>NC_091475.1:52175063-52494855 GCF_036971445.1 Narcine bancroftii
ACAGAATAAGCATTTATTTTGCTTAACAAAAGTTGACATGTCCACAAGGTCTATTACCAAATTTCACAGTGTGCTCTGAGTGATGTCCAGGTGCATCAAAGCTTGGGATATGATCTACTCTGCCCAAAACCACAAGAAACTGTGATGAGTTGTGAACTCCGTTCAGGCGACTCGCAAACCAACCTCTACCTTATTGGGAAAGTTGCTGGTCATGCCACCTTGATAACACTCTCATTTCCCTATTTCTGTCAGGAAAAAGAAACATCTGCTTGAAAATATGAACCGCCAGATGCCACATTCTGTGATCAGACTCTGAAATGGATCTCACTTGCACACAATGATTTTTATAAACTCTACTTTTCTCTCAGCTCTGCACTATTTGACTTACTTTAACATTACCCCCTCCACAGTTGTATAATTTGCTTATTTGTTATTATTGAACAACCTGCTGTACAATTTGACTTGGATAGCTCACAAAACAAAACATTTTACTTTATCTTGGTACTTGTGACAATGAACAATTCCAATAAATTCAAAATATTTATCCTCCATATAAGCAACATATCATGGCTTTCAATTCAAAGCTACTGTCATCTCAATCCTAATGATCAAGTATCATTTATTGTAATTGTATGGATGTGTGCACCCACTGTTGCATTACTTTGCTTATAATAGAAATGTAAATATTGGCATGTCAATCGGGTATGTTAGATTTTCTGTGTGTTTCCCATTGTTCGGGTCTTGAGGTTTTCAGCTGCATTTTGCTGCTTCAACCCAGTATCTCTAACTTTTGCAGTCTGGGGATGACCATGCAGAGTTGATTGATTGGATTTGTATTGGATGGAAGAAATGGAGGAAGATGAGTTTATGGGCTGGGTGTGTGGTATTCAGTTAGAAAAGTGGGGAGGATGGAGAGTGAATTTGGAGGCCAGAACCCTGCTTGAGGGGCAAAGGAATTGATCTTCCTTGTCTTTAAATGTCTCTCACCTATTGGGGTTGTGTAAAAATCCTTTGCAGTGTGCAATTGCACCAGATGGACAGTTAACAGTCTGTAAAATTGCTGCAGTGATCTTGCTTTTTATATACTTCGATCAATAATTCAAAGCTCTTTTTTTGTTCTTTTGAATAGATAAATTCTTTTTAAACATTACTTGTGTGACGTACGTGAGAAAATGGTACTTGTTGGTTATTCCAATCATGCAATCATTTCAATAACTTGGCAAGATTTTCTGCTTTTTCATTGACCTTCTGTCTCTAGCATGAAGCTTGAACTGTGCAATTCTTTCCTTGCAAGTTATTCTCTTTACACTTGGGATCAGTTTTGCTCACTTTTGTATCTTTCAAGTCAGAGGGCGGCCACAAGCAGATGAAGCTTTGACATCATTTTGGATTTTAACGGCAGTCATTAAAATATCATGCAACAGCTGTTAATGTTGCCAGTTACTCGTGAATGTTGGCAGAGTCTCTTTTTATATTAAGGTCTTTTGAGCATAAAAAGCATCAAAACGTGCCTGCATACTTAAATCCAGTTTATAACCTAAAGTTCGACTCAGAATGTTCATTTGTGGGAGATAAAAATCTGCAAGAAATTCTGATCGGTGTATTGACATTGTCAAAAGATGTTGGAATTACATTTAGATTTAAATTTAGACATGCAGCACAATAACAGGCCCTTGGCCCACAAGCCCTTTTGGCCCACAAGCCCATCCTGCCCAATTATAACCAATTGACTGACAACCCCTGGTATGTTTTGAATGATGGGAGAAACTGGAGTTCCCGGGGAAAACCCATTTGTGGTGATGTTATTCTAGCTTTAATGATGGAATTGGGTACAAAACCATAAACATGAATATTTAATCACTACTGCACAAAGCTTGCATAGCCACGATGTTTTATTGAACTAGTGGAACGTGACAATCCATCCATTTGTGTGAACTATATTGAATTCAAATATAGTTTCATGATCACTGGACGGGCCAGTATGCAGGTACAAATATACTTGGGCAAAAAATGAAACCTCTGTCAGAGCTCAGTGTGTAAAGCACCAATCTGTGGCGGCAAAGGATGGGTCGATATTTCATATTGATACCCTGCATCAGGACTTCATTGATGCAAATCCTGCATACACTGTACTTAGCTATACGTGAATGTTAACTCTTTGATTACCTGCTTGAAAATATTTGGTGGGAAGCACAAGTTTATACTGTATCTCTGTTCAAAGTTCCTGACAGAGATGAATTCATTGAAATGATTTTGATTTAATTCTGAGAAAATAAGACAAAAAAAAAAGCTATTTTGATGATATGGATTTTAGATTGGTGTAAATTTACTGAGAGTTACAGAGATGAGGGGGTTAGCCTATGAGGAGAGATTGAGTCGTCTGGGACTGCACTCGCTAGAATTTAGGAGAATGAAAGGAGTTCTTCTACTAACATAAAATTATGAAAGGCATGGAGAAAATAGCAGTCAATCAGTTTTTTCCATTGGTGGGGGAGGCCAGAACTAGGGGATATCGCCTCAAGATCCAGGGTAGTAGATTGAGATGAGGAAGAAGTGGGATAAATCAGTGCCATTACAAATCTGTGGAAATCGCTGCCCAATGAAGCAGTGGAGGCCACCTCAGTAAATATTTAAAACAAGGTTGGATAGATTTTTACATCGTGTGGGAATTCAGGGATATGGGTTAGGGTTAGGGCAGGTTGGTGGAGATGAACCTATCATCAGAACACTCAATATCTCATTGAATGGCAGAGCAGGTTTGATGGGCCAGGTGGCCTCCTCCTGCTCCAATTTGTAATATTCTTATTCACCTTTGAGGCAATGGTAATTTATTTTAATAAAAAAAACTATTAAAAAATGTGAAAACATTCTAAAATCTGAAAATTCTTCATTTAAAACACTAACCGACCTTACAAGAATGATTCAGTCTGTATTCTGATGAGGATGCATGCAAATAGTTGGATTGGGTGAACATCACAATGTTCATTGTTATGCCTACAGGGCATGTCATTTTGTGGTATTAAAATGTAAACTGATCATAAGTCACACAGCATTCCATCGTGAAAGAGACTGAAGATGTAGTTCAGCATTTGTATTTGGCTGCTTGCAAGAAGTGTGGAGAGGCTGTGTATGTGTGTATTATTTTCCATTTTCTAACCTTTGATTCTGTTGGGCTTGAGGGAAACATATTTCAGAAACAAAATGTGGTGGTTTAGCTGGTGCCGTGTTTGATCAATTCTGGGAACAAATTTCGGTTTAGTAATGTTCCAACTGGACCCAACACTGAATTGTTTGAAGGAAGTGGAAGATGAAGGAGTGAAGACGTTGTTGTTGGATTGGTAAATACACAAAAATGCTGGAGGGACTCACCAGGTTCCGCAGTGACCATACGAGGTAAAGATATATGACCAACATTTTGGGCTTGAGCCCTTCTTCTGGGTATGAGCAAAAAAGCAGACAGGTCCCTGAATAAAAAAAAGACTGGGGGAAAATGGATGAAAGGGCAGTGGAGGAATAATAGGCCAACAGGACAGAATTGGACATTGATTGGAGGCCAGGAGAGGAAAGGTAAAAATTGATTAAGGGAGGGGTTGGCTCTACAAATTGCAGGGTTGGAGGAAATGAGACATGGGGACAGGGGAAGGGGAGAGACAGAGGGGTGGGGCCAATAACAGAAACTGGATCAGTCGATGTTAATACCATCTGGTTTGAGGGTGACAAATGGAATATGAGATGTTGTTCCTCCAATTTGGGTTGGTCTCAGTCTTGTAGTGCATAAGACCATGGACAGACATGTCAGCATGGGAATGGGGTGTGAAATTGAAATGGATTGCCATGAGGAGATACCAGCTCTTGCAATGGACAGAGTGTTTTGTTGAGCACCTTCAATCTCCAAATCTGCATCCAGTCTCTATGATGTAGAGGAGGCCACAATGGGAGCTTCTGATGGAGAAGTTGATGTCTGGAGATTCACAAGTGAAGTGTTTTGGGTTCTGAATGGTGGTGAAGGAGGAGGTATGGGTGCAAGTATTACATTTCTTGGATAGGTAACAAGGGAACAATTGGTGGAGAGTAGATGAGGGAGTGGTCTCTGTGGAAGACATTGAGAGGAAGATGCGTCTACTGGCAGGATCATGCAGGTGGCAGAAATAGTGAAGGATGATGTGTTTGAAACAGATGCTGGTGGGGTGGTAGATGAACACAAGGGGAATCCTGTCCTTGTTGCGCATAGTGGCGGGGGGGGGGTGTGGGGTGGGGTGGTGGCCAGGGCAGATGCCATGGAGGATATGTGGGTGAGGGATGAGTTGATTGTGGTCGAGGGGAATCAATGTGTTTTTGCATTCTGAATTCAGATTGACGCTGCTTCTGTTCCACACGGGAGTAAGGCAGAAAAGTGTTGCATTTTGGACACAATAAGAGCTTGAGGATCATTTGGAAAATATACTGCAGCAATGGAAATTCTTCAAAATCTACTCATCTTTATTAGGTTGGAACTTGACAACCATTTTATGAACACCCATGATCCTCAAAAAAAAATCATAAAAATCAAATAATTGTAATTGTGGTGAGGTTTGATAAAGATAAACCAAATGGAAGGAAGAATTCCCTGCTCTTCATTAAACTTGCACAGTGTAACCTTGGCGTTCAATTTAATATCTCATCAAAGAGTTACCATAAATAGCTGTGTAGTACTCCTAGATTACTGCACAGGAATGTCAATCCATACCACTCGAGTCCATGTTGTGGGACATGCACCCTTTTGAGCCTTGCGTTGAAGTGGTTCCACTGCGCTGTTGTTAACAGAGGAGAATGAAAGGAACTCTGGACTGCTGAATTCCACAGTTGTCCCATCAATTTGGAGAATACTTCTGCTGACCACTAGTTAGCAGTGTGGTACTTGCTTCCAATGTTCATTGGTGAGTATTTCATGATTCTAAGTCAATCTGACAAATGTTAAAAGTATTCACTGAAAGGCATCATGCAACAGTCCATGGAAGAAGATTGCTGTGCTGCATCATTGTATGTTGCGAGCTGAATTGAATATAGTTGAAATGGTTGCCTCCCTCACTGTATTGGAATATCATTTCTCCTTCCATTGCCCTGCAATCCATTCAGCACTTTATAGCTCCACCCCTCTCTATCTCTTTCATCTTCTCTTGCTTAATAACTTCCTTGGTTATCTCTGCTGCTCAAATTCAGGTCACTTATTAATTCCTGAATTTAATTGCACTTTCAATGTTGGCTCTGTCTTCAATAGCCAAGATACCACCATTCCCAGCAAGACACACACCAGCTCTCTTTGATCTTTCCTTCAAAATGTTGCTTCAAGTCAGATATTTAGCCTTCACCTAAGATTGCTTCATTTGGCATGGCATTGTATTTTGTTTGATAACTGTACTTTGAGGAACCTTTAGATATTTTATCTACATTAAATGTGCTGCCTGGGTGTTGCACAGTGACTAGGTATAACCTTGAAGATTTTCAGAATGTTACACATTGATGAATGCAACATAAGAGCAAAATCTGAGGAGAAAAGACGGCTCCACTTTTTTCTTGTGCAGAGTTTATCATGTGAGAAAGTTTTGCCAAGTTTCTTTAAAAAAAAATTCCTTCAGAATCCTGCATGATTTTACAAGGTAAATGATTTAATGCCAACTGGCTGTTTATACAGATGTCACTTTGACCCAATTGAAAATGTAAGACGCTTTGTACAGTGGAATTTGCTTATCTTGATCTGTACACGTTCTTGTGTCCCGATTGAAAAATACAGCACATAATTTTCTTAGTGTTATCCATGCAGTGGATGGGATCTCAGTATCAGAAAGTAACTACAATTCAAATTAAATATAACACTTAATTTTGTTGTTATTTTGTAACCTCTCTGTGTTTCCTGTTTATTATACAAAATCTTCATTTTTAAAATACTTTAATCAAATTCAAATTGTCTTCATTTGACTGGGGCATTTGTTCCATATTTCAGTAATCTTACCAAAGAAATTGATTTAATTTGAAAGTGCCTTCAGATATACCTGACATGATAGCAAGAAGTGGATGTGGTTTTAGTTATTGGAAAATAATTTCCTTGTGTAAGCCACCACGACATTGCTTGAGGCTCCAAAAATAAAATAATCTGTGATTCAACCTCAAAGAAGGAAGAAAAATTATGCATTCAAGAACAATTGCTATTCACGATTATGAGGTCCCAATCTCTCCTTCTGCTCAAATACTTTTGAGAAGTCATTGTAATTGTAATGTAGGAAGTACAGATGCCTGTGTTACATTAAATAAAGCTCCCGCAAATGGCTGATAACTAGCTGGTCTGAGAATGAACAAACATTGGCCAGGACAGGGTGGATGGGAGAAGTAGGGGTGGGGGAATGAGATGGGTTAGAAATTAATTTCTGTTCAAAATACTGATTGGTTCATTTCCATTTCAGTGACATCAAAATCTTAGTTTGCAAATGGCACCAAATTAATGATGGATATGAGAGCGAATTTATTGTCGTACACGTTGTGTCATCCACATGCACTGAAATTCTAACTTGCTGTAGCTGAACAGGTAATTTGGGATTTTAAAAATATCAATGACAAACAAGTACAAAAACTGGAATAGTATACAAAATTGAATTAAAAACCCACAATAAATACTCTAATTTATCCAAATAAATATTCTCATTTATCCAAATGGGTAAAACGTGACTTTGTAATAGTGTAAACAATTCTTTTGTGTTTATGGTCAGTAAAGAATGTCATCTCAGGGAGGAGTCACGTGATGGAGTAGTGGCCGGTCGGGGAACTCCAGCCCTCTCCGGAAAAGTTTTAAAAAAACACAGAAAACACAAAGGCACAAACACAAAAATTAAAATAAAGTGAAAGTAAAGGTGGGAAGAAAATGGCAGCGAAGAAAGAAAAGTCGAAAGCAACGGGAAGAAGAAGAAAAGACATCGGAAGAAGAAGGGTGAAGGCCTTACCTGTCCAAGGAGGCCCGCTGTGGAGAGAGAAGCCCGCTCCCTCAGGTCAGTCGAAGTCCCGAGCTCGGGACTACAAAAATGGCTCGCGGAGCCAAGTAAAAGTGCACAACCGCGCATGCGCAAGACAAAGAATGTCATCTCAGGTTACAGTGGGAGAGAGGCCATCTTGGGCAGGCAAATGAATGGCTGATAGAATTTAACTTGGACAAGTGCAAAGTGATGCAATTTGAGAAGTTAAATGAGGCCAGGACATGGGTGACCAATATATATTTACCTGAAATTGGGTCTGCAGGTCAACTGGGTGGTGAGAAAGATGAGTGGCATTGAGTCTCAGAGTTGGTGCACCATGTTTCAGTTTCACAAAACATTGGTCAGGTTGATCTTGAAGGATTCTCTGCAGTTCTCGAAACGGGAAGAAAGACATAATTAATGTAAAAAGGATGCAGAAAAGATGGAAGTTGTCTGGATTGGCAAGCTTGTAAGGAGAGGTTGGATAAGCTAGATCTGTTTTCCCCTGAGCAAAAGAAGTTGAGAGGTGACATGATAGAGGTTTATAAAATTATGAGGGGCATAAATAGGGTAGATCACCAGTATCTTTTTGCTGCTTCCTGTGGTATGGTTGGTTAAAAACTAGAGGGCATTGGTTTCAGAGGGAGTTTTAAAGTGGTTTCAGGGTAAAAATTTAGAGCAGGATTTTATAACACAAAGTCAATGGTATACAGCATGAGCTGCTGGAGGAGATCGAGGAAGCAGGAACAGTAAAAATGTCAGAGGCATCTGTACATGTACAGAAAGCCACAGCAGGGTATGGAATTAACGGGATTAGTATAAATCGGGATGCCTAAACTCAGTCAGCTGAAGGGCCTCTTTCTACACAACAAAACTCTGACTCAATTGAAGGGACAGACATAATGTATCATCCAGAAGATGGCACTTCTTTGTTCAAAAGGAGTGTGTGATGAATCAGCCTCAGTTTATGCTAAAAACTTTGAAATAGGACTCGCATGTCTATTCTTTAGACACAAGGACTGAGATTGCATTGATGTCAGAAACCCCTTTGAAATTTGCATTCATGGCTGTGGTTGGACATCACAGCCTGTGCTGTAGATAGTCCTTGTTGCCAAAAATAGTCACACGTGACTTTTGCACGTGCAGCCATGTACTGTAACCCGAGGGCCAACTGTGTTGTAGGTTAGCCTGTGATGGGAAAAACATCCGCAAAATGTGAGAAAAGTCATTGTAACAAAATCACTATGAGTTATTCTGTCTTGTCATTTGTTGGAGGCAGCTAAGCTATCACTTGTGTTACCATGATGGAAAAATGGTGTCTGTTCATAAAAATAAACTGATTGGGTTGCAAGTACTGAAGATGCAAGAATTATTCACTGGGGTCGTGTGAAAATTTTCTGCGCTCCATTGAACCGTCTGATTTTGTGGCTTTGTTATGCATGCAATGAACCAGGCTGGATCAAAAAATGATGAGTGACACATCCATATAAGCTGAGTGGCTAGTACGATTAGCTCATGCAAAGCTGTATTTTTGCACTGGAGCCTAATCCATTTGTCTTGGTTTATGTAGCAGAATAAGAAAGTGACACAAAGATGACAATAAAAACTCCTTTGGTATGTTACCTTGAAGATGGCCTCTTTTCACTGGTGGTTGTAGGATTGTGAACCCTCCGCACCAACTCCAGGGCAATTTGTGGCCAGGCTGAAGGCACGGACGTATTAACAATGTGGATGAAGACTTGGTCGTCACAGCCAATGGTATACATTAGGCCCTTTTACACTGCCCGTGAAAGAAGGTAATTAACTGCCTTTTTACTGTTTCGCTGAACTGTGTGAATGCGACCGACACGGGATGGAGGGTTATATTCATCCCAGTACTTACCTGCCAAGGTAGGTAGTATCAGAGCTGACACGTTTCATATTGGTTCCAGTGTAAAAGGCTTACCTGTCTTTCCGGGACACTAACGCTGTAATGCTGTAGGTCCTGCCTCCTTCTGCATCAGAATGCTGGGTCCCAGTGTAAAAGGGCACATTGAACCGGCTTTTCTTGGTTCAGTGTTAATGCTCTGATCTAACCCAACCTGGCTTTAAATGCGGGATGTCGTCTCGCCTGTTTATTGGGATCTCTGTGTAAAAGGGCCTATTGAGTTTTCCTCAAATACACAGACTTTGCATCCATGGCAGTGTCTAAGGTAGATAGTGCAGAAAAATAATGGATCTTTTTGGTATGTAAAAAAAAATCAGGTCAATGAAGGATTGAACCAACTCTGTTTGGGAGACAATAGATCTTGGCAAAAAGGTGCAAAGTGTAGATGTTTACAAGATGTGGCGAGAACTAATGTACCATTTCAGGTTAAATGAATTCTTATGAGAGTGCTCAATCAAATAGTGACTCACTTGAATCAAAGGAATATTTTGTTGTGGAGATGCACAGGAGAATGGTGATGCTGGAGTCTGAAGCTAAATACACTCTGCAAGGCACACTAGAAGTGCAATGATGCACTCTTCACTTGCCTGGATGAGTGCAGCTTCACTGGCTTGCAAAGCTTGATGCTATACTTGACGAAGCATTCCGTTCGCTTCCTGAATGTTTGCCCCTCCACCACCAGAATATGGCGGTTACAGTGTGAAGCATCCACAAAATGCATTCTTGCCATGGCAACGATATCCACGCTTCACAGAGCTATGATATAAATGTTTTGGGCCAGAACCCTGAATCAAGAAAGGTTCCAGCAGGAAACATCATCAATGCTTTTTATCCCACTGAACCTGCTTGACTTGCTGTGCTCTTCCAGTAGATGTGTTTTGGTTCAGATTCCAACATCTACAGTATTGTATGAATCCACATTCTACATATTTTATAATGTACTGTTCTGATCTTGGAGTTTGGGCACTTATTGTTGTAGATGCCGGGTAAGACTGCAGTCAGGTGTCTGTGCATATACATTTTCTTTGTCAGACTTGGTTTCCTTGAATAGCATTTCTGTCACATTTCCAGGCCATACATTGTGGTCACATTGACCGGCTGTATGTGGCTGTCTAATTGCCGCGGTCTCGTTGTCGTGTTGTACATGGCGGTCTCGTTGTCATTTTAAGAGAAAAGTTATTCTCGCACAAAAGAATCCTCTTGCACTCCTTTTGCTTTGACTATATGTGGCACATGCTGATTGGTTTGTCTTGTTACTATGGTGATAGTTTTGAAGTTCACACAAACCCTTTTCCTGTACTCTGTCATCCTCTTTGTTCTGCCTTGGCACCACCAACTGTTGCTGTGGGTGATGCACTCTCAAGGTCGTGCTTTCTGCCTTCCTTATCTACAGCAAATCTTTTGTATGTTTGCTGCATGCACATTTTTCTCACAACAGTTTTAAGGCAATTTAACCCTCACCCACCCTTAAGCTGCACCTCTATTCAGAATTAAGATTTATTTTCAGAGTATGTGCATAACATGACATCACATACAACCCTGAGATTCTTTTTCTTGTAGTAATGCAGAATTACCACTTACTGGTAGTGCCAAAAAAAAAATCTGTACACATATAAATAAATAAAGAAATATAAACAGCTGTGCAATACAAAGAGGAGAAAAATTAGACAAAAAAGTGCACAAATGAGTTAGTGGTTGAGGAGTCTGATCATGGAGGGGTGGGAGCTGTTCCTGAACATGGTAGTGAAAATCTTGTGGCACCTATACCTTTTTCAAGGTCGGCATCAGAAAAAGTCTTAGTGAGGGGCACAATCTTATATTTTAAAACTTTCTCGGGGGGTTGGTGAGGGGGTTGGTGCTGCCTACCATGAACTTCCTTTGAGCACCACCACTGTCCCCCTTCCCCCTCCCTCCAACCTGAACAGACAAACGCACTGCTTTTATTGTGTAGAGACTATAGATGCTACTGCTGCGGGTGGGGGGAGGGATTCACAATACTTCATCTGGGGGAGCAATGCCTGCTAATGCCCCACCCCTTATTGCTGACCATGACCTCTTTCCTGATGGCAGCAGTAAGAACAGTCCATGTGTAAGGTGGTATAGATCTTTGATGATTGCTGCTGCTCTCTGATGGCATCATTCCCTGCAGATGTTCTCAATAGTGGGGAAGATTTTGCCTGTGATGTCCTGGAATATGTCCACTTCCTTTTGGAGGACTTTATGCTCAGAGATATTGGTGTTTTCATACCAGACATGATGCAGCCAGTTGGCACACTCTCCATCACGTGTCTGTAGAAATTTGCCAGGGTTTCTGATGACATACTAAACCACCGCAATTTCCTGAGGAAGTAGATGCACTGATGTGCTTTCTTCACGATGCCATTAGTGGGTTCGATCCAGGAAAGATTTTCCAAGATAGTGACTCCCAAGAACTTAAATTTGTTCACCCTCCCCACCTCTGATCCCCCCCCCAAATATCACTGGATCGTAAACCTTTGGTTTTCCCTTTTGAAGTCAACAATCAGCTCTTTGGTTTTGGTGACATTGAGGGTGAGGTTGTTGTTGGTGCACCATTCAGCCAAGTTTTCAATCTCCCAGCTGTATGTGGACTCATCACCCCTTTTTATACAACCAACTATGGTGATATTATCAGCGTATTTGTAGATGGTGTTGTGTCATACCAAGCCACTCAATCATAGGTGTAAAGGCCATCTAACTTGGAAATTGATGGTTCTTCGTTGATTACTTTGTGGTTACATTGCCAGGTCATACATTGTGATCATATTGCCACATGTTACATCATCAGCTGGATCCAAATTGTGGAACACCTTGCCTGACAGCATATTGAGAGTTCTTCACCAGGCCAAATGCAACACTTCAATTTGCTGGTTCCACTTTATCATCTCAAACAATTAGGAATGGACAATAAGATTTGGCCTTGTATACGATCCCTGTGAATAAATTATCTCAAAACTTGCTGCCTCATCTGCTCATTTGCTGCTCATCCTTTAATGAGACCAAGTTGTCATTTTCCCAGTGGATATAACTTTGTGTTTTTATTTGATAAATTATTTGGGAGGCCAGTAGTTTTACCCAAAATCATGTGAATGCACTTTTCTTGGCGACTGTGTTTGAAATCAGTAATGAATATTCTTGAAGAGTATTTAAACAGAAGAGAAATAAGTATCTGGATGTCAAAAAAAAGCTTCATATTAATTTTTCTTTCAATGCAAATTAATCTCAAGAACAGCCCTTTGTTTTTTTTCACAGCCATTTTTAAACCAGCTTTGAATTCATTTCTGACTTAATTCAACTCGATCAGTTTCAGTCTTTGTTCCTTTCAAAGCTGTTTTTACACTCTTGTCATTCAAATCTGCTGAACGTAATGGGATTCCACTGTATTTAATTTAATTTGGCAACAACAACAAATAAAAGCTTGTGTTTATTTTATAGATGATTGGAAAATGTCTTCCAAGGAATTTGATTGAACTCAAATCTTGGTTGGGGATGTGAGAACTGCAGACTTCATGTATTAAGTGTGCGTGGGGAGGTCCCAGATAATGTGGCATGCTGAGAGGAATTTTGACTTGTTTATTTTTCTATTTAATAACAATATCTTTCAACCACCATTTCTTTTTTGCTGACATTATTCTGGAATGGGGAAGCACAGTTAAGAATAGCACATCAAGAGAATTTTAACCTCAGTATGAGTATCAGTTTGTCCATTCAGATCATGAATTTAGGTTCGGCCTCTGCTTTATCCAAGGTTAGTTGAAGTTTCTGAATGTCATTTTTTATTTATTTGAGAGGATAAAGTTTCTAGTTCAAAACTTCAAAAAGGTATACCAATTCCAAAAAATAATTAAACTGAAATTATGAGCACTTACTCTTGGTACTGTATATCCAATCAGTGATAGTTGGGTTATGGATCAGGTCTTTCTTTTTAAAATTCTAATCATGTTGAAACTCTTCTTCTTCAATAATTTTTCTTCATGAAATAGTCACATGACAAAGGTCATGAAATAGATAATGACCCACTCCATCTGCTGGGCTATTTTTAAGAAAATGTCAGTCAGAAACGTAATTGGACAATGTGAAGAGTTGGCATGGTGTTGTCAACAGGGACAGTGAGAACAAGATGGTCATGTCTTGAATGACTTCTGGTTCCTGACTAATGAAGTCTTGTTGACAGCTATCACTGCGAAAGCAACTTGAACAGAAAATCCTGGAAACACTCAGTAGGTCTGACAGCATCTGGGGAAAGGAAAGGGAAACAGAGTGAATTTTTCAGGTCGAAAATGATCGTGTTACCCCTTCATTCTGCACAACAAGAACCATCTCCACTGCTCACTTACCATTCATTACACAGTCCCAGCTAGTAATTTCTTGTTTGATAGAAACATTCACACAAGAGATGGATGAGAGAGATCCAGTGTTTTTTTTCCCCCTGCAAAAATGAATTGGGAAGAAAAGGAGTGATTTCAAGTCATGTTTATTGGCATGCAATTGCATCAGTACAACTCCACGAAACAGCGTTCTCCCATTCTCAGTGCAAAACACGCAGACACATAGCTGGACAAGTATTCATAAATACAAATAAATATTGTTCATAAATATGAGGGTTCCAGATGACTATGTTTCAAATGTGTAAAGGTCACATCTAGGTTTGAACATGATGTTCAAGTATATTGTCATCCAATTGTACAAGTACAACCCAACAAAACTTTGTTCTCTGGTTCTTGATGCAAAAAACATTCAGACATGAAACACGTAAATAGTCAAACAATATATATGCAGTACTTGTGTGTATATACAAAAAAAAATATTGTAGAGTCTCGGAGGGTTTGTGCGATCTGTTCATCGCTGTCCATGGGAGGAAAATGCTTTTTCTCAGCCTAGTGGTTCTGGCTCTGAAACTCATGTATTTCTTTGCTGGCGGGTGTGGTTGAAAGATGCTGTGTGTGGGGTGAAATGGTTCTCAATAATTTTGCGAGCCCTCTTCAAACAACGATCCGAGTAGATCATGTTGATGAGGGGAAGGGAAACTCCAATGATCATCTTATGATCCTGTGGATTGACCTTTGATTCACTGCTCTACAGCAACCATACTACACTCATTCAGCCAGGCAGGCATTCTCGATTAGAACTCCTGTAGAAATTTGTCAGGATTGTAGCCTTGTGCGCCTCATTCTTCTCAGGAGGTGCACTCGCTGCTGTGCCTTCCTGACAAGTGAGGAGATTTTATGTGTCCAGGATAGGTCATTACTTAAGTGAACGCCAAGGAACTTGATTCTCTCTGCTCTCTCCACTCCCGAGCTATTTATATATAGTGGAGGGTGGTTGACCCTCATCCCCTCTGAAGTCCATGATCATCTCCTTTGTCTTGCCCATGTTGAGACTCCAGTTGTTATTCACACACTATTTCACGAGACTGTCTACCTCTTCTCTGTAGAGCAACTTATCATTGTTGCTGATGAGGCCAATGACTGTTATGTCACTTGCAAATTTGATGACTATATTGGACTAGATCTGGTGATGCAGTCATGGGTCAGTAGTGTGAACAGGAGTGGGCTGAACACCCAGCCCTGAGATACACTTGTGCTCAACATAGTGATGCTCGACATTCTGCTACCGACCTGACAGACTGTTGTCTTTCAGTTTGGAAGTCCAGGATCCAATTACAGAGAGGGATGTTGAGTCCCAGCGAGGATAGATTCTCCACCAACCTCTGGGGAATGATCGTGTTAAACATCGACCTGAAGTTGATGAAAGGCAGCTTGGCGTACGAGGTGTCATTCTCCAGGTGGTCAGGACGGAGTGGAGAGACAAGGCTACATCATAATGAATGGAATAGTTCAGTCTGTTGATGATTTGAAATAGGTCCAGTTAACAAGTTAAACTTGATTAGAGGCAGGGCTTAGAATTAATTAATTAATATATAATAGAATTAGATGTCTTAAAATATGTGATATGATACAACCTGTTACGATTATGTATGTAGATTTATATTAAACTCAAGATATTTTAAATAGAAAAGAAATAGGTCCATTGTCTTTGGGAAGTGCACTTTGATGCGTTCCATCACCAGATGCTAGAAGCCTTTATTAATGGTGGAGGTCAGTGCCACTGGATAGAAGTCATTGAGGCCTATTACTGTTGCCCTCTTTGGTACTAGAATGATAGTAACTGTCTAGAAACCCAAGAGGACGATGGACATATGCAATAATGTATTGAAGATCTCTGTAAGAACCTCCATCAGTTGGTCTGCACAGTCCTTCAGTACCTGACCAGGTACGTTGTCTGGTCCTACTGCTTTGTGTGAGTTCACCTTGCATAGGGTTCTCCTTACCTTGTCCGTGGGGACACAGAGCTTTCTTTGATGCCAGCCTGTTTTTCTTGTCAAATTGTGCATAGAGGATGTTCATTCCGTCTGGATGCGAGGCCTCCTTGTCTTTGACTCACAAGATTATCTTGTGGTCTCTTATAATTTTGATACATTGCCACATGCACCTCATATTGCAGAGTCTTACATCTATCTATGGATCCTCTGTGAGTTCCCAAGCTTTGCCTTCTGGATAAATGAGGGTTGGAGGAGAGAAGAATACAAATGTGCTTATTCTGGCTTGATAGGTTTTCGTCTGAATGCCTTTGAGAAAAGGAATGACCTAGTTTTAATATTTTTTCACTTGAATCATTTCATCTTTCTGAACAAGTTTGCATGAATATTTGCAACTCTGTGAGGCTCAATGATCTGGATCAGCTGGTCCATCAATATTTTGTCTAACCTCCAATCACTCATGCTATTTGCAGGTCAGCTCATTGGGAGTGGGTGGCACTTCCTTGCAGTTGTAATTTTCTTCCTTTATGCTTCCTTCCTTCCTTTCCAAAGTTGTTGACTTGTTCCTGTTTCTGATTTTCAGTTGTTTGCAAGTCCAAATAATGATGCTGTTTCCTGGAATTTAGTTATATACATTTCAGAGCACAAGTTGATGCAGTGAGATTACTGGTTGATTTATGAACAGTGTGGTTACCCAACCGGGTCATCTCATTTAACACGTGGTGAAAATTGAAGAAAGCTTCCCAATTCCTGTGGGACTCTCAAGAAATCTGTAAATGAAACTGGGGAAATGTTTGATGCCCAAGGGCAGTATTCTCTGACAACCACAGGTGATCTATGGGTATGTTGTAGATTGCCCAGAGTGAAGGCAAATGTGACATGTAAAAGTGGCTTGTCAAACAAGGTCAGCAATTTGCTGAGCAAAAGAATGAAAATTCTCTGAAAATGTTCCCTTGAGAAAAAAAGTAAAATCCCATTGGTGGTCTGGGAAAGGGCATGAACCTGCTAGCCCCACCCCAATAGTGGTCCTTGTGTTTCTTTTAGGTGACCTGTAGTCAATAAAGGAAGATGTAAGGTATGCTGTGGATGAGAAGGTTGGAGGACTGTTGCCTGAAGGGTTTAGTTTGCACAAAGCCACCAAAGCAAAGTCAACCTCCATTCTTCAATATTAGTGGTGTTTCAATATTTGATTGTAAGCAACCTGACAGACAGCTGGAATGTTTCCAGCTGCTTCAAGTTCAGAATTTTAAAAAAAAGTTCAATCAAATTTTAACTGTATGGGAGCACAATGCATTAATAATCCCTGAACAGCTGGCCTCAAGTGGGCCTAATCACCTTGTAATAGTTTTGTGAAGCACCAGATGCTTGAGAAATAAAGCTCCCCGATTTTGGTTGGCTTTAAATTATGTTTTATTATCAGCTTGCTTGTTTCTGCATCTAAATCATAAACTGCTGTTGTTCCAAAATGTGTTGAAAATATCGAGAAATTTGGAAAAGGATGTTTGAAAATAATAACTAACAATTATAGCCTATCTTGTGATGAGAGTTGTTGTTAAAATGACCTCTAGCAAGATGACAGCAAAGATGCTTTGCTTCTTTGGATGTATTTTCGTGAATTATTGGTGCTTATAAAAGAGAAATTAAACATCAAGGTTGAATTTCAGTGTCTTCAAATTACAACTTTTTTTATGAAGCTTGAAAGAGAAATAATCACTGAGAATCATTACTGTAGTTATGAAGAATGGACAACTGCATACATTTTCATCCGTCAACATTGAGCAAAACAGCTCCCTTGAAAGTATAATTAAGTCCTGGAGGTGTCACTGTGGTTAAAATTCTTCACTGAAAAGAAAGTAATTTGATCAGCAGGTAAAACATTTTTTCAACATTGACTCTGTCATATTTAATGTATAGTGGTGAATGGTTTCTATGTGGCATTCTTGTAACTTAGACAAGCTTTGGCATGCTGTGTGACAGTGTAACTGGATGACAAGGATCAGCACTGGGAAATTGGTTTGTGTTTTCTGCAGCTGTCAGCCTTAACCATTTAGCAATGTACTGAAACCTGGTGGAGCATTGCAGGAAATTTCTGAATTTTACAGAAACATGTCCATGACAAACAGTGAGTGAAGATGTTAATTTATGGTGTGAGATTTATTTCTTGCTGTATGTAATAAATTTGATAAATAAAGGTTGCCTTGAATTACTGTCAGTAAGTAAGGACTATCATATTATAATTTAATATTCCATTCAAGGCTTGACCTTGATTTTATCCCTTGAATAATTCTTTATCTCAGATATATTCTATGTAGGATATTGCGATTGTTTTATTAAACTGCTAATCCACTCAGTTATTTTCAGTTCACATCGAGCATAACCACCAGTTTGTTGGTGTGAATTGAATTCAGTTCTCTCTAATTATTGAATCATCTTGAGTAATGTTGGAACTGCCACAGAAAAAAATCACCAGATAGTACCTGTATTTGGAAGATAAAGTTGGTAGTCTTTCAGATTATAGCAAGTTGATTGTGAGATGGCAGGTTTTTTACTGCTGAACATTTCAAGAAAGTTTGCAAATATTTTTTGTGTGGGAGAAGCTAAAAAAAGTGGGCGATAATTCTGTCTTCACACCTCCTCATTTTTCTTTCATTCCATCCTGATTTCTTTATGAAATATCATGAACTTGGTCTCTTTGTTGGATCTACATTATGTTGCACTCAATTGTCATCTCTGACATATGTACACTCAGTGACATCATTTTCAGTTTTGCATGAGGGCCTGGAGAAAAGATCTGAATTTAAGTTTCAGTTCAGCGAAAGGTTATTCCATATCATTCAAGATCTGGAATAATACAGCAAACACGATACTTGAATCTTGGTTCATTGAAAGATCTTTTGTGTATTTTGTGTATCTTTTGTGTATTTTGCATCAATTTGTGTCTCATATACTGTTTGCTGAGGTATATTCCCCGGTAGTTTTTGGGAATAGCTATTTAAGTTTTAGGGCGAGATTACAAATGGCTGGCAGCAACCTCCATTACTTCCAAGGAAGTTGAACCTTCAGCAAAGGGTGAGGTATGAATAGACCTGGAAATGGATTTTTTGCTGGCTGAGGGGATAAAAGTTGCAAGATTCATATACTGTGTTGGAGTGGATATAGTTAAATGATGGGAAGATCTGAATTCCTTTTCCACCAGTTGACCATTCCATTGCAGGCTGTGTTTAACAAATAGCTTATCCATTCCTGTCACTGTGTTGACAAATGGATGAGTTTAAATGATCCTGGTTGGAAGAGTTAGCAATTTGCAAGGTGGGGAACATTGAAAAATTTTAAATCTGAGTGACATTCTGATCATCTGAGTGGGTTTAAAGCCTAATGTTAAACATTTTCTTCCCTGGAAATAAGTCCTAGGCATTGAAAAAAAAATCAAGCAAAGTGTGGCTGCTGCTGTTAATCCTTCACACGGACATTTATAGCAAAACTTTACCATTGGAAGCTTGAGGTTGAAGGTCAGTCAGCTTGTTTCACTTGAATTCAGAAAATATAATTTGATAATTTTCACATCATGGCCCCTGACCTCTGGAAACCTGCTGAGTTCATGCAGCTGTTTTTTTTTTAAATAATTTGTTTTGAGAATCATAAGGATATTTGTCAAATCCCCTTGCAATCTATGTTCTAAGTTAAAGTTCATTGTCACGTGCAGCAATATGGAGTGATGAGTTTGATTTAGTGAGCAGACGAGCTGGAGATCACAAACACTGTACAACAAGTAAGCTGCAGCACAGAGGTGCATAGTTGCAGAAAGATAACAAATAGAGACAGGGCAACATTTTAATTAAAAAAAATGCTGACATACAGCAGAGTAACGGGTCATTTCGGCCCTACGAGTCTGTGTTGCCAATTTTACCCCCCATTAACCTACACCTCCGGTCATTTTCCAATGGTGGGAGGAAACCAGAGCCTCCGGAGAAAACCCACGCAAACACAGGGAGAACATACAAACTCCTTACAGACAGTGTGAAATTTGAACCCTGGTCCGGTCCTGATTTGTGTTAACTACTACGCCAACCATACTGCCCTAATTTTACTGTTGTGAAGCAGGAAAGAAACTGTCCTTGAATCTGTTGGTCTGTTATCTCGTCTAATGTATTTTCTTTATTGCCAACCCTAATGTGCAGCATAGGATGGGTCCTTCTCTGTGTTGGCTGCTTTTCCAAGGTGGCGGAAGTTACACCAAGTACAGTGGGACATAGTTAATTGGCAACCATTGCTTTTGAATAAGGCAATGTTGAGACTGTGCCTGAAATATTATGGACATGTCACTACATCAAAGGGAAAGTGTGCTTCTGATGGAGAAACAACAATAATTAATTGTTTGAATTCTTATATTTATCTTATGGGGGGCAGATTAAGCAGACTGGACCTATATGACCTTAAGTTCATAAGATGGCAAGATGATCTCATTGAAATACACAGACATCTTGAGATCTACACAGAATGAATGTGAATAGTTTTTCCTCTGGCTGGCTGCCCAAAAACCTAGAGGATCAAATTCAAATTAAGGAGTCAACTGCTCAGAATAGAGACGAAGAAAATGTTTTCACTGGCAGGGTGGTAAATCTTTTGAATTCTCTGACCATGTGGCTGATGAGACTGCGTTGTTTTAATTTATTCCAGACACAAGTCTTGAGGTTTTTCTGTATTAAGGGGGTCTGTGAATCTGTGTGAGGTTGAGAGGCCCTATTGTAAATTGGCAGTGTTGTTGTAGGGCTGGAATGCAAGTGGCCTGACCTTGATTCTTTTTGTTAAATTCTCCCCTTGGGTCCTTTTGTGCCTCTTTTTTTGAGCAAGGCGTAACCTTTGTCATTCTCTGGTCTTCAGATTCCTCTGACTTTCAGGGCCTCTGCAGTTTTCTCCTTTATTTCTGTCAGCAGTTGAGGACACATCCGATCTGGGCCAGGTGACTTGTCCACTTCAAGTCTATCCAACAATTCTTGAATCTCTTCTTGTTCACTTTTATTCCAATCAGAATTTAAAGTACATTTTCCTTCGCTGTGAATCCAGCAACACCTTTCTTGCTGAACACTGCTGTAAAGTAGTGACTCTGACCCTCTGCTTCTTAGAGTAAATTTGGTCTCTCATCAGGCTCTTTCTCCTCATGTTCTCATGTACATATTGTATCTCTTTAAATTCCCTTTTGTGTTTGCTGCTAATCTTTTCTCTTACAGTATTTTCCCTTTGCTTCTCTCATTGATTCTAATTTCAGCTTTGAACTTTAAGTAATCAGCCTGGCTCTCCTCTGTGCTAATATTCCAGTTCTTTTTCACTGCATTATTGATCCCTCTGACCTTTTGGTTTACCTGTGAACATTGGGCTTCAACTTCCCATTCCTTTTCCTCCATGGGAATGCAGCTGAAACATCTCCATTTTCACCTTCTGAGCAAAGATTTCAAATAACTTTGTCAAGATTTTTTTCTCAAGCAACTGAAATTGACTGTATCACCTTGAATTGGTTTCTTTTTGTACCCCCTTCCAGAGCTATTTCTGAATGTTATCACATGATAACTACTGTTTCTGAGATGTTGGTGAGGTAAAGAGCCATCGTATAGAAACACACTCTTTCACTCACTCATTGCATGCCACTCCATCACCACAAATCACCTTGACCAGCGCTTTGTCTGCAGCCTTGTGTCACTGAAGCTGCCGCTTTTTGGCTTGGCTCCATGTTTTGTTAAAAATTTTATTTAATTTCACATATGCATTAAAAAAACTTGTACATAAATTTCTTCTTTGAAAATTTTGAAAAAAATTAATATGTAGTGATTTTTTTTAAAATTCCCCCTCCCAACCTATCCTCCCCCACCCCACAACAATCCAATAGAAAAGAAAAAAGAAAGAGTACATTTGGATAGTATTTATAAAAACATTAAACATATCTTAATTTTTTTTGATTTTTAGAAGTCGGAAAGTTCAGGCTGGTTGGTTACAACTTAATTCCTAAATTTGTAAATGTTATTTCCAGATTTTTTCAAAAATTTCAAATTTGTTTCGTAAATTATATGCAGTCTTTTCAAGTGGTATACAACGACCTATTTCAATCTGGCCATCTACCCATTCCCAAATACACATCTGACTTCCAAGTTACTGTCACGCATTTTCGAGCTACCGCAAGGGCTATTTTAACATTCTTTTTGATATTTATTCAATTTCAATTTCAATTGTGTGTCAAAAATATTTCCAAGTAAAAAAGTATATTGTATCTTGAGGAAACTTTAGTGATTCTTTCCAAAAATAAGCCCAGTTCTGTCCAAAAGTGTCTTAATTTGGAAATTCCCACGTAGAATGCAAAAGTAAAACCTATTTCTTTATTGCGTCTTTAAAATTAGAATTTAATCCATTTAATTTCTGTGGTCAGATATAGTTGATGTAAAAAAATATATATTGCATCATTCTGTACTAGTCATTAATTGTGTTACTCATAGTATCCTGACAAATTTCTAACCAAGTTTCCTCTTGAATATTTATTTTTAAAACTTTCTTCTATCTTTGTCCTGAGTTATGAACTCCTGGTTTATTCATTCCTTTTTGCAAAATTGTATACCTAATTGAAATAAACTTTTTAATATTTATATCTATGATTAATTGTTCCAAATAACTATTCAGGAAATATCAAATCTGGGCCTAAATTTTCTCTTAAATATGCCTTTTACTGATAATAAGAGAATATTGCATTGTTTTCCAGCCCGGCTCCATGTTGAACCAAAAACTTCTGACGCAGGAAGTTCTCCTGAATACATTTCAGTTTCTTTGCCCCTCATGTTATTTGTATCTTTGTTTATTTTTGAAGATTTAATGTTGTCCATTGTCAGCATGCTGTGAGCTTTTGTGAATTATTAAAGAATTCCTGCAAATTGACTCACTATCTTAAAATGGAAAGAAATTGTTGATGGCTGGACATATATAAAGTTGTCACTTTACTGTGAAACGTGATTCATTATAAAATTGTTTGTGAGAACACAAGTAGAATTTTGGAGTCATGTTGTGACCTGTTGTGAGAATGCAGCTGTGGAGAATTCTCTCAGGGTAATACTTGGTCTTGACTACAATCCTTGAGCAGGTCAACCCACTTTTAAGTATTCCACCATTCTTAATTCAAGAAGTGGTTTCCTGAATGAGCAGTAAGCTCTGGCATTAAGTGGACCATTCTCAAACAAAAATATCATTGCATGCATGAAGACAGATGGTTTTCAGGAGAAATCACTGCATTTATTATGAATACAGCTTGATTTTGGACACTGAACTTAAATGTTCAGGTTGAATGAAGCAACATTCAATTGACTTCATTTCAAATTATGCCGATCTGCTGATTCACTCTTCTGTCTTTTAAAATTTATGTACTTAATTTACGTTGGGCTACTTTTAAGTCTTCATTAGACGAGAACAGTTGTATTTAAATGTAAAATATTCATAAAGCTGAAGTTCATTAATCATATTCTGATATGCCTGTCAGCACAAGGCAGAAACATTTGTGAACTCTACCCCCATACCCAAATGTACAGAAACTCCAAGGGATGAAGAATTTGAATTGAGGATAGTCTGAAGGTAGACTGGTTAAAGAAAACCACTCTCCTTTTTGTAGTGGCTGTAGTTACCAATCCAGCAATCCACCAAATTGATGATGAAATGCACAATTCAAATGATGCTGTTAAATTTGTGAAGTGCGTGGTTGACCCAGATATGCTGATGCACTTGGACTAATGATTGAAGAGCTAATTGTCAGGAACTATAGATCAAAAATAATTAGGAGTTACCTTGACTTCCATAATGTGGAGATGGTTCAAGATTCAATTTATTGTCATAGTAATAAAATAGTGTTGTATGACATAAAATTTCGTTTTGCCTGCTTCAAGGCAGCCAGATTTGCCACCAGCAGAAATTACCTAAGCGCTTCTTACAGTTCTTAAAGTCAGAGAGAGAAGCAAAAGGGAGATTTGCCTACGGCATTTCCACAGCCACAGAGTCCAGTCCAAACCATTGGCAACTCGAGCTTCATATCCAAATGTCTGACACGGTCAGGAACCCTTCGGCACCTCCTTGCATTCCAATTCCGATATCTGGTACTCTTCTGGCCAGTGTGAGCCAGTCTCCAACAGTCCGCAGCCCTGCGCCAACCTCCTGACAGCCGTCTCCAGCAGCTCACAGCTTCCGCGGGTTCCTCACCTCGAGTGGCCAGCAGCCCGCCGCATGCACTGGACCCTCAGCTGCAGAGCCCCCCTTACTGGTTCGCTGCTGTGGTCACAGTTCCCATGGGTCATCTCTGGTTCTCCTGCTAAGCTGGACGGAGCGTGATCCTCCCGCCCTCTAGTGCCCTGCTCCAGTTCTCCGCTTCCCCTCGTTGCTGCTGCCAATTAATAGGCACCACCATCTTCAAATAATCCCATCATTGCTTCCTCACTCCCCGTGGATCCACACCAGCGACTCAGGCACCATTGCCATCTCACATCCCCCACCCCAAGGTAGGTTTGAATTGTTACTTGGAACTTGAGTGGTCGTGGGTCACTAACATCCTGAAGACTATGAAGGCAGCATTTATTTATTTGAATAATTAAGACAAACAGAAAGAAGAGAAGGGGCAGCAGGTGGAAAGCAGTGTGCCCATCTTGTGTGCCTGCATAAGGAACCTCTCCTCTGGACTTCTTTCCAATCTGTTAGGATAACGTGCTGCATGGTTCTTGTGTGAAATGAACAGGGAAAGTAATGTTATGTGAACCACTGAGACTTGATAAATAACATAAATCAAATGCAGAACAAGAAGGAGTAGAGTAAAATGAGTCCTGATGAGGTTAAACTTTAAACTAAGGAGAATTAAAAATGTTCCTTTGACTAAATGATCAAATGGTACTGGATGAAAGGAACATTTGGTCTGTTAATTGAGTCTGTCTGGTAATGAGGGACATAGGAGAATGCTTTAATCCTGAAAGGTGCACATTTTGTGCCACATGTGGACTTCTGGACAAGAATCCATGCAGGTCGCATAATCAGTTGAAGGCGAAGCAGCTGTTCTCCAATCTGAGATAACTCGGCAGCATGCTGCAGGAACTGGCCTCCGCACACCTCCAGAGTGAAGCAAGGGGGCAAAAAGACAGGTTGAAGTAATGAAGTGAAACACGAACATGTGCAGAAGCTGTAATTGTAGTCAGAAATGCTGAAGGAACTCAGCTAGTCTCACAGTGTCCATTGGAGGTAAAGATTAGTTTTTCACCAAAAATGTACTTTATTCATAAGAAATTGCTGACAAAAGGAAAATTGTTCACTCGGTTCCCACCTTTAGCTTCATATGCATACATTCCCATCACTGTAAATTGTTATATTCAATTCAATTTACACCAATACTACCATTGTGACTTCTTGGCACATTTCCCCTCTTCTGTTGTTTGAGGGGAATGAGACCAAGGGGAAGCTCCTCAATGTCCAGTAACAAGATGGCTCTAGACTTGGTCCTTCCCCACAGGACCCTCAGGCATCCCCCAACACGAACTCCTGAAGTCTTGAATGTGCCAGTCCACCACCATTCCCACACTGACATCTCCAGGTGCTGAAAGACCACACATTTTGGGCAGACCAAAGTACATCTTTCACCGAGTTGATGATCTTCCAGCGGTTCTGGATATCTCTCTCCATATGCATCCCTGGGAACAGCCTGTAGATCAGAGAGTCCTCTGCTCAGGATGAACTGTGACGTGGACCCTACCAACCTTCTCCATAAACTCCTAGTGAATTTGCCTTCAGCAAAGAGGTGGGTATATTACTGATGTTTTGGACCTGAGCCATTCCTCAAGGTATGAATGAAGCCACACAGTGTCTGAATTAAAGGCCTAGGAAAGAATGAGAGGGGGAGGAGCATAGAGCAACAGACAAAAGCTGTTAATTTGATAAGATGAAAGGTGATAATTTTGGCTCTGGGAAAGGAGACAGGGAAAAAGGAAGAGAGAGACAGAGCTGGAGGAAAGGAGACGGGAAAGAAGGGTGGGCGGGGGGTGGCATTTTACCAGAAATCAGATGTTGATATTAATATAGTTGGAGAGTGCCCAAATAGAAGATAAGGTGGTGTTCCTCCAATTTGTGAGTGGTCTCAGTCTGGCAAACATGTCAGCAAGGGAAAGGGGTGGGGAATTGAAATGGGTGGCCACTGGGAGATCAGCTTTGTTGCGGTGGAAGACAGGCCATTCAGGTAACCCTGAAGAAAATTGACACTGTGATCAGTGATCAACTCTTAATTCATGGAGGAAAGGATTCCCTCAGGACTGCTGTCAGAATCACAGCTGCAGCATCACAGGCAGCTCAGCTGTGCACGAAAGGAGGTGAAAAGCCAAAAAAGGAAGGATTATTGGGGTTTCAACAGAGGGAGGTCACAGGTACAATTCGAAAGAGGTATTGCTGCCTCATGAGAAGATTAAGAATAGCATCGAGCAGCTGCAGGAATTTCTGGGAGGGGTATTGATTAAAGGAATGGCTCCCTTCAGGGCAGCTTTTGAGGTTTTGGAAAGAGTTGAAGCAGAGCATCTCAGGAGTAATCTGCACTAGTGAAGTCAATGCATTATTGTTCTTGAGGGAAGGCAATTGAACTATTGGGCTAGTTTTGAAGGAGATTTGGGTTGTGGAATTGGACAAATATTCTTGGTCTTAAGAATATCACAGGAATATTCATTTAAGTTGATAGTCAGGAGGTTTTGCAGAGAAATGTGGTACAAGTCACGACACAGAAACAGTTTACCATTCAGCCAAAATTTAATCCACAATCTACAATTAAACTTGGGTCATCTGGAATCCTTGGAACTACGGTAGTGCCATAGTAGCCAAATTCTTGGACTATTGCCAGTTACTTCAATGAATACCTTGAGGTTTTTAATTCACTTTAATATATACTTATACTACACAGTATCTCAAAACTTGATGGAATCTGAATGTCCAGAGAGTGAGGAAATGAGGTTCGATGAGTTTCAAGGAGCACTGCAAACAGACTTGCTATGTTCGCAGAGAGCGTGGCAAATGGAGGTACTGTGAGTTCAGAAAGGAGTTTAGAAATTGGTACCAGAAGAGTTTAAAGTGCTGGAAACAGAACCTGGGGAGTTTACAGGGAGAGAGGTACACTAAACCTGGGGAATTTACAGGGAGAGCAGAAACAACCAGGGGAGTTTACAGGGAGAAAGGAAACAACCAGGGGAGTTTATAGGGAGAAGGGAAACAACCAGGGGAGTTTACGGGGAGAGTGGAAACAGAACCTGGGGAGGTTGTGGGGAGAGTGGAAACAGAACCTGGGGAGTTTACAGGGAGAGAGGAACACTGAACCTGGGGAATTTACAGGGAGAGCAGAAACAACCAGGGGAGTTTACAGGGAGAAAGGAAACAACCAGGGGAGTTTATAGGGAGAAAGGAAACAACCAGGGGAGTTTACAGGGAGAGGGGAAACAACCAGGGGAGTTTACGGGGAGAGTGGAAACAGAACCTGGGGAGGTTGTGGGGAGAGTGGAAACAGAACCTGGGGAGTTTTCAGGGAGAGAGGAACACAGTACAGGGGAGCTTATGGGGAGAGAGGAACACTGAACCTGGGGAGTTTACAGGAAGAGTGGAAACAACCAGGGGAGTTTACAGGGAGAAAGTAAACAACCAGGGGAGTTTATAGGGAGAGAGGAAACAACCAGGGGAGTTTACGGGGAGAGTGGAAACAGAACCTGGGGAGGTTGTGGGGAGAGTGGAAACAGAACCTGGGAGGTTGTGGGGAGAGTGGAAACAGAACCAAGGATGCCATAAACCAAACCATTGGGATTTCCAAAAGATAAGATAGCAGATTCTTGAATTTTCACTGGAATTGGTTCTGGTTGGACAGCTTGCTTTATTTATTCCTTGTGTATCCGAATGAATGCTTTGCCTTCAATTTGAAAAGCTGACAACTGTAGATGCTGGAAATCTGAAATAAAAAAGGAGAAAATACTGGAAGTGTTGAGCAAGGAGGTCAACAAGTAGAGCAAAAGGAACAGCTGCAATGCTATGGATGATGCTTGATCTGCTGAGAACTTCTTACATTTTCTTCTATTGGATCTGCTCTTCGTATTAGCTTCCAATTCTTAAGTGGCATAGTGTTGAACTTGATCATTACAGCCATAAATGTCCTGAAATATTTTCATTTGCAGCATAAAGCAACCTGGAGTTTATTCATGGCAGTAAAATTTACTTTTTTTTTCCATTTATCCATGTTAAATAATGCATCACAGTATGAATAAGAAATAATTCTGAAAATATCCATGCTTTGAAAATTTAATAGGAAGCTTCTATTTTAATGATAGATAATTTGGACTCATTTATTTAAAAAGTAGTCTAAACGGTTAAAGCTTACATTTTCTGCTGCAGTTTTGGTGTGAAAACTATTCTCTCCTCAAGGCAAATGTGAAAAGGTGCACATTAATGGTTCTTGTGCATCGTCAACAGATATGTAAAACTTTCTTTGTTTTTCGTGCTTTTCATAAATGCCAACCAATGAGTGGTGGACCCTGGTCTGATCAAATAATGGTTTATCAATGTGTTTCCTTCACGGAGGTTTGATGATCAGACATCAACCAGTGGCTAATTGAACAAAAGGCCATTATTCACTGGCACAGCAATAAGATGATAATGCAAACTTCCTTGGGGAAGCAGATGCCATTTCAATTAGAGCATAGATTTATTTTTATTGTAAAGAGCACAAGACTATTATTTTCTATGTTCCAGTAAAAAGTTATTTTGCAAACCAGACAGTAGGTGAAACATGAAAGGGTGGCATGGTTGGCATAGCAGTTAGCACAATGCTCTTACATTGGGACTGGGGCTCAAATCCCACGCTGTCTGTAAGAAGTTTGTATGTTCTCCCCGTGTTGGTTTGGGTTTCATTTGCGTGCTCTGGTTTACTCCCACCATTCGAAATGTACCAGGTGTGAAGATAAATTGGTTGTAAATTGGATGGCACAAACTTGAGGGTTGAAACGGCCTGTTACCATACTGTATATATAAATTAAATTAAATTGAAGGTCTGTGTTGTTAAAAGCTCAAAAATACTGGAGGAAATCAGTTCGTCTTGCAGTGTCCATGGGAAGTAAAGATGTATTGGATAAGCAGTGTTTTGGGCTTGAACTCTTCAAGCTTTGAGCAAAAAACAGGCAGGCGCCTAAATAGAAAGTGGAGGTGGGAGAGAAGTAACAGGCAAAAGGCCATAAAAATGGTTGGCCAGTGGGAGATCCCCGGCATTGCTTCATTCAGATGGAAGGTGCTCACCAAAACAATCTCCCAGTCTGTGTCCAGTCTCTCCAATGTAGAGAAGGCTAGAGTGGAAGTACCAGATACTGTGGATGATTGCTGCAGATTTGCAAGTGACATGACTTCAATTGGAAGGACTGTTTGGAGCCTCGAATCGTGGTGAGGGAGAAGGTGTAGGTGCAAGTGTAGCATTTCTTGCGGTTGCAGAGGTTAGGTTAGGTGCCAAGGGAGGAGTGGATGAGGGAGTCCCGGAGGGAGCGGTTCCTGCGGAAGATGGAAGTGGAGTGACTTCAGTAGCCCTGAACCACAAATGGGGCTAGTGTAAAATCTCTTTGAATTTCATCCCGTGCCCTCCGATATTTTCACTGGAACTCAAGGAATAAACATGGCGTTCAAGTAAGATAAACATTTATTAAGACAAGAAATATCCTCGACTTTTGCTGACTGCCATTTCATGCAAACATCTTAATGAAAATAAAGACAAAAAGCACTGAAAATACAAGCTAGTTACTATTACTGGAAAGAGAGAGTGTTCATATTTCTGGTTGAAGACCCTTCATCACAAGTTGTAAAGAGAGAAAAAAAAGGTAGTTTTAAATAGCAAGCAACATGGATGAGGATTCGACCAAATATCATGGGCTATGGCCAGCATTGCCATGGGAGTAAACTGGAGATTAAGTCATTTGGTCCATAGATTTCTCTGGAGAAAAGTGAACCAAAGCTATGAAATGAGGTCAGTTAGAATGTGAGAATACAAATGAATGTTTTAAAGCAAGTGACAACACAGAGAGCTCCAGCACATCTCTGGCAGATTGTTTGGTGCTAACAGAGAGGGAAAAACTGAGCTAAAATCACAGATGAATGACTTCCAACAGAGATGGAGGAAGGGTTCACTGGTGTTCTCAGTACTTTCAGGCTGCGTCACACCCAGGTGGAAGACCAGGTGTTGTTCTTGAAACGTTCCTTGGGCCTCATTAAAACTATGTGTGCAAAGGACCACGTGTATGTGACAGGATGGATATTGGCAAGAGTTAGGAGATTTTGATGTAGCAATCAGAATTAAGACACTTGTTGATGTCCTTAACTCAATTGGTGTCCTTGTGGATGAGGTGTTAGAAGAGGGTATGAGATGCACAACAGTTCATCAACAGTTTATTTCAAAATACCAGTGCATGATTTTGTGACAATATGTCTCTGTATAAATTTGAGTGAAGAAGAAAGATGAACCTCAGCTTGTGAAGAAGTGTAGCTGAGTGGGAATTAAGGTTGTGTTGCTGCAATTACTACAGTTCAAATGTGTTTAATCATGTCTTGATTATTTCTGGATGTCTAAAGTAACAGGCTTTCTCTTTCATTTTCTGTAAACCGTCTGATGCTGGATTTTGTTGTTGTTGAGGACACATCATATCAAGCTGAGAAGAATGAGAGGTGATTTTATAGAAACAAAATGATGAAAGGCATAGATGAGATCGAGGTGGATAAGTTGTTTCCATTGGTAGGGGAGACCAGAACTAGGTGACAGAGCCTCAAGATACAGGGTAGTAGATTTTGGGCAGAAATGAAGAGGAACTGCTTTTCCCGGAGGGTGGTGAATCTGAATAACTTGCTGCCCACTGAAGCAGTGGAGGCTACCTCAGTAAATATATTTCAGACAAAGTTGGATAGATTTCTACCTAGGAACGGAATTAAGGGTTATGGGTTAGTGGAGATGAGCCTCTTATCAGATTAGCCAAGACCTCATTGAATGGTGGAGCAGGCTCGATGGGCCGGATGGTCCTGCTTTGATTTTTGATGTTCTGATATGTGTATTTCCACAAGATGAGAATTCATGGTCCAATTCGTAGGTAGAGGTCCACCCTTTTATTTAAATTTAATGATTATTGATCAGGATGCAACAGCTTAAAATAGTTTCCTTCACAGAAGGCTGAAGAAACCAAAAATGAATGCAGTCAATGTACATATTCATATAAAATAGTTGTGTTTGCATGGTTCAGGAAGCTGACAACTTAACTGGACTATTGGTAAAGCTTGTTTGTTCAATTTCAGGATTTTACTTTAATGTCGTGTTGCTATCAAACCATTTTAGTTTTTCTTGATCAATTGGCAATCATTTAAGATTGGTGATCTGATACTGAAATGTGCTTTATTGTGTTTTGGACCATGTGAGAAAATAATGATTGTCTATTTGTTTACAAGAGGGATGCCTCAGCCAAATGCTTGTTCATTCCCTCTTGAATTGTGCAGAAAGTAAATGCTAAAAGTTTGGAGAATTTCTTTGAGTTGAGCATCAAGAGAAAATCTTGATGCCTTTGAAGATTAATGTGGCTGATGCACTCTAAAGGAAAATCCTGAGGGTTGAGAGGAATCTAAAAAAATGTTTGTTTGAGTATTCAGAAGATTAATGACACAGTAGATAGCCAAATGATCCTTTTTTCGTATACGGGTGTACCTGACATTCGTCCATGTTCCATTCTGTATGACCGTTCGTATCTCGGAATGGACGTATGTCGGGGAACTGCCCTACCTGTGATACTGAAGAGTAAAGTGATCGATTTCCTTCCATTCTCTCTATCTCGGAATCCTCCTGTGGACCCTGTGGACTCTACTAGCCTCTAAAATCTGTCTGACTGTCTTAATACTGAGGAACAGAAAAAACAGGACACAAGGAGTTAAAATGTGGTAAAATATCCCAAGCCAGCTCTCACTCAAGGTTGCCACCAGCCAGCTCTCAAGAGGTGTTATTTTCCATAGATAGGCCCGATTTTCATTGTAATCGCTTAAGTTTTATATTTTTTCCTTTTTTAAAAAAGTTTTGGTTATATGTGCAGGTAAGTCACAAGCTGGGGAGTACCTGTAATCACATAATATTGAAGATTATTTCTTAATAAACTTGGTTTATCAAGACAGCCATTAATTACATTACATGACAGCAATGGCAAATTTATGCTGTGGGCTACCACCATAAATAATGACCCAAATATGGAGCAATTATACATGGAGCACAACACAATCACTCATTTTCTCATTAATATTAAACATTGCAGCATAGCACAGGCCCTTCAACCCACAATGTTGTACCAACATTTAGAAACAATCTAATTAGACAACAATCTAATTTTTCCCAACCTCACACCCGTAGCCCTCTGTTTTTCTTACATCCATGTGGCTGTCTTAGTCTTTTGAATTTCCCTATTATACCAGCCTCCACCACTACCCATGGCAATGCATTCTAGGCATCCATCACTCTAATAAATTAAAAAAACACTGATATCTCCCCTAAATTTGCCTTCATTCACCTTAAACAGATGTCCTCTGGTATTTTTTATTGGTCAACCCCAGGAAAAAAGGAGCTAGCTGTTCACACTCCAAAGGCCCCTCATAATTTTACATGCCTCGATCAAGACACCCCTCCTCACTCCAACAAGAAAGGCTTTGCCATTTGTGAAGTATTTTTATGGTAACCTGTGTGCTGAGAGGATAGTTCAACACATCTTCAAAAAGAGAGGTCACCTGTGAGTGGCAATTGGCTTTTATGATAATATCCACGCGACTGCTTTGCCAATCCTTTCATCCTTCTGTTTGGTCTTTCCTTCCCCAATCTTTTAACCACCAACATTCTAAGCCTCCAATCTTACTGTCTTCTGCCCTCTCCTCCCCTCCTTCTTTGCTTCATCTACCTGCCAATGCCCAAACATTTCAAGCTCAATTGACTCTGTTGCATTTGAATTGCACAGATTCACAGAACAATTTGCTTTAAATTAACTTTCCAGAATACTTTAAAGATAAAACTTTAATTTTGAAGGTCTACTTATCAAATCAAGATCAGTGCAAAATTTCGATTGTTTAATATGTACAGGAGTCTAACTCTAAAGATTATTTGAAATCTCAGCAAAGGTACAGCTATTAATAGCAGATGACTGTGCATAGATAATAACACCGATTTAGTCAGTCTTGTGGCTGCTGCGCCCTGAGAGAATTTGCTGAGGGATATGAAATTAGCCAGTCGAAATGAGCTTCTTGATGACCAGAGAGCAGCATGCTTTTATCTTTCTGGTATGAGAGGCCTTCTCAATTGATTGAACTATTTTTTTCCCCTTGGTCTTCAATTTATCTGCTTTTAGTCTGATGAGTAGGTTGAACATTGTCTGGGAATGCTCACCAGGTTTATCCATTAAACCCTCAGTAATCTGATTTAATGTTCATTTTACTGTTAACTGTTCACTGTTTAAAGCCTGAAATAACTTGTGAAATGTTTTGCCTTGGACTTGTGCCTTTGGAAGTTTTGCACTTTGACAGTCTGCAAAAGTAACGTCCTTTGTCTTGGAGCCCGAGGAGGTAGTGTGTTTTTTTAAAAAAAGCAAATGCCTGGACGTAAGAAAAAGAAGGGTACAGTATTGTTTCTTATTTCCTCAAACAATGAGGTAGTAAAGCCAGGTGCATACAGTGTTGCGGACTGAAGAAATTGAGGCTTATCCACCAAAATATGCTGCAAAACTAGAACAATTGTTTGTGATTCAATGTTGTCTTCAATTTGCTTGCACATTTGAGAACAAGTTTATTCTCTTTCCTTTTACACTCCAGTTGAGCATCACCTTTTCTGCGATCTATGGAGTGCAAATACCTCACCCATCCTATCTGATATTCTGTTGAACTAATCGGAAGCTCTTTACTTCGGTGGAACCAGGGTTGATGGATTGAATTGCTACATGCAGCAGATAACCGTGGATCATTCTTCTGTGAAGTTTTTAATCTCAGTTTAACCATTAATATCTGCTGTCTTCAGGAGTTGGACTCCTTGATGGCAAGAAGCTGATGTTTGGACACAGCGAACTGTTTTGCACAGAAAGGCATTGATACCCCTCTGCAAATCAATGCCACCTTCATATCTTAGAAAGTCAAATAGACAGTAGTTAATGTTGGACGTAGGATTTAGTCAAAGTAATCTTCAAACTGAAGCATTTTGTATTTTTCATTTGATTTAATTATTGATGCTGTGTACAAAGATAATCATCAAGCAGTGTAGCTTGTTTCATAGAGTTAATAGGATAGGGTGACATTGGAATTGATTCTGCTTCAGTTTTATGGGAAACTGTTTTGTGAAAAAGGTGTTTGGCAATTTTATTTCATTAATTTGCAAATGAATGATATTAATATGATTCAAGTTAATGTCATTGTCCTGAAAGAAATCTTACATGACTTGCATCTCCACAGAAAAAAAAATTTGTTGTGTAGTAGAACCATTTTAACATTAATTTTTCATTTGTTTGCCATGAATAAATGAATATTCAGTAACCCCATACCTCCAATCTGTTGCAAGCTTTCCAACATTAAGGGAGTCAGAAATTTCAGAAAGATTTTTTTTCATTTAAAATTGTAGGTTTTATTCAGCTATGTAAATTCTTGAGTGCATCCTTTTTGATATCAATGTCTGTACTCTGGATAAGAAGTGCACATCTTCATTCAGAGTTGACATCCACTCTCAGGAAATGATGAATTCCCTGGGATTGGGATTATCCCTGAAGAAACCACACTGGAAATATGCAGGTGTAACTCAAAATTATTTCACAAAAGAAATTAAAATCCTCCACTGTATTTGTGGAATTGATTAAGTTATAGCAGGCCTGAAAATATCCAGAGCAATTTATGGATGAAGATGAATAGAGCATCTGCACAGCACATGATCCTTTCGGAAATCCATGTCATTGATTCTCAGTAAAATGACAGAGGTATGAGCAAATTTACATGGCCATCGTGGATTTTTGATAATTCTTTGCTACCTTGCAGGAGGTGGTGGATGCTGGTTTGATTTTGACATTTAAAAGCAAAGGTACATGAATGGGAGGGGTATGGAGGGTTATGGTCCAAGTGCAGATCAATGGGACTCAGCAGAAAAAATAGTTAGGACTTGATGGGCTGAGCAACTATTTTCTGTGCTGTGACGTTCTTAGTTTCTGTCAATTAACAACAGCATTACAATTCTATAGCCTTGGTAATGCCTTTGTTTCCAAAATTCTGCTTATTTGTTTATCAGGGTCAACAGTTGGACTGTTGGGCAGTTCCTTGAGAGTAACAAAAGTCTGGCGTGTTTTGAAATTATCACACCTTCTGAGGTGTTTTTTTTTCAGCCTTAATCTTGTCCAGCATGAAAACTAAAAACTCTGAGCTGGAGAAGAGTTGGAGATTCAGTCTCCACAGAAGCAACTTGCATAATGCTGTCTGAACTACCTCCCATACTGCTTCCCTGTAACAAACGCTGTCGTTTCCCAGGTTTTCATAGAAAACAATATTGTTTTTATGATCAGCTCTTTATATTCTGCCTTTGAGGAAAGCCATTTTCCAAACCATCTCACAGGTATTCTGGATGGATACAACACCAAGGATGCTTTTGTTCATTGGGCTTATGCTGAAACTTCATCTGCGCAAGGTTGATTAGTGCTTGCAACGGAGTTTGACATCTCTTTGAAGAAAAAGGCACATCCTTCTCATGGAACAGATATTGTCAATTTTTGCCTTGAGTTTGAGGAAGAGGAATTGCAAAGGATCTAAGATTGAAGACCAGTTATTTTCTTCACATGAAAGTTGGCACCAGTGAAGAAAGGACTTCCAAACATGAATAGGATGGGAAGATGTCCAAAATGTGACCATTTTAGAGGACTGAGATCCTTGGGGAACACATAGGACCTTCATTGCTTGCAACAGAACCTTTATTCGTTCCTGGAACGGGAGGGGGTTGGTGGGGGGGCTATGTCTTAAGTAATTTTTTAAAAAATCAACTTTTATCCAGTTTGAGATATCTTTGGTCATGTGGATGTGGAAGTGCCAGTGGTACAGAAAACTGTGGAGACGAAGACATGTCGGAATAATGAGCTTTATCCAATTGCTGCCAGGGCTTCTGACCAATTCCGACAGGCTGTTCAGTTGGCAAGTGCAGGCTTCCACAGACACAGGTGATTCAGTTCAGTTGTGTATCTTTTGATTGTCTATGCACAATGTTAACCTGGCTGACAAGTCTTGGTTACATTGCTGTTGGCCATGTGAGCAGTGAGTGCTTTGTGATGCGGATAAAGGGCTTGTGACTATAGTGTGAAGCTGCATGTGAAATTATTAGTTGGGGTTATTGCAGAGTGTTTTCCTCGGAAATTAGTCATTACTTTTGCTGCATGGTTAACCTGATCTTCATTTAACCTTATCCAATTCAAATTTCTTTCTTGTTCAAGGACCACTTTTAAAAAGTTCTCGTGTAATAGGTATCTTGGATTTGAGAGCACTGAATTGTCACTTGTTATTTCATACATTTATTTTGATCACAGGTTTTCAGTCACTGCCCATGAAACAGAGTGATGTTACTGACACTCAAAATTGTCATTTATTTTCTGGTCCCCAAGGAGTTCAATTATAGTTAACAATCATGCTGGCTGCATAACTTTGTATAAAGCATTTGATAAACACCAGACATTGTCAAGTATTCAAATCAAATCTGGAAAGCCATACATGTTTTTGAATCATGGCTAACTCTCGAGGTTGAGGACTTTGTTTCGTTGATCCAGAATGAAGACACCTGTGCATGTATTTGTTTAACATATACTTAGTGTTGCACTCCAAGAAGCACATGATACTTCACAAATCAACCAATGAATTCCAATGGCATGAAAACTACGATGATTGGAGCTGATGAATTTGTTGAGGCCTTCATCCGCCTTCACAGCTGTTGAGTTCGGAGTAACTTCATCTGCCTGCTCCACCGTTGAGGACTTGGTTGGATTGTTCTTCGTCAGGGACCTCACCCTCAACCTTACCTCCTGGGTGGTCTTACCAGGAACACAGCTCCAGATGGAATCACTCTCGGGATCTCAGGACCACATAAGCTTCTTCACCATGACAAGGTGAAATTTATTTTAGAATATTCAACAGTAAATAAGAAACAATTCATACATTTTTATTCAACTTGTTCTGTGCAGAACTTTCAACCTACAAAACAGCAACATTTTTAATCCAAGATTCCCACAAACTTCAAAGGTTTAAATATTATGAAGGCTGTGTTCTCTTCCAATACAGTAAGCTGAAGAGCTTGGGGCTGACAGTTGGAAATTTGGCAGCACTCCAAGGAAGATTGGGTTAGAAACTGATCCAATCTTATCACCATCAACTAGCCTTCCATTCCAGATGTTGCTTTTCTTTGAACGATGACAATTATTGGTTGAATTTATTTTTTGCTTGCCTTTAAGCCTCCTTTACTTCATTCAAAGTCCCAACGATCACTGTTTGATGAGCCAGTTTTAGGAGGGTAAATCATTGTGTGTGAGCCATTTAATATCTGTTCGGAGCCATTGGGATCATGACCAGTCAGTAGGACCCTGTGGAGAAACACTGGGTCTCCACCCCCCGCTCTCCCACCTCTGCACCAGTGGCAGCTATAGCAGGCCACCTTTTTTTTTCATTAGAAACATCAAGCAGAACCAATGGTGCAATTACTGAAGTACAGAGCTGAACTTCAATTCAATTATTAATCTAGCGATGAAAAAGAAATGAGGTTTTTTTGTTCAAGTGAATCAGTACGGACTTGAAGGGCCGACATGGCCTGTTTCCGTGCTGTAAATGGTTATATGGTTAAGTTGAGCTTGCTGTCATTTTTAACACAGAAATGTTGCTTCAATTTTTAGTTAATAACATGGATTTATAAAAGGGGTGAGGATTGAAATTTTCAATTTGGTGAAGAGGCAGTTGTTGTTGGACGTGACTCTTTGTGAGACCTGGTTGACCTCTCCCTGCATCAATTTGACACTTCCTCATAATTGCGTGAAGTCCAAAAGTAATGAGACTTCTGAGACCTTTAGTGAGCACTGGATTATCTTAACCAGTTGGTTTAGGGAATGACACAATCAGACACCCGAAAGAAGTGAGCTTGAGAAATTAAATATAAATATAAGGAGGAACAGGAAAACCGGAGTGGATGTAAAGGGTGGAGGAAATAATGACCATGGGGACATTTATAAATGATCTTAACAAGAAATCTCTTCATAAGTTCCAGCATGGTAGCATGCATGACAATCTCTGATCCTCAGAGATTGATTGGGATTTGTTAACTATTAGCAAACATTCGAAGGATGTGCCTAAGCTTGAATTAATAGTTTTAATGGAGATTTACCTGAACGCATTCAGGTACATTAAAGGAGAGATACTTTGTGCAAGATAATGTTGACAGCAGGCAAAATATGCAGCAAATTAAACATCTCACAGATTCCAGAAAGTTTGAAAATCCTTTGAGTTTATTGGGTGAATTGTCTAATTATTATTGTTGTTTTTAACACTCTGTTGTCTTTCCAAGAAGATGAGGCTCATTGTCTTTTTCAACAATATAAGAAGTCATCAATAAATAAATTTCACAACTGTAATGAATTTGTGTGCGAACAATGACTGCCTTGTGATTTCATTTCTGTCATGTTTTTCCCTTTTCACACTTGTTTTTCACTCCTGCTTTTAATCTTTGATTTTCTCTTTTGAAGTATTCTTTTATCCTTTATGCATGCTAGCTGTGAATTATTTTAGTTTGTCTTCCCTTGTTTATTCCTGATGTCTTGAATTAAAACTAACCAACTGCTTCAGTTTTAAATGCCATTCGTCACAGGTGGAAGTCAGAGCTTGCAACCAGCATATTCCCTTTCAGCTGGCTCATCTTTTGAGCATTTCAAGCATTGTTTTTTTTTTAATTTCAAAGTCAAATAAATGAGACGATATGAATGGCACAAATTGGGTCAGTGAGAAAAGCAGTTGAGGACATTAGTGATGCACGCATATTCTCTCGCATGCCAAGCAAATAGGTAATTTACTTTCCTCGAAGAAGGCTAAATTAAATTGATTGCATTAATTAGGACAATCCGTGGTTTTTCTGCTGCTCAAAATTATTGCTGTATATTTCCTTCCTTGGCAAAAGAAATGATTGATTGTTGCTCGTGGGAAAATAAAGGGCATGCTAAGAATTGAACCATACACGTGCACAGTCCTTATCCGGAACCCTTGTTCTGAATTGTGGATTTTTCCAGATTTCAGAACAAAAGCCAGCTGCCCCAGATTTAAACCCACCCGAATTGTGCTGCCGCATCCACCCCCTTCCACTCGCGTTGGCTTCTCTCTCCCTCTTGCCCACCCGAGTCGCGCTGCCGTCTCTCTTTCCTCCCTCCCTGCCTGCCCGAATCGCGCTGCCGTCTCTCTTCCCCCGCCCAACCTAGTCGCACTGCTCTCTCTCTCTCTCTCTTTCTTTCCACCTCCGCTGTACCAGCACCAGGAAAAAAAATGCCAGTTTTTGGAGCTTTCTGGATTTCATGGAGGTCCTAATAAGTCTTCAAAATGAAATCAATTTCAGTTTATTCATATTAAAATATTCAAATCTGCGCTCAATCTATGAGCGAATACGGCACAGTTGGGAAGCAGAAATGACAGAATTGAATGGAATTTCAGACATTATCAGAGGCTTTAGGCCAGATTCCTCCCATTTGCGTTGGTCTCGTCTTTAAAAATTCTTTATTTTCCATCCATTGTGCCTTTGACCAGCTTCCTCTTCATTTCAGTTCCCTGGCTTCACCACAGCCTTGTCAGGTTAAACCAAATCAAGCTCTGCTCTCATTATTGATGCCAACCCAATTTCACAACATGGCCATGCAAGGGTATGCATTGAGTCAGCTGGCTGTCATATCTTGGCGTGAAGTGACCTTGGCAAAATAAATGCTTCTGACTATATGAAAGATTTTTTTTCTCATTTGAAACATGGAGAAAATGGAAAGGTTGGACTTCCAGGCAGTGGCTTCAAAACAATGTATTCATTTAACCAATATATATAGTCCTCGTATGGCATTTTTGCAGAAATTCCTCATTGGGTATCTGAGATTTGCTCAGTTATCTAAAGATGGAAAGTGATACTTAACAGTGAGCAACACCATTGTTATCATTAACAGTCTGGGCTTGAGTAAAATGTACAATTTCAAAAATGGTCCACCTGACACACGAGGCAACATTATGGAACTTGCATAAAGGATGTAAAAAAATTTGATCTCTGTATGCAAGGGAAAGGTAGTGTGATTTATTTTGAGGAATAATGTGGCCACTTATTCCCTGTAAAATATGCCTTAATAAGATGGAGGAAAAGAAGGATTGAATACAGATGCACAAAAACTAGAGGTTGTTATGTCGTGGGCCGGGTCAACCCCGCACACGACGGGCCGAATCGCCCTAGCAAACAGCCAGCGCGGCAGGGCAGAGGGGCTTTCCCCTCACCGCGCAGAGGTTCCAGGCGGCAGGAGTGTATTGCCAGGGGAACGGCCAGGGCTCTCAGCAGCATTATGACATCTCTCCCATGAGGCTGCTGCCTCCCCTAAAAAGGAACATGCGTAGTTACTGGTTTACTTCCTTGGTGTGGACAGCAGCTCTGCCTTTGGGAGTGCTATAGTTACATGGCAGCTAATGTGAACATGAATTCAATCCAGATAAATGCATTTTGGAAGGTTGGATGCTTAACAGTATGGAAGAACAGAGGGACCTTGACATCCAAATCCATAGATCTCTCAAGGTTACTGTGCAGGATGATAGATAGTTAAGAAGGCCTATGGTATCCTGGGCTTCATTAGTCAGAATCCTGAAGTAATGTTCCAACTCTGTAAATCTGTAGTGAAACCACACTAGAGTATGGTGTCAGTTCTGGTCACCTCATTATAGGAAGGATGTGGAAGCTATGGAGAGGGTGCAGAGGTGAGTTACCAGGATGTTACCGCGATTGGAAAATTTGTTTTATGAGGCAAGGTTAGCAGAACTGGGACTTTTCTCTTTGGAGTAAGGAAGGATGAGAAGTGACTTAAAAGAGGTCAATAAGATTATGAGAGGCATGTATATGGGAGTCGGCCAGCATTTTTTCCCCAGGGAAGGAATTGCAAACAACAGAGGACATCTGTACAAGGTGTAGTGAGGAATGTTTAGGCAAGACATCAGGGGTAAAACTTTTACACAGGGTTCAGTGGGTGCCTGAAATACATTGCCAGGGGTGGTGGTTGAAATAATAGGGACCTTTAAGAGACTCTTAGACAGGCACATGGATGAAATAAAATTTGAGGGTATGAGGTAGGGAGGGTTTTATTTCTTTTTGCCAGGTACATGTAGGTTATCACAACATCATGAGCCAAAGAGCCTATACTGCGCGGTAATGTTCTATGTAATGACAATTTCAAAACTAATCAGTGACTTATTTCTTGTCAATTCTGCCCCTCCAAAACCAGTACAGAAGGAATTGAACACATCTAGAAGCATCCATATCAGGTATAAATATAAAGCCAACACTTTGGGCCTGGCTCTTTGTCAAGGAATGAGCAAAAAGCAGGCAAGTGCCTGAATAAAAAGAATGGGAGAGTACAGAAGAAAGGGCAATGGGAGGAGCTCAAGAGATGAGAATTTATCATGGGGGGGTCCTGTTAATGCAGAACTGGAGGAAAGGAGACATGGGGGGGGTCGTAATCTTTTGTTACAAATGGATCAGAAATACATGCAGACCACTCATTGGATTCATGGGTAGGTACATGCACTGTTCTTTATGTGGTCACCATCGTACTGCTCCAAAGTATTGGGCTCTGCAACAAACGTCAAGCACCAACCGATAACATATCACAGGTCAGGTAACATTTGTGAAAGGGGAAGCAGAGTTGATGTTTCTGGTCTGTCCGAACTGCGAAACAAAGAAAACAAGTCAGCTTTTATTTGCAGCAAAGGGCTGGGAGAGATAATAGGACAGAGGGAATATATCTGATAGGCTGCGACTTGATGAATTGATGTCACATTTGGATGTGACACCAGGAAGACATTTCAGATAAACCAGTGCAGAAAGTCTTGTTTTCAGAGCAAATGTAGCAGAGATGGAGGAACAGAGACAATGAAATGGCTTGGCAGTCAGAATTATGAGCTGGTCTCTCCTGACACTGACATTGCCTCTCCTCTCTCTTGCCTTTTGGCCTTTTGTACTACCCCTCCAAATTCAGGGCAGGCCACAAGAATCAGAACTGCACATCCTCATAATCACTGAGGGATCCTCAGTTAGAATGTTAAATGTATGCTTCTGCTAACTTGTCTTTATTCTATCAAGGGTCGCGGGAGTTGGCAATGTCCTTCTCCACACCTCATCAGTGCTTTCCTTTATTTTTTTATACATTTTATTTTGCTCTTTACTTAAGTGATAGAATGGATGTCAGAGACAACATGCCACTGACAAATTTCTGATCTCTAAAAGGCTGCCCAACAAGGATTTAAAAAAACAGGTGTTTTGCTTTTATGATGGTTATATAATCATAAAATAAGACAGCAGATAATCTTACTTGGGTAGATTATAAGAAAGTTTAGGCCATTTTGGGGAATAACCTTAATAAAAGTTGTTGCCACATGTTATTAAACTGGCATTATGAGAAGAAACACCCCCTCCCCACTCATGACAGATTTGCTCTCAGATTGCATTTGCGTTGTTTGCTGGAAGTAGATGAAAAAAAATTCTCGAGAAACGAAGGTCTGCAACTGATCCATCCTCAAGTTGGTTACACACATTTGGCCAATCTTGTAGAATCTTCATTGCTGGAGGTGGCATGAAAACAAATGAGAGAATGAAATTTTCATATTGTGATGTATTCAGTTCATGAAATAATCATCCTCTGCAGTGTACTTTTTGCATAGCAACAGATTGTTATCTGGTTGTTAACAGACTGACTAAATTACCTGTAACGCACAAAAGTGCTAGTGAAACTCAGCAGGTCACAGAGAGCCTGTAGGAACCAAAGGGATAAAACCACCATTTTGGGCAAGATGCTGTGATTGGAGTGCAAAATGTAAAAGTGATGGAGAAGCTTAGCAGGCGAAGCAGGGTCGAAAGGAAGCAAAGGGATACAACCAACGTTTTGAGCAAAACATCGGTGATATCCTTTTGCTTCCTGTATATGCTGCATGACCTGCTGAGTTTCTCCAGCGCTACCGTCACAGTGTCTGCAGACTTTCCTGTTAAACTACTAAATGGTCTGTCTGCTCTCACCCTGGTGAGTTAGCCAATTGGACCTGATGAATTCTCAATGTATGGTTGCCTGGTTTTTTTTTTGCTCACAAAATAAATCTAATTTGAGAAATTTATGCTCTTTGAGAATCATGAATGGAGTGCCTCCTATCAGACATGACAAGAGGAAGTTCTGTCGGATCTGAGACTTCCTGAACTATTCTGTCCATTGATGCAAGTTACAGTATTGAACTGAAGAATTCAGGTTGGTGATTTACATGAAAACAGACAACTAGGAGATTTAACTTTAAAGCTTAATTGAGATCACTTGTTACACCTTCTTCAGATGTGTCAGTGTTCATACCATTACTTTCAAATCACTTAAGCTGCTGTTAACTCACAGGTTCCCAAATTAGCCGATGGTTGCTGTATAGGTGAAATGTACTTTCTCAAGTTAACTGATTAAGTTGTCTCATCTCCTTAGTGCAACGCTAATCCCTTGTCCACTGGCACCTTGTTCCAGGAATTAACGGGGAATTAACCGGTTATGGGTCCAGTGGAAAAGGAAAACAATCGGCACATTGGCGCCAAATGATATCAAGTCGCTGGAGATTGATGGCCTCTACCCCTACTCGTATCCCCGGCATCAGTTGATGCCAGCGTTACGATTAAACCAGTGGATAAAGGTCAACCTCATTCCATTCGAAGGTAGATTCTCCAATCCCAGGGGATGAGTTGTGTTCAGTGGAAAAGCAACCAGTGTCCCAGTTAAAGGTGGCCATTGAAAACAGCACAAACGACTTCCTATGCCGGGACATTTCACAGCCAATTAACTAGGATGCCAGTGGGAAAAGGGCTGCTGATTTTTGAGGTTTTCTGTTGTTTTGCTTCATCATGCACTGTAGATGCATGGCCAGTTGCCTGATTGGCTCGACTCATCTGGTTTGTCAATTATAAGGTCCACTATCACATTTTGTGTCTTCTGTATTATCTGAGTATGTGAGCCTATAATCTTTGCTTCCTTAAAAATGTCTTTGATAAAATCTACAATGCCTTAAATTGTTACTTGATGCTGCTCTTCTCAAGTTCTGAGATGTTTTCAGAAATGACATTATGCTACTCAATCTGAAGCTTGTGCTTTTTAAATTTCCACGGCAGCACCTTTCGTTGATTGTCCTCAGAGGTTCATTTTTCATTTAAGCAGGACTTCCGTGTCAATTATTCTGTTTGAGCTTGGAGAATGTTAGGTCTGCTTTGTTCATGAATGAGTGAGACAAACACCAGGCTGAGTCGAAATCAGGGTTCTTTGTTCTTTATTACCGGATTGTAACACTTGCGACTAACAAAGTTAGTCGGAGAATGCATTCTGCCGTTATCAGCAAAATGGTGATTTTTTATACCCTTGGATATGTGCTTAGAACATCATCATATCATTACTTGTCCAATGACTAAAACTGTTGCTATCCTTTCCCTGCTAGCTTCCTGCCTCTCAATCCATCAATGTCTCTCTTATCTTGTAAGTACAAGGATGCATTTACATCTTGTTACAGCCCTGTACATTCCCATCTCATGATGTTTTACCTAACAGGAGTACAAGGACACCTCCCCTTCTTGTTACTGCCCTGTACAGGGTAACTCCCTACACATTCCCATCTCATGATGTTTTACCTTACAAGAAGCATGTTTAGTTTTGGCCCTGTAGATGAGATGATGAACTCTTAGATTTGAACATTTAAACACTGTATCAGAATTTGGGCGCTTGGTGTAACTCACCATTCGGTGCTTTAGCCAGTACATTAAATTGACACGAAAATAACTGAATGCGCTATATCTCATTTAAATGAGTGAAAGAAAAAAAATTGTTCACAGGACCTTGTAGTTCTGTGCATAGATCAATATTTTAACTTAATCAACGCAATGAAAAACAGATGTGCTGGTGGCTAAATGTAGGATATTAAATGCAAAATAAGTGTGAATGGGCTTTCCGATCATTAAATTTCCAAATATTTCATTGCATAGGAAGTACTTTGACGAGTTATGTAAGGGTTCAGAGTCTTCAGATATTAATTTGAATCCAGGTCAGAAAATTTCCCTCACTGATGAATATGTTTATTGTCTTTGGAGATCATCAAGGTGAAATTCTTTCTTTACTGTTATTGAAAACTGGTCAGGAATTAAAACATGTGATTATGTGTGAAAGATGTAACTTATCTCTTTCTTGAGGAAGGGCTCAGGCCGAAATGTCAGTAATATGTCTTGATCTCCTATGGATGATGCGAGACCGGCTTGAGTTCTTCCAGCATTTCTGGATGTTTTCACTACAGTCACAGTGTCTGTACGTTTTAGTTTTTCACTCTGACTTCTCTTTGCCTGGTTTCACAGTTGTTTGTCTTTTATCCCCCTCTCAAAAATCGATATACAAATGAAAGGAAAAATTAACGAAGCTAGATTTTTGTGTGTTATTGATGTCAAATTTTATTCACTTAATTAAAGGCAGATTGAGGAAACAAAAGTTGTTCCAGCAGTTGGCCGGTGGTCTCGTAGCATATTTTGTCACAGTGAGTAAAGAAATGTGGCTTGCTTCCTGTTTCTAATCAACAGCAATGGGTGAAATCATTATGATGGTAATCCTAGTGGACTTCTTGTGTAGAGATTTACAGGAGTAGCTAATTTGAGGTGAAATGGTGAGGATGACATGGTTCTTTGATGGTAGACGTAAAAATTCTGCTGATAATTCTGTTTCTGCAGACCTGATGTCATCATAAACCTTTTTGGGCTATGTGACAGATCATCCCTGTGCTTAGGCAATGGTCTTTGGATAAATTATGCCACCTTTAGCTTGAAGCAGAACTTTGATGAAATGAAAGTGAATTTATACTGTTCAATTGCTGCACTTTTTGCTTTGTAATGTCTTGTATTTTGTGAGTGGTGTCATAACATGTTCCGTCGTAGAGGGCATTGGATGTGACCATTCATGCACACATGGGAAAAAATGATGGGTCTATGCCCCTATACTGTGTAGAGACAATTGCTTAATCTTTGACATTAGCAAGCAGTTGACTCCTCAATTCAGCTTTGTGAATACTGTAGTCTCTGTGGTAAGGAATATGAAATGTTCTCTGTCCCTGTTCAAATGAACTGGTATAACTGTCACCTCACAGAATTCTTTTATTCGGCTCGCACTCTTAGAGTGTTGCAATTTCATCTGCAGTCCATGTGATATCTCACTGGTCTTCCTGGATGATTCTTGTTGAATAAGGCAAATCACAGTCAAGTCAGCAGGTGTTCAAGTCGACGGTGTGGTGAGAAATACAATGTCATTCCGATATTTGAGAACTGTGAGCAGTTTTGGGGTCCATATCTAAGGAAGAATGTGCCGGCATTGGATTGGGTCCAGAGGTCATTTCTGATAGTGGGTCTAGACGAAATTAATGATAGTGAGCCCAGGGATAAGAGGGTTAATGTATGATGGCTCTGAGCCTGTACTTTGCTGGATCAAGGCGGATCTCATTGTAACCTGCCGAATGTTGAAAGGACAGGAAAGAGTGGATGTGGAGAAGGTGTTTCCAATCGTTGGAAGAGTCTAGGTCCAGAGGGCACAACCTCAAAAGAGAAGAATATCCCTTGAGAACAGGAATGAGAATTTTTTTTTCGGCCAGAGGGTGGTGAATCTGTAGAATTCATTGTCATTTGTGGCTTTGGGTACGGTTCAAGCAGAGGTTAACAGGTCCTTGATTGGTCAGGGTGTCAAACATTGAGGAGAAGGCAGAGAGAATGGAGGGGAAAAATATACCAACCATGATTTGAATGCAGAGCAGGCTTGATCAGTGGAATGGCTTAATTCTGCTCCTTCATCTTGTGGTCTCAGTGCTGGATTATGATTGTGTTCTCTGGCACGCACTTAGGAAGGTAATGCCATCCAAGACTTTCTTGTCTTAATTGGTTATGAATTAAAAATGCAACACAAAGGTACTTTAAGCACGTCTGGTGACTGTAAGAAGATTTCATTGAAGCACCTCCAGCAAAATTTTGATGAAGTTGTTGTTGCTGTACATTTTTTATTTGAACAGCTGTGTGAATTTTTTTGGGGTGAGTTTCATTGATGTATTTATGATGACTTTTTTACTGCAGATTACATACATTTTCAATATTTTTATGCTCTCTCACATTGCTTTGATAGAATTTTGTTCACCGCATCATTTATAAAATGCTGTTCATTGGAAAAAATATAAAATTCAACATTCCTTTATTGTCATGGAATAGTACAGATTATGTAATATTGCACAAAATTGCCTTCTGCTGCCATTAGGCAGGCAAAGATTTGCCTAATGTGTCACCCAGCGTCCCTTACGGTATGAGAGAAAGAGAAGCAAAGCAAAAGGGAGCCCCTTCAGAGTCACTGAGTGTCCATGGATTCACCTTCACCGCTCCTACAGCCTCACAGACTTCTGTTCAATCCATTGGTCACTTGAGCTCCAGATCCAAACCTCCAACAAGATCAAGAAGCCTTCTGCCCCTCAGGAACCCTTCTTGCCCTCAGCATCCTCTCGATCCCAGTTCTGATAGCTAGTTCTCATGAGCCATTATCTAGCAGCCCGCAACCCCTGGGGGTCCCCTGACAACTTCAGCCATTGAGCCCTTCGCTGGACAGTTCTGCTGTGGAAATGAATTTCAAAACACAGATCTTCCAAAGTTCTGTTCCTAAAATCTATCCCCTTCTGGATGACCCAAATGATGAAAAAGGATTTTGGTGAGGCATTCCACAAAGTCTGTCATGGCCTGCTGGTCTAGAAGGCAAAGGGGCATGGGATCCACAGTGAATTGTTAGTTTGGATTTGGAATTGACTTGCCCATAGAAGACAAATGTGGATTGGTGGACAGACACTATTTTGCCTGGATGTCATGACCATGTAGTGACCAGTAGTGTTCCACTGGGATAACTCTAACCCTAATGATAAGCATGTCTTAATTGAATATAAGACTAAGGAAGTCACATTGCAGCTATGTAAAACTTTAGTCAGGCTGAACTTTAGAATATTGTGTGCAGTCTAGTCATCTCATTGCAGGAAGGATGTGGACAGTTTGGAAAGGGTACAGAAGATACTGCTGGTATGCTGCCTGAATTAGAGAGGATGGGCAAGAAGAAGAGGTTGTATATTTTGGATTATTTTGGAGCATTGGAGTCTGAACAGTGATTTGCTGTGGGTTTATAACATGTTGAGTGGCTTTGATTGGGTACTCAGTCAGAATCTTTTCCCCAGAGCGAAAATGCCAAATTATGGGGGAACACATATTTAAGGTGGAGGAGTGGAAAGTTCAAAGGAGATGGTCTTAATATATATGTTCTTAATATATATGTTCTTAATATACATGTTCTTAATATATACATAATATACATGTTCTTAATATATACAAAAATGTAATGTGGCAGTGTAGTGATTCTGTTGAAAAATGCTTGGGATGATTTTGTTGATTGAAGCCAGTTCTGAACATTCTGATCAGTGATTTTCATTGCAAAAGAGAATATTTTCCTCATAATATGTCTGGGCGAAAGAGAGGAATTGTGTGAAATAATATTTTTGCTGCCTTCCCAGTGGTGTGGTCAGTTTCAAAACACTGGAGTTGTTGTTTTCACGTGTGGAACAGATAATTTGTGTTTGGTAAAGTTCATAAAAAGCAAAATACTCTAGACCCAGAGACCTGAAGAAATTTGATCATCTAAAATTGCAAGTGAAAACAAGAATGATCTGGTTGAGGTGCCTTGACAGTTTAGGAATAAAAATTGAATCTGAAATATTGAACTTCCAAGCACATGGTTGAAGGGTCTGCTTTATTGGCTGAAAGCTATTGGTGAGAGGGCATGGATGAAGTCTGGGAAGAAAACCAGCCAAGTGATAAAATAAATCACCATATCATTTGCTTAATAGAAATAGACTGCATCAGGCATTGAGAAGGTGATGTTTGCAGCACCGTAGCACTCACTTCACTAATACCAATTTGATTCTGGATTTTGCTTTTTGGAATTTTCATTGCAACTTGGACGAGAGGCTGATGGCTGGTATCAATGCTTCAAGGGGAAGGAGTAGTTAATTCATGATGTGATGAATGATGGCTGACCAATACAATATTCGCATGTTTTTACTGCTCTATCAGTCAGCCCTACACTGACATCTGCATTGTTTTTAGTCTGGAGCAAGGGTAAGCTGAGTTAAACATGGTTTATCACACACTTTGGCTTATTGACAATTTTTCACTTTAAATGCTTTTCTCATTACCTTTCTCAGTTTTGTTTTCCTTTTCCTCTGGAGATTGTATTCATGCACTAATTATAATTCATTGCCTTTGGCCTTAACACATCTCGGCTCTTCAGGAGGGCAGCCGGGGAGAATGGGATTTTTTTTTTTAATGACATCAGATTATGAAGATATTTACTTTTCTTTCAACATTCTGACTCCTGGAAATTCTAGAAAATTGCAGTTCAGTCTCCTTGGGGCATGCTATTTTGGAAAGTTTCTAACATGCACAGCGAGGTAAAGAAAAATCTTACTGCGCTAAAGTTGCTGAGACATTGGCAGTAGTTGTAATTGCCGAGATACAAAGCTGAAATGCAATCTCCTTAGAACTACTAAAGATTTTGAGATAAAGTCAGAAAACATTGACTTGTAGAATAAAATCAAGTATCCAAACACCATAGCCAAGACTGCAATTGGAATGGTTTTAATTTAATTGTGAGTTCCATGAATCCAGCAGCAACAAAAAAAAACCTTTCATCTGTCATAACAGTGCTTTGGATCCCATATGTCACCAGATATTATAACTTGTATATAGCTTGGGGGTCAAGGTTGGCATAGTGGTTAGTGCAATGCCTTTACAGTGCTAGTGATCAGGGCCAGGGTTTGGATCTTGCCCTGTACGTATGAGGTTTGTAGGTTTTCCCCAGAGGCTCCGGTTTCCTCCCACTGTTCAAAACATACTGGGGGTGTAGGTTAATTGGGTGGCATGAACATGTGGGCTGAAATGGCCTGTTACCATGCTGTATGTCTAAATTTAAAAGTATTTTCTTTTTAAAAAAGGACCAAAGTCATTGAGAACTGTGTCCGCGGCATATATTTCTTACGTTTTCAACACAGACATGAATTTTCTTCCCCTCTTTTCAAATGGTGGCTAATCACAACAGAATGCATCCAATCATCAATATTGGTTATTATATTCTCACTTTTACATTTATTCATGCTTACTTCCCATTCATCCTAAGCTGAAAGATCACTGGGTTTAGATAGGATTGGCCATTGGGGCCAGTGGTGGAAATCCCAATATGAATCCTTGGGAGGAAGAGGTTACTACTGTAGTATCTCTTCAAATCTCACATTCCCAATCATTTTACAACTTGTTTCAGCCCATCACCTAAAATAAAAATCCTCTGACATCCACACTTTTCCAAGAAATGCCATTGGTTCTGCAGCAACGATTCAAGAAAACTGCTCATCTCCAACTTCACGAGGGCACTTGGGAACAGGCAGTTAAAAGCTGGATCTGCTTGCGAAGCCCACATCTCTTGAATAAATGAATGTAAGAGGCAAAAGCAAAAGTGCAGCTACTGTTTTCTTGGCTGGTTCTGATGAATCTCTTTGCTGAACAATGGGATCTTACTGGGAATCTGCCTGATATGGCAAGTAGTCTGTGAACCAGTAACCCAGGTCAGGGCTGAGTGATGAGTGGAATTTTTGTGGTGTATTTTGAAGTTGGAGTTTGGACTTAAAATAAAAATAATTAAGCACTGAGGTGGAGCAGAATGGCTATTTGTCAAACTTGACCATCCTTTCGATATCCAGTTGTCAGAATAGATTGTGAAGCTTTTGCATTCACTTTTCTCAATAATCTCAGTTGTTTCAGAATGTATTTGCAAATCTTATAATTAATTGCATTAAGAACTGCTTTTTCTGGCTGCATTTCTTAGAAATTAAGCACCTCAGATCTATATCCTGCAGTTTTGTTCCAAGTTTTGGTTGGACCTTACCTTCGCTATTGCACACAGTAATGTGCAGGTGAACCTTGTTCATTTGCTGCCTTTCACATGAGAGAATCAAGGTTTTGTAATTACTTCTGTTACCAAATGTTGAACTGGCAGCCTCGCTCTGCACTGCTTCCAGTTTTTGCATCTTTCTTTCATGCCAAGAAGGAGATCCAATCTTCAATACCAGAGCACATTACGTGAGTTCAGCATGACTTGCAGACTTGAGCAATGTTACACAGCAAATGTCTTGTTTTTGTGTGGGGAATATTGGCTTTGAATGTGATAAGTGCTTCACAACTCAATCCACTCCAGACATCCTACTACAAATATACAAATCATTCATTTGGTTGCAACTGGAGAATACATACAGTTTTGGTTTCTTTGCTCGATAAAGTATGCATATGCTGCAAAAGTAGTGTTGCAAGTAATTCACAGGTTCAATATCAGGAGAAATTAAGTGGGCTGAAACATTTCAGAGTTCACAGGGGTTTTGGGAAACTGAATGTGGGGAGGATGTTGCCCAAGCGAAGGATTTCAGAAGTTTGGTGTTGCATTCTTGTAATGGGGCAAGCTATTTATGAGAAAAATTTCTCCGCTTCAGAGGGCCCCAGATACTCAGACACAGAGACAGATGGCTTTTGGATGTTAAAGGAAGTGAAAGATGTGGAGATAAGACTGAAAAGTTGTTTCCCATGGTGAGAGTGAGTGTAGGACAAGAATGTTTTATATAATTTAGACATACAGCACAGTAACAGGCCTTTCTGGCCCACAAACCTGCACCACCCAAATACACAAATGAACCTATGAATTCCATTCATTTTTTGAAGGTGGGAGCACACATACAAACTCTATAGCAGCCCTGGATTCGAACATAGGAACATAGGAAGTAGGAACAGGAGTAGGCCAAAAATGGCCCATCGAGCCTGCTCCGTCCCGTCATTCAATACGATCATGGCTGATCTAATTTATGACCTAACTCCACCTACCTATCTTCTCCCCATATCCCCTAATTCCTCTATCATGTAAAAATTTATCTAACCAAATTTTAAATATGTTTAATGAGGCAGCCTCAACCACTTCCCTGGTTAGAGAATTCCAAACATTCACTACTCTCTGGGAAAAAACTATTCTTCCTCATCTCTGTCCTAAATCTACTCCCCCGAATCTTGAGACTGTGTCCTCTCATTTTAGTTTCCCGGCCAGCTCAAAAAACCTTCCTACATCTATCCTATCCATACCCTTCATAATCCTATATGTTTCTATAAGATCTCCTCTCATTCTTCTGAACTCGAGCGAATACAGTCCTAGATGATTTAATCTTTCATCATAAGTCAACCCCTTCATCCCAGGGATCAACCTAGTAAACCTCCTCTGGACTGTCTCCAAAGCCATTATATCCTTCCTCAAATATGGAGACCAGATCTGGACACAGTACTCCAGGTGCGGTCTCACCAGTACCTTATACAGTTGCAACATTACCTCCCTACTCCTGAATTCAATTCCTCTAGCGATGAAGGCCAACATTCCATTTGCCTTCTTAATAACCTGCTGCACCTGCAATCTAACTTTTTGCGATTCATGCACAAGCACTCCCAAGTCCCTCTGCATAACAGCATGCTGTAGTTTTTCACCCTTTAAATAATATTCAGCTCTTTTATTTCTCTTGCCAAAGTGGATAACCTCACACTTACTAACATTGTACTCCATCTGCCAGACCTTTGCCCACTCATCCCTCTGCAGACTCTCCACATCCTCATTACAATTTGCTCTTCCACTCAATTTGGTGTCATCCGCAAACTTGGCTACACCACATTTTGTCCCCTCCTCCAAGTCATCAATGTAAATGATGAACAGTTGTGGGCCTAACACTGACCCCTGCGGCACCCCACTTACCACTCTCTGCCAACCTGAAAAACTCCCATTTATCCCGACTCTCTGCCTCCTGTCAGACAACCAATTTTCAATCCAGGCCAATATACTTCCCCAACTTCACTTTCCTGTAACTTACTGAGAAGTCTCTTGTGCGGCACCTTATCAAATGCTTTCTGGAAATCCAAATATACAACATCAACCTGTTCACCTCTATCCACCGCACCCATTATATCCTCAAAGAATCCTAACAAGTTTGTCAAACAAGATCTTCCCTTTCTAAAACCATGCTGCGTCTGCCTGATTGAACCCTTACATTCCAAAAGTTTCACTATTTCATCTTTAATGACGGCTTCAAGCATTTTTTCAACGACAGACGTCAAGCTAATTGGCCGATAATTTCCAGTCTTCTGCCTACATCCCTTCTTAAAAAGTGGCGTGACATTTGCTGTCTTCCAGTCTGCCGGGACCTGCCCAGAATCCAAGGAATTTTGGTATATGACCACCAATGCATCAACTATAACTTCTGCCATTTCCTTCTGAACCCTTGGATGCATATCATCAGGACCAGGTGATTTGTCTGGCTTTAGTCCCATTAGTTTCTCCATCACTACTTCCTTTGTAACAACTATTTTATCAAGGCCCTCCCCAACATTCACATCCTTAACTCTGCCCTTGGGCATGCTGGATGTGTCTTCCACCGTGAAGACTGACACAAAATATTTGTTTAATGCCTCGGCCATTTCCTCATTTTTTGCTACCAGTTTTCCTTTCTCATCCTCCAAGGGTCCTATGTTAACTCTGGCCACCCTCTTCCGTTTTATATATTTATAAATTTTTTTGCTTTCTGTTTTTATATTTTGTGCCAATTTACTTTCATAATCCTTTTTCCCATTTCTTATTACCCGCTTTGTAACCCCTTGTTGTCTCTTAAAGTTTTCCCAATCTTCCAGTTTCCCACTGCTCTTTGCAGCTTTGTACACCTGCGCCTTCAATTTTATACTCTCCTTTATTTTCTTTGTTAACCACGGTTGATTTTTCCCTCTGTTGCTGCCCTTTTTTCTGACTGGAATATATTTTTGTTCAGCATTACAAAATATTTCTTTGAAAATCTTCCACTGTTCCTCAACTGTTTCATCAATTAGCCTTTGCTCCCAGTCCACTCTGCCCAATTCCTCCCTCATCCTATGGTAGTCACCCCTGTTTAAGCATAATATATTAGTTTTAGATCTAACTATTTCCCCTTTCATCTGAATGAGAAATTCAATCATACTATGATCGCTATTTCCCAGATGGTCTCTGACTATTACATCATTTACTCTACCTATCTCATTGCACAACACTCGATCCAGGAGAGCATTTTCTCTTGTGGGTTCCTTAACATGCTGCTCAAGAAAGTTATCGCGGATGCATTCTATGAAGTCCTCTTCTAGACTCCCACGACCAACTTGATTTTCCCAATCTATGTGGAAGTTAAAGTCCCCCATGACTACTGCTGTATCATTATTACATGCCTCGCTTATCTCTCTATTTATTTCCTGTGCCACTAAACGATTGTTATTTGGTGGGAGAACTCTTCCACCAGCATTGTCTCCGCTCCATCCTCAACATTCATTGGAGCGACTTCATCCCTAACATCGAAGTACTCGAGATGGCAGAGCCCGACAGCATTGAATCCACGCTGCTGAAGATCCAACTGCGCTGGGTAGGTCACGTCTCCAGAATGGAGGACCATCGCCTTCCCAAGATCGTGTTATATGGCGAGCTCTCCACTGGCCACCGTGACAGAGGTGCACCAAAGAAGAGGTACAAGGACTGCCTAAAGAAATCTCTTGGTGCCTGCCACATTGACCACCGCCAGTGGGCTGATATCACCTCAAACCGTGCATTTTGGCGCCTCACAGCTTGGGCAGCAACCTCCTTTGAAGAAGACCTCAGAGTCCACCTCACTGACAAAAGACAAAGGAGGAAAAACCCAACACCCAACCCCAACCAACCAATTTTCCGCTGCAACCGTGTCTGCCTGTCCCGCATCAGACTTGTCAGCCACAAACGAGCCTGCAGCTGACGTGGACATTTTACCCCCTCCATAAATCTTCGTCCGCGAAGCCAAGCCAAAGAAGAAGAGATAACACCCACCAATAATTTTTTTCCCTTTGTTATTCTTTATCTCTACCCAAATGGACTCAACATTATGCTCTTTAGATCTTATATCATTCCTCACTACTGCCTGGAGCTCATCTTTGAATAAGAGTGCAACTCCACCTCCCTTACCATCCTGTCTATCTCTTTGCACCACCTGATACCCTTGAAAGTTTAATTCCCATTTAGGGTCACCTTGTAGCCATGTTTCCGTGATGGCTACCAAATCATAGGCATGGGTACCGATTTGCGCCTCAAGTTCACTAACCTTATTTCTAATCCTGCGGTCATTCAGATAAAGTGCCCTTATGCTCTTTATCCTTTTAATATCTAGTGACTTCTGTAACCTTTTGTTTTGATTTTTCTGCCCACTATTTTACTTTGAAATTTTCTTAAGACTATCATTGACCCGAAAACTCACTGCACCATCTGATTTTTTTACTTTCTCCTCCCAACATTACTTTTCCTGGCCATTACTTTATCTTCCCTACCCTTTTCCCTATCACTCTGGTTCCCATACCCCTGCCAAATTAGTTTAAACCTTGCCCCACTGCTGTACCAAACATACTTGCCAAAATGTTGACACCTTTTGGATTTAGGTGCAACCCGTCCCTCTTGTAAAGATCATGTCTTCTCCAAAAGTGATCCCAATGATCCAAGAAGCCAAATCTTTACCTTGTACACCAGCACCTCAGCCACACGTTCATTTTCCTTATCCTTACATTCTTTTCATCACTTGCATTTGGAACAGGTAGTAATCCCGAGATCACCACCCTAGCGTTCCTGTCTTTCGGCTTTCGTCCAAGATCACTGTAATCCCTTTTCTTTACCTCCTCCCTTTTCTTGTCAATGTCGTTTGTACCCACATGTACCAAGACATCAGGCTGCTCTCCCTCTCCTCTCAGAATATTTTGGACCCGATTTGTGATATCTTGTACCCTTGCACCAGGGAGGCAGCACACCATGCGGGTATACTTATCTGGCTCACAGAACCTCCTGTCCATACCCCTGACAATGGAGTCCCCAATAACTACTGCATTTCTCCTTTTCCTTTTCTTTTGCACCACTCTGCCAGGCTCATTGCCATTGACCTGGTGCCCGTGGCCATCTTCTGTCCGGTCATCTCCCTCAACAGAATCCAACACAACATAACTGTTGCTGAGTGGGATAGTCACTGGTGTGCTCTCCATTTTTCTCGCTTTTTTCTTTCCCCCCTGATGGTTTCCCACTTACCTGACCGGGTTCTAGAGTATTTATCGTCCTGAAAGTTGAGTCGATTAACTCCTCACTCTCCCTTACAAGCCGCAGGTCATTAATCTGCAACTCAATATCCCTAATTCGCTCCCTTAGTAACTGCATCTTGGTACATCTGGTGCAGATGTGGCCATTTGGGAGGGTGGAGGACACCCATTGTACCCACATCTGACACCCAGTACAGAGCACTAACCCTATTGGCATAACTCTGAATACGAAGGCAAATAACTCAGCTTACCTTTTCTCCTTGCCTGTTTTCGCCGAAGCCTGATAAGCCAAAGCCAGAAAGTCTCACTCCTTCACTACTTCACTCACTCACTGAGCCAATCCTCGCTGGCCGCTCCCTCCCCTTTCACTCCTTTTATTGGCTCATTGACCAATTAACCCTGTCACTTTCAGCAAGCTCCTCCTCCTCTGATTCACAGCCCGACTCTCTCCAAGCTCCTCCTCCGACCCCAGCCGAATCAAGTAGGCCGAACTTGGGTTGCTGGCTCTGTGCCTCCCTGACCAAGATTACTTTGATTGGAAGCATTTCTTTTTCCTCACATCCAACTATTCTATCTTGTTCAAGATTTAAAATGAACGAATTGGACCTGAAGTTACCTGTTCTGACAACAAATGAGAGTACCTGCAGGTACTGAAGGGGGGGATTAGACAAAGGTGCACAAGATCATGACGAGTTTCAATGGCTGTGATCAAGTAATTCCAAGATGAAAGGATTCATATACCTGACTGAAACTTGTCATGATTTTGTGCACCTTTGATCAATCTCTTATAAAGCTTCTTTCCTTTAGGTTGAGCAGCCTATTATAATTTATCCTGGCAGCTGAAATCCCTTAACACTGGAACCATTGTGCAAAGTTTGTCTGCAATAAAACTTCCTTGGTCATCTTCAATTGTGAATAGTGTGGTTGGAAGATAAAGAGCGCTGTTGATAATTAATGGAGATTTTTGATTCTAATTAATGAAGGGATTTGTGGCCAATTTGTGGGTCTTGAAGCTTTGTTGTGCAAACCCAGAATAAGAAATATGTTTTCACTCTGTGATTGCCACAACTTCAATTAGTTGTCATTACATGGTAGTTAAATCTCTCCCTTTGATTTCAATGTTTAAGTTTTTTTTAATGAAAAGCATTTGTCAGCTACATGAATAAGCCAAAAAAAAAAACCATTTTGCATTTTTTTCATCGGATGATGCAAAAAAGCAACTCCTGTCATTGATGTTAAACAGGAAAGTCTGCGGACACTGATTGTAGTGCAATACAGAAAAGTGTTGAGAAAACCAGGACATGCAGCCTCTATAGGAAGCATAGCTCAACTTAACCATATAACCATTTACAGCACGGAAACAGGCCATGTAGGGTAACCAAGATTTTGAGCATGAACCCTTTGTCAGGGTCCTTTCTCTGGTATTCGGACAACTGGGAAGCACATAATCCTTTGGTAAATCTGCTGGAACTTTGGACATCACTTACCTTCATGTGGATTCTGGTTCAGATTATCTCATTTTTCATTTCTTGATCTTTTCCCCAAAAAAGTCTGAAAGCAATGGCAGGACAGCAAGTTCCTGAAAGGCTGCAGCCACAATGCCCTGTGATGCCTTGAGCACAGTGGTTCAGAAGAGATATTTGTACCAATTCAGCTGAATTACCACTTTCCAGCTTTGACATCCTTTGTCTCATCAGAAGTGAGACTATCCTCTCTTAATAAGGCCTTATTAATCTTGAAAAAGATTAAAATGGAATATTATTGAGGAATTCTGCTCAAGATGCTTCAATGACTTTAATGGAGAGAAAGTGTTTTCACTGTTGAGATAATCACTAATTGTATGACTAAAATTTAAGATCATTTGGAAAAAACATATGCAAGAGAATCTTTTACTTGACTCAACTAATTGCTGTGAAATGAAATGACTGCCTGATCGGTTATTGGAAATAGAACAGGAGTAATTTGGAGAAGGAGATTATAATTTCAAATTTGACCTGCATGGAATGAAGGTGTCAAATTAATGTTTAGAACTACTTTCAGATCATGTTTGCTTTGTATTTTTTTTTTGGAGTCTCAATTGTTGTTATTTGTAAGAAAATACATTTTACCATCCTTTTCCAGTTGCAATGATAATGCAGATTATTTCTAATCTATGTGTGGAGAAGAGCAACCAATCAGGAAAGTGCAAAGGACATGGTAGGATGAGATGCATGTTTTAGAATTTATTGCTTTTTTCTTGGCAATGCAAGGAAATTATATTGATGGGTGTGAGTCCAAGACACAGCAGATTAAATACAGTTGATTGAAAGATCAAATTGTACAGTTCTATTTTTAAGCTTATTAAACTGCTGCAATTGGAGTTGATTTTGGATTTTGGATTTTTCATTAACATTTCGACTTCCTGTGAAATGATACTGAAATGAGTTTAACTATTTCCCAAAATACCATTAAATGAAATGACTCTGGTAATTTAATCAGGAACAGGCATTAAAGTGCAAGAAGAGGAGGGTTTGAGTGATATGAGCTCCCAGAAAATGTGCTGAGGTCTGTTTGCAGTCATCAATAGAATTCACCTACTTAGGCTTTCGGGTGTAACTTTTAAATTGGTCTCCCACAATTTTGTTCAAAATTTTGTTGATCATTTCCTTTCACATTAAATACATTTGGCTTAGTCATCAATGAAACAGACCAATATCCCTGAAATCAATATTTTTTCTATAGTGTAAACAAACAAAAGCAAAATAAATTGGAAGATGTTGCAAAATTGACATTCTGGATTGAACTGTCTGTGATGATACTGTAATGTGCAAATCATGCATCTTAATTAATTCTCTGTGAAGGATGTTTTGTAATTCTGCTCCAAATGCAATGATATTATTCAATTTTTGTGCCTTGGTAGAACTCTGATTGTCCTGGAGTGTACAGGAATTGGAGATATGGGCTTTGGGACATTGTTGTCAACATCTGAGGAAATAAATAAATGCTAAATGGCATTTATATGATTAAAAGAAGCAAATATATATTTATATGAAAGCAATGAACAAAGCTAAAAATTGCTCATTGCCCCAATATGATTATCCCACTATCTTGGTGGTTTACTGCTTTTCCTTGGGTTCTCCATTCAGAGTGATGAACATAGGTTTTCGGTAGTTGTGACATATTCTTTTGCAATGTGGGGAAGATACTTAACATTGTAAAATTATCAACCAGGAAAATTCCACTACATTGTTTATTCAACAGTGCTAAAAGGACATACACTTTCCATTCATGAATGGGGAATTAGTGGACTGTTCAAGGATTAACAAGTGTCTAATTGAAAGAAAAACAATCTTCATTTTATTGTACTTCAGGCATCTTCAGTTGGGTGAGAATGAGGCATCTCTCTGTGCTTCCCTCCCATCTCCCTGAGGTGCTACCACTAGGGCTGGGTTCAGCCAAGCAAAACTGAGCAGACTCCCTTGCTCACCCACTGAGTCGGTGAAAATGGCAGAAGGTTGTTCTTCCTGTGACCCTGTTGTTGCTGTGGTCCCATCCCACACACAGTTCTTGTTCATTTCAGACTTGCCAACAATTTGGGTTCTGAGCTGTTTTCAGCAATGGAATTCTCTTGCACTTTCCAAAGGGTGTCATCTAGGGTGAATAACATTAATCAGTGCTCGCTGGAAGGCCGCTAACTGCCTCATTTGACAGACTAATAAATGGTAGGTTATGAAGAGTAAAAAAAATGTGGCTGATGTCCAATGATAATTTGGAGAAATGGAACAAAAAAACTGAAGACTATTTAAAATAAAATGCAAGGTGATGGTGAGAATGTAAGGAGTCAGTTGATTGCTGGGATTAGTAGGGACCTGGGGCCAAGGGTTTGCTCATTGGAAAAGAGCTAAAGAAAAATCAAGCGATTTGTTGTGAGATAGTGGCACAAGCCAAGCAACCAAATTGATTTAAAGATCACTTTTTTTTCATGAAATATTAGTGCAAATATCTGGTCCTTTGGAGTAAACATGCTTCCGTGGCAAGAGTGATGGGAGTTCAGCTTTTGATGCCATTTAAATGCAGCTCATATTGTCAGGACCATATCACCCATTGCATGGACAATGGAAAATATGCATGATGCAATTCTCTGTTCCTTTCAAGGGAACAAGGAGCTGAAATCATAATTTTAAAATAATGAATGAACTATTCCATTGATCTTGGTAAACCGGCCAATTGTGTGAGGACATGATGCATCACTTGACAGATTCTGTTCCATCAACTACCCTTTTAAGGCCACAGATGTTTCTTGACTTTGTGATGTCTCTGCTTCTCTCTTCCTCATTTCAATTTGTCCTTCACATCTTTCCATTGTAATCTCTGGTCTTTCTTTTCCACTTTATTTTCTTTTTACTTCCCCTCCATGGTTTTTACTATTTCTACCATTTATGCACATCTTCGAGGAGAATAGAATAGAAATATGATAAGTTCAGACATCCTGGAGGATGACAAGGCATCTATTTTTGTTTCATGTTGTTGCTCCCCATGCAAACAGGCTGGTGATTGGATTATAATACATGTTGCTTATCAGGTCTTTCACATTATACTGTGCAATGCAAGGGACGTAATTGACATCAGCCTGGTTAAAGTTCACCTTTTGTGGAGTGAAAAGAGCTATTAAAAGCATTAATTTTCACATTTCATTGCCCACTTGGGTGGGGTTTAGCAGTGCCCAACCTTCACATTTTTCAGAGTTGAGAGCACTTGATGGTTTTGTTCATTCGCCAGATTTAGCAGCTGGCATGAGCTTTCAACGGCTAGGATCAGTGATGGAGTTTGGCTCTGGGACTTTGGATTCAATGACAAGATGCAGCTAATTCCCCATTCATGAATGGAAAGTGTAAGTAATTGTGATCTCCAGTTACTTTAATTCTATTCTGTCTGTGACTCTTTCCATTGATTCAGAACAGTTTTCCAAATTTCAAAGGCAATGTATAATGTGAGATTCTGCAGTCAACTCAAGGATTCTGTATGATGCCTTGATTGCTGAGTGTCTCTGTTGTGCCTCAATTGTTGTCTTGGTTGGTGAGAAAGGGAAGAACTCTTTGCAACAACCAGAAATGTTTGCATTTTGACTGGCACTTGGTGGTCCCATGAAAGTAAGTTCTTAGCAAAAGATGTAAGGCAGCAAGTTGGGCAGCAAAGGGAAATAATTGATATTTCAGGTCAAAGATGATTCATCTGGAAGAGATTATTAGTTCTGATGAGGGTTTTGGCATAAAATTTTAACTGTTTATCTTTCCACAAACACTGTTGAGTTTTCCAAGTATGTTCTGTTTTATTTCAGATTTGCAGAATCTGCAGTTTAAAAAAAAATGATATGAGATTATGGTTGTGCAGTGTAAAGGATTGCTTGATGAGGAGGGCGGTCCACATTTAGTAAGGTCGATTTGCCATTTCCTGATGAGGACTTCCTAATGATGTGGATCAGATCTATGAAATGGCACTCATTGAGAATGCCGGGGATCTTGTCGCATTTACAGCAGTCCATTGGGTTGGTTGTCCAATAAACAGCAGAAAACAAAACAAAATCACAGCTGGCAAGCTCCTCTCTGGCATCTGAAAATGGTCAAAACTATTGAGGATCCCATTGAACAAGTCAAGAAAATCCACAGTGGACAATTGGCTCGGGATTGTCAGAGGAGCCTGGTCTGAAGATCAAGGATTTAGTTAGGCATTGCTGTACATTTTAGGATCCAATTCCAATTAAAATGTTGAGCTGCAAAATTTAGGAAAACACTGGATAATATTGTAATATTTTGTAAACTGTTTAATAGCAAGCATAGATTTGGAGCAGCCATTCTTAATAGGGGGTTCTATAATACCCATTCCCCCCGCCCCCCCCCCACCAAATCCCTAGGGGCCTCAACACATTTAAGTAAAAATTTTGTTTATTTTTCACCTTGTAATATCTTTTTTTAAATGTAATCGGTTGTAGAGAATAAATCAATTAAACTTGACTGCTTCACAGAGAAAGGGTCCTGTAAATTTTAAGGAGAATTCTAAGGGGGAGATTGCCGATCTCGAGGTTCAAACTGAGTCAAACGATTGTCATCAGTTCAAAGAGCATTCTCAGAAAATAATAACAGAAGGAAGTTTTCAACTTTTTGAAAAGGTCGCTGAGAGCTCAAAATGGTTAAAAGAAAAGTGGTCTTTAATGCTCCAAAGTGTATTGAAGGGAAAAGAACAAATTGCATCCTCTAGCTTGACTGCACAACAAGTGGCAAATTATGATACTATTAAACAAGCAGTTTTGAAAGCTTATGAGTTGGTCCCAGAAGCATGTGGACAAAAATTTAGGAGTTTGATGAAAGCATGAAATCAATGTTGTATGGATTTTGCTCTGAAGAAATCTGTATGGTGTGCCTCAAAAGGAATAAATAATGATTTTGACAGATTGAGAGAATTGATGTTAATTGAGGAAATTAAAAGTTGTGTCCCAAAGGAGACTAAATTATACCTGGATGAGAGAGACATGGGGACATGGCGCGAACAGCTAGATTAGCAGACTAATTTGCCAGTTCACAAAGATACATCTCAGAATGGTAGGCATTTTCAGAAAGTTAGTATGGAACAGAATAATAAGCCTGGTCAGAGGATTAATATGGAGCAGGATAGGAAGCCTGAAATTAAGTCTGGAGAGAGCTTAAGAGAAAAGGTGAAATTAAGTTTGGAAAGGACAGAACTTCGGGATTTTTGTCAGAAACCTGGTAATGTTATTGCGAATTGTCTAGTATCCAAAAACAAAAGGGAGAAGAAGGTTTTACCAAAAATGTGTATTCAAATAGTTGAATTTAAGCAGATGTTCCAAACCTAATAAGGATGTTTTCAAACCTTTTGTTTCAGAGGGTTTTGTTTCAGTAAAGTATCATAGGTTCCAGTTAAAATTGTTAGAGCTACTGGTGCTGCACAGTCATTGTTGGTACAAGGTGTTTTATCGCAGGATCAAAGGACTGACACAGGGGAGACAACTTTGATTAAAGGTGTTGGAGGTGAGGTGGAGTCAATATAGTGCTAAATTCAGAGTTAGTTTAAGGATCTGTTGTGGTCAGAGCAATTTCAAAGTTACCCATGCAGGGTGTCTCATTTTTATTAGGAAATGATTTGGTAGAGGATAAAGTTGGTTCAGTATTGAGATTAACAAGTAGGCCTAGGAAGGATGAGGTGGAAGAGAATTGTGAGATATATCCTGCATATGGAGTAACAACGTCAGTGTCTAAGAAATTATTCAGAAATGAAGAAGGTCCAGTTGACAGAGATTTTCCCAGTGTTTCTGAAATGGTTTTGAAAGAGCAGGGTAATTGTGAGAGTAAAGATTTCTCTTTGTCAAGGAAAGAGTTAATTCGGCAACAGAGAGCAGATACAAGTCCTGTTGACTTAACAGGCAAAGTAGTAACTGAACAGGAGATTAAAGAAATGGCTTGTGGTTATTACTTAAAGGATGCAGAACTAACTTAGAGCAGCTACAGGTAAAAAAGCACAGAGAATTATCTATTCTCTTCTCAGTTCCAAAAAAAGATGTGAACCATTCTCATTTGAAGTGCATATGAATTGGAAAGAACAATTCTCATTGCAGAATGATACTGAGAGATGTTGCTTTCCATATGGTGAGATGAAATGGTGGGCAAAACTCAATGGGCTGAATGGACTATTTCTGCCTTGATGTCTTTATAGTCTTGTGGGATAAAAAAGGAAGCAGGGCTAGATTTCCAACTTGTTAATCTGCTGGGATCATCTACTATATACAATGTTCGTGTTGTGGTTTCTTCATTGGAGAGACTGGACGCAGACTGGGAGATAACTTCGTTCAACATCTCAGCTCTGTCCGCCACAATTGTCGGGATCTCCCAATGGCAATCAATTTCAATTCCCTACCTCAGTCCAATACCAATATGTTGTCCATGGTCTCATTCACTGCCGGACTGAGACCACCTGCAAATTGGAGAAATAACACCTTATATTCTGTCTGGGCACCTTCCAGCCAGATGCCATTAATGTCAACTTGAATTTCTGATTGCCCCTATACCTGTCTCTCCCCTTCCTCTATTCCTATTTTTCCTTTCCTCTTGCTCGGTCTCTCTCTCTCTTCCCCTTTCTTTCTCTCCTTGCCTCCTGCTCTTCATTCATAGAGCACCTCTCTCCCGATTAATTCTCATCTTTCCCTCTCCTGACCTCTTATCTATGTCCAATTATTACATTTTGTCTGTTGGCCTTTCCCTGCCCTTTTTTGGTACAGTTGGCATAGAAGGTGGCACAGTTGGCATAGTGGTTAGCACAATGCTGTTACAGCGCCAGCGATTAGGACCAGACCTGAGTTTGAATCCTGCACTGTCTGTAAGGAGTTTAAGTTCTCCTTGAGTTTTCTTGAGTTTTCTCTGGGGACTTGGGTTTCCTCCCTCACTTCAATAATGTACCGGGTCATAGGTTAATGGGGGTGTAAATTGGACTTGTAGGACCAAAATGGCCTTTTACTATGCTTTATGACCCTGCCAGGTTTTTACTCAAAACTTGAAGAAGGGTTAAGGCCTAAATTATTGATTATATATCTTTACCTCCTTTGGATGCTACAAGACTTGCTGAGTTCCTCCAGCATTTCTGTGATTTTTCTACAATCACAGTATCTCCAAACTTTTCGTGTTTCACTCTAATTTGTGTCTCATCAATCTGTGATTTATTTATGACTATCTTTGGCTTGGCTTCGCGGACGAAGATTTATGGAGGGGGTAAAAAGTCCACGTCAGCTGCAGGCTCGTTTGTGGCTGACAAGTCCGATGCGGGACAGGCAGACACGATTGCAGCGGTTGCAGGGGAAAATTGGTGGGTTGGGGTTGGGTGTTGGGTTTTTCCTCCTTTGCCTTTTGTCAGTGAGGTAGGCTCTGCGGTCTTCTTCAAAGGAGGTTGCTGCCCGCCAAACTGTGAGGCGCCAAGATGCACGGTTTGAGGTGATATCAGCCCACTGGCGGTGGTCAATGTGGCAGGCACCAAGAGATTTCTTTAGGCAGTCCTTGTACCTTTTCTTTGGTGCACCTCTATCACGGTGGCCAGTGGAGAGCTCGCCATATAACACGATCTTGGGAAGGCGATGGTCCTCCATTCTGGAGACGTGACCCATCCAGCGCAGCTGGATCTTCAGCAGCGTGGACTCGATGCTGTCGACCTCTGCCATCTCGAGTACTTCGACGTTAGGGATGAAAGCGCTCCAATGGATGTTGAGGATGGAGCGGAGACAACGCTGGTGGAAGCGTTCTAGGAGCCGTAGGTGATGCCGGTAGAGGACCCATGATTCGGAGCCGAACAGGAGTGTGGGTATGACAACGGCTCTGTATACGCTTATCTTTGTGAGGTTTTTCAGTTGGTTGTTTTTCCAGACTCTTTTGTGTAGTCTTCCAAAGGCGCTATTTGCCTTGGCGAGTCTGTTGTCTATCTCATTGTCGATCCTTGCATCTGATGACTATATGATGTGGCAAAAGCACCAAGTCAGGAAACAAATGCTGAGCGAGTCCCCATTGAGTCAGTGATGAAGTGGTGTTGCTGTTCATTGTGCTCAGGTCTGAAGGATAATGGACAAAAGAAACTTAAGGTTTGAGATTGCAAAGGCCAAAAATATTTGAGCTTTTATCATTGATCTTTATTTTATCTGTGGGGGTGGTGGATTCATTTAACTTCAAAAACCTTGCAGAACCTTGGGTTGTCTCCAAGCACTTTGCAGCAGGTTCTGCCTGTAATTTGCCAGCTCAATTGGAAAGCCACCACAAACATCAATATGATCATTATAAGATCGTTGATTCTTTTTTTTAAACTTTATTTATTCATTCAAAAAACAAATAGTACATAACATATACAACAATTAACCATAAACATGAATGTTATTTTTTATATATAAAAAAAAGATAAGAACCCCCCCCCCCCCAACCTCAGCCAACTCTCCTAAGGAGAGCCATAAAAAAAGAAACAAGAAAAAATATTAAAGAAAAATTAAACATACTTATTAAGATCTAATCAATATAAATTGAAATGTAAATATTCTGAATATAACAACCATTTATTAATAAAAAAACTATAATTATCATACAAAACATATGTGTTTTTCCATTATTAAACAATATTTAATCTCATTATGCCATCTATTAATATCAATCATATTTGTATCTTTCCACGTACTAGCAATACATTTTTTCGTTACAGATAAAGCTAAATATACAAAAGCAAGTTGAAACTTATCTAATCCCAAACCTTTCAGAGGTTGCAAACTACCCAATAAAAATACTGTTGGATCTAAAACTATTTTAATCTTATACAGGTATTCTAAAGCAATTAAATTTTCTTCCAAAAAGATTGTATATGTATACATGAGCAAACAGCATGAAAAAAAGTTCCAACAGAATTACCACATCTAAAACACAAATCTGATTCATTAAAACCATACTTTTTTAAATTTTTCAGGTGTTAAGTATAATTTTTTTTTTTTTTTTTGTCGTTAAAGATTGTTTTATTCAAATCTAGCATGCGCCCCTTTAAGGGCAGCGTGAGTGATGACGACATAACTGCTGCCCCAGGCACGCTCTGGGCTGGAAACACGAGGCAGGGGGAACCCCCGATGGCGCCAACTTCTCATGGCTGCCCCGCCACGTAGCGTTACAAGCGGAGCAGTTTCGCCACAAGGGAGAGCGTCGCCACACAATCCCCCCAGAACCACTACACGTCCTGCCACTTGAGCGGGCAGCCCCAGCGTTTGGGCATGGCCATTTGAACTGGCCATGATAGGTCCAAGTGTGTCGCCTTAAGGCGGTCTACCATGAAAAGTTCGCTTTTCCCCCCATGTCCAAAGTTAAAGTCTTGCCGGACCACTGAAGGACCTTGTACGGGCACTGCAATGGTGCTGTATGCAGTCCATGCCAAAAAAACATGAATTCCGCCGCATCCAGCTCCTTGGGAAGATAGGTCGAACGAGCGCTGTGATGCGAGGGTGGCGAGGGGTGGGGGACGTGGGCTGAAAAACTCCTTAGGCAATGGTGTTAAGTATAATTGATGTAAAAAAAATTATAGTTAATCATTGCATAATGTGCATTTATCAATCTAGTTACACTATCATAACAGATATCTAACCAATTATCCTCAGAAAAAAATAAAACCAGTATCCGCTTCCTATTTACTTTTAGATCTATCCCAACCCTTTTTATCCATACCATCCTGTAATATTTGATACATAGATGAAATTTTACCCTTCTCTGGTACCTTTATAAGAAAAATCTCAAATATAGTCATTTCAGGTAAAATCGTATCTCTACCAGACGTACGTTTTACCAAAGATCGAATTTGATAATAGAGAAACAAAGAGTTCTTATCAATACCAAAACTGTCCCTCATCAGATTAATAGATAACATTTTACCCTCTTTAAAACAATCTCCCAAATTTTTCACACCTTTAAATCTCCAATGCAATAAACTTTGATTATGTATTGAAAAGGAAATAAGTTGATTATTACACAGCGGAGTCAAAGCCGATAATTCACCCCTAGACCCTATCATTTTATTTTTCTTTATCCATAACTTCATTAGATGTTTTAATATAGGCACATTATATTGCTGTAACAAATTTATATTCTGTCTGAACAAAAATTGATGTATTTCAAATTCAGAAATATTTGCCATCTCAATTTTGTCCCAATTAGGAGGCCGTACCAAATCCATAAATGAACTAATAAATTTAAGTTGGGCTGCTTCATAATAATTTTGAAAATGTGGTAAATGAAATCCCCCTAATTTATTCAAAGCTACTCTCGAAAATTTACTTCTCCATAAAAACTCCCTAACCATTTTATTCAAATGTCGAAAAAAAATATTATCAAATAAATATGGAATAGATTGAAACAAATATTGCATACGCGGAAAAAATTCATCTTAATTGTATTTATCCTACCCAATAAATTAATAGGTAAATCTTTCCATTTAATCAAATCAGTTTTAATTTTTTTTATTAACAGAACACAATTTAATTTATATAAAGATTGATAATTGACATTCCAAATTATACCCAAATATTTAATTCGATCAGTCCATTTCAAATTAATAATATTCTTATAAACTGAATAATCTCCTTCACTTACTGGTAATATTTCACTTTTTTCCCAATTAACTTTATATCCAGAAAGACATCCATTAAACACTCCCTCAAGTGCAAAAGTGACTGAGCTGGGTTTGTTCAATACACCAATAAATTAATTTTATACTCCTCGTCTAAAACTTTCATACCCTGTATTTTGTCTTATCAATTGTGCTAAAGGTTCAATCACTAACGCAAACAAAGCTAGTGATAAAGGACAACCTTGATGAGTTGATTGAGTCAATTTAAAAAATTCTGAAATCAAGCCATTCGTCAATACTCTAGCTACCGGTTTACTATATCCAACCAATAAAGAAAGGACCAAACTTAAATTTCTCCAGAACTTTAAACAAAAAATTCCACTCAACTCAATCAAATCTTTTTCTGCATCTAAAGATATCACCATCAGGTGATCTGAAGATTGTCGAAATCTATTAATCAAACTAATCACGCGCTGAATATTATCTGAACCATATCTATTCTTTATAAAACCTGTTTGATTCATATGAATCAACTTAGGTAAAAATTTATCCAATCTATTCGCTAATATTTTAGCTATTATTTTGTAATCTACATTTAACAACGAAATTGGTCGATATGAAGATACTTTTAAAGGAACTCTATCTTTTTTTGGGATTACTGGAATTAAAGCACTAGAACAAGACTCAGGTAATTCATAATGTTCTCCAACTTGACGTAATACATCCCCAAACACTGTAGATAAATCATCATAAAAAATTTTATAAAATTCAACCAAAAATCCATCATCACCAGGTGATTTACCATTTAGCATTTCCATCATAGCCATTTTAATTTCCGAATCAGTAAATGGTTCTTCTAACTCCTGTATATCTCCATCCTCTAATATCAAGATTTAAAAAAAGATCAATCGATTCAGTTTCTTGTTTTCCTTCAGATGTATATTTCTTCTTTGGCTTGGCTTCGCGGACAAAGATTTATGGAGGGGTAATGTCCACGCCAGCTGCAGGCTCGTTTGTGGCTGACAAGTCCGATGCGGGTTTATAAATAATAAGAGAATTCTGTCTAACAGCATTAATAGTCCTCAAAACCTGTTCTTTCTTTAATTGCCACGCCAATACCTTATGTGCTTTCTCTCCCCATAATACCGTTGTTTAGTCCTATTAATCACACATTCAAATTGATAAGATTGCAAAGTATTATATTCCAATTTCAAGCTAGATAATTCTATTTTCTGATCTTCTGTGGCATCTTTCTGGAATTCCTTTTCTAACTCATCAATCTGTTTCTCTAATTCAAGACTCTGATTTAATCAATTCTTTTTTATTTTAGAAGTATAACTAATTATGTCCTCTCAAATAAGCTTTCATAGCATCTCATAATACAAACTTACTTTGAACAGAATTAGAATTTTCTTTAAAAAAATTTAATTTGTTTTTTTCAAAAAATCAATAAATTCCGTATTTTTTAACAACATTGTATTAAACCTCTAACGATAGGCCAGTTGAATTTTCTCAGAAGCTGCATATGTGAAATATAACAAAGAATGATCTGAAATCACCCTACTTTTATATTCCGCTTGTTGTATTTTCCCTTGTTAATGTGCGGATACTAAAAAAAAGTCAATCCTTGAAAACGATTCATGTCTAGATGAATAAAAGGAAAAATCTTTCTCCATCAGATTAAGATGTCTCCAAATATCTACTAAATTAAGATCTTTCATCAACCTTTGGACCTGAATTGCCTTCTTGGATTTCTTGACTTTCTTCGGAGATTTATCTAATAAAGGTTCCAAAACACAATTAAAATCACCACCAACTAAAATATTGTCATTAGCCTGACCCAAATATAAAAATGCATCTGAAATAAATATTTCTTCATCTACATTTTGGGCATAAATATTAAGTAAAGTACAAAATTCACTAAACATCTTACAATTCAATTTAAGAATATATCCTGCCTTTTCCTCCATTGATTGTAATTCAAAAGATAAATTTTTATGTTTCAAAATTGCTACACCTTTAGCCCTGGAATTAAATGAAGAAGAATATACATGCCCAACCCAGTCCCTCTTTAATTTCATACTTTCCTTCAAATTCAAATGTGTTTCTTGTAAAAAAGCAACATCAATTTGCATTTTCTTAATATACACCAAAACGCGCTTATGCTTGAACGGACTGTTTAAACCTCGAACATTAAAAGTAGCAAACCTCAACTTTGACATAGCTACTATTATTACTAAATAGCAATAATATTTTTAGATTAAAACTCAAATCAATGTATATAGGCCCTCCTTTCTTTCTTCTTTCTTTGGCTTGGCTTCGCGGATGAAGATTTATGGAGGGGTATGTCCACGTCTGCTGCAGGCTCGTTGGTGACTGACAAGTCTGATGCGGGACTGGCAGGCACGGTTGCAGCGGTTGCAAGGGAAAATTGGTGGGTTGGGGTTGGGTGTTGGGTTTTTCCTCCTTTGTCTTTTGTCAGTGAGGTGGGCTCTGCGGTCTTCTTCAAAGGAGGTTGCTGCCCGCCGAACTATGAGGCGCCAAGATGCACGGTTGGAGGCGATATCAGCCCACTGGCGGTGGACAATGTGGCAGGCACCAAGAGATTTCTTTTAGCAGTCCTTGTACCTCTTCTTTGGTGTACCTCTTCTTTGGTGCACCTCTTTCTCGGTAGCCAGTGGAGAGCTCACCATAGAACACGATCTTGGGAAGGCGATGGTCCTCCAATCTGGAGACGTGACCCACCCAGCACAGTTGGGTCTTCAGCAGCATGGATTCGATGATTGCGGACTCTGCCAGCTCGAGTACTTCGATGTTGGTGATGAAGTCATTCCAATGAATGTTGAGGATGGAGCGGAGACAGCGCTGATGGAAGCGTTCTAGGAGCCGTAGGTGATGCCGGTAGAGGACCCATGATTCGGAGCCGAACAGGAGCATGGGTATGACAACGGCTCTGTACATGCTGATCTTTGTGTGTTTCTTCAGGTGGTTGTTTTTCCAGACTCTTTTGTGTAGTCTTGCAAAGGCGCTATTTGCCTTGGCGAGTCTGTTGTCTATCTCTATGTCAATCCTTGCATCAGATGAAATGGTGCAGCCGAGGTAGGTAAACTGGTTGACGGTTTTTGAGTCCTGTGTGCCCAATGAAGATGGGGGGGGCTGGTGGCCATGGAGGGGAGCTGGCTGATGGAGGACCTCAGTGTTCTTCAAGCTGACTTCCAGGCCAAACATTTTGGCAGTTTCCGCAAAACAGGACGCCATGCGCTGGAGACCTGGCTCTGAATGGGCAACTAAAGCGGCATCATCTGCAAAGAGTAGTTCACGGACAAGTTGCTCTTGTGTCTTGGTGTGAGCTTGCAGGCACCTCAGATTGAAGAGACTGCCATCTGTGCGGTACCGGATGTAAACAGCGTCTTCATTGTTGAGGTCTTTCATGGCTTGTTTCAGCATAATGCTGAAGAAGATAGTAAAGAGGGTTGGTGCGAGGACGCAGCCTGCTTCACGCCATTGTCAATGGAGAAGGGTTCGGAGAGCTCATTGCTGTATCTGACCCAACTTCTTTGGTTTTCGTGCAGTTCATAACCATGTTGAGGAACTTGGGGGTGCATCCGAGGCACTCTAGTATTTGCCAAAGCCCTTTCCTGCCCACGGTGTCAAAGGCTTGGGTGAGTTCAACAAAGATGATGTAGAGTCCTTTGTTTTGTTCTCTGCACTTTTCTTGGAGCTGTCTGAGGGCAAAGACCATGTCAGTAGTTCCTCTGTGCGAAAGGCACACTGTGATTCTGGGAGGACATTTTCGGTGACACTAGGTATTAGTTTATTAAGGAGAATCCTAGCGAAGATTTTGCCTGCAATGGAGAGCAGCGTGATTCCCCTGTAGTTTGAGCAGTCTGATTTCTCGCCTTTGTTTTTGTACAGGGTGATGATGATGGCATCACAAAGGTCCTGAGGCAGCTTTCCTTGGTCCCAGCAGAGCATGAAAAACTCATGCAGTTTGGTATGCAGAGCTTTGCCGCCAGCCTTCCAGACCTCTGGGGGGGATTCCATCCATACCTGCTTCTTTGCCACCTTTCAGTTGTTCAATTGCCTTATATGTCTCTTCCCGGGTAAGGACGTCATCCAGCTCTAGCCTCAAGGGTTGTTGAGGGAGCTGGAGCAGGGCGGATTCTTGGACTGAGCGATTGGTATTGAAAAGGGATTGGAAGTATTCTGACCATCGATTGAGGATGGAGATCATGTCGTTGAGGAGGACTTCACCGTCTGAGCTGCACAGAGGGCTTTGGACTTGGGGTGAGGGGCCGTACACCGCCTTTAGTGTCTCATTAAAAACACCTGAAGTCGCCAATGTCGGCGCTAAGCTGGGTTCGTTTGGCGAGGCTAGTCCACCACTCATTTTGTATCTCCCGGAGTTTGCACTGAAGGTGGCGGCATGCGAGACAGATGGCTCGTTTTTTTCTCTGGCCAGGAGGCTTTGCAAGGTGAGCCTGGTGGGCAGATCGCTTCTTTGCAGCAGCTCCTGGATTTCCTGGTTGTTTTTGTCAAACCAGTCCTTGTTTTTCCTAGAAGAGAAGCCCAGTAGTACCTCTTCAGTGGATTGCAGTATGGCCGTTTTCAGCTGATCCCAGAGGGTTTCAGGAGACGTGTCCGTGAGGCAGTTTGCATTCTCGAGCTTTGCTTGGAGGTTTTTCTGGTAGTTTCCTCTCACTCTGTCTGACTGCAAGTTTCCAACGTTGAACCTCTTTCTTGGGGCTCCACTGTTCTTGAACTTTGGCTTGAAGTGAAGGTTGAACTTGCAGCGAACAAGCCGGTGGTCAGTGTGGCATTCCGCGCTGGGCATGATCCTGGTGTGGACCACATCTCGTTTGTCTCTTCCTCGCACCAGAACGTAGTCCAGGAGGTGCCAGTGTTTGGATCGGGGATGCATCCAGGTAGTCTTCAGGCTGTCTCTCTGCTGCAAAAGGGTGTTAGCAATGACAAGCCGCTGTTCTGCGCAGTGTTCCAACAGGAGGCGCCCATTGTCATTGCACTTGCCGACACCATGCTTGTCAAGGATTCCTAGCCAGGTTTCTGAGTCTTTGCCAATGCGAGCGTTGAAGTCGCCAAGGATGACAACCTTGTCGGCTGAAGGGGTGCTTTGGATGAGGTTGCGCAGATCAGTGTAGAACTTGTCCTTTTTTGCTGGTTCCGCCTGAAGGGTTGGAGCATAGACACTGATGAGAGGGTTGCGTCGCTTGTTTTGAAGGGGGAGTTGCATGGACATGATAGGCCCTCCAGTAGGAGAAAAATATCACAAATTAAAAGCTAACTAAAATGAAAATTTTAAAAAAATTAAAAAATCCCCCCCAAAAAAATACCAAAAGGTAGTAATCCCTAAACAAGAATTGGGTGTGGGTCACCCACCAGTGGGTGATGACTAGTAAAGAACTTAGAGGAAATCTCTCCCTCCCCAGCCAAACAATGAATAACATCAAAATATCATAATAACAAAAAAAAGTAGAATAAGAATAAGAAAATTCTTCTGTTCATCCAAGAGATTCCAATCTCGGAGATCCCATTTCCGAAGAAGTTGGACTCTTTCCATTCCCATTTTTCCCATTTCTGCCATTTTTTCCATTTCCAGAACAACCAGATTTTTCTTTAGGAGACAATGGTGGACTTTGTCTTTGTCCTGCTATATATGGCTTTGAATCAGCAAAAATCATTGCTTCATGATCATTCTCAAAAAAACAAATTTGATGGTCTCCATAAAACACCTTCAACACTGCCGGGTAGCGAAAAGTAGACTTATAACCTTTACGCCACAAAACTTCTTTAACTGGATTAAATCGACATCGACGTTGAATGACCTCTTGACTCAAGTCAGGATTAAAAAAAAACTCTGCTATTCTGAATCAATAACGGAGTTTCTCGTTGTCTCGCATTTTGCACTTAGTCGAAGTATTCCTTCTCTGTACAGATAATTCAAACATCGAATTATTACCGATCTCGGTGGTTGACCAGATAAAGGTGTTCTTCTTAGAGCTATATGGGCTCTTTCCAGTACCAATCCTCCAGAAAAAAATTCTTGCCCTCATACTTGCGGGATCCAGTCTTTAAAGAAACGAAGAGGATCTTGTCCTTCCATACCTTCTGGCAAACCAACGATTTTCATATTATTCCTTCTACTATGATTCTCCAAATAGTCTATTTTCCTCTCTAACTCCTTCTTGCTTTCTCCCAATTCTATGACTGATTTTTCAACCTTCAACACGTTTTCTGTGTTAGAAACCATTTGTTGTTTACAGTCCAAAAAAGCAGTCTGAAATTTTTTAAATTCTTCATAAGATGCATCCACACTTTCTTTAACTGTATTCAGTTCTGAACTTATACTAGCATTCATTTGAACCATCTCATTCATTAAAGGTTGAATGACAGCATTTAACTGCATACACTGTAACTCAGAAAAGCTCAGCCCTGCTTTCTCTGACGTAGTGCCAGAACCAGGTAACTGCAGCTCCTGCTGCAACTCAACAAAAGGCATTTTAGAAGTTTTACTGCGGGTCTGGACACCCAGCGACGGCACCCCGACTTCCTCAGGGGGTCGCCACTGGTCTCCCCCCACATCTCGTTGTTTTTTCACAAAATCACGGAGGAAAGCTGTATCTTCAGGTTGAAATGCTTCCTGATGCATTTCCAACAATGGAGTCGTCTTCCTGAGTGCTTCCTCCGTTAAAATCGAAAGGCTTTCAGAATCGGGATCCACTTCTTGGGAACACGCACCTTCTTCCAGAGAACAGGTAGTTCCAGCGCCATCCTTCACTTGGTGAGTAGAAGACATTTTTTTTCAACTCCCACAGGCAGTCTTTGTGGTTTAGACACTGAAGAAATTAAACCTGAAGCTGTATCAAGTCATTTAGGCCCCAAATCTTCAGCACTTCGAAAATGTAACTTCTTCTGCACTTGAGGTTTAATCTTTTTACCATGAATGGCCATAATAGTTCCGTAATACACTTTAAACTAAAATTTTAAAAGTTTAAATTTGAAAACAAAGGGTTAAAAAACGGGTACTTAAAAGTCTGGCCAGAGAGGTTGAGATTACACATCTAGACTATACGCCATCTTGCCACGCCCCCAAGATCATTGATTTTTGATGTTGCAAGGAAAATATCATAATCTTGGAACAATACTGTAGATCTTTTGCTTCCATGTTGAATGACAGATGGAACTTTGGCTTCTTATTCAAAACATGCAATCCATAACAAAGCTGCGAGCCCTGGACTCTCCACTGGGTTATCTGTCTTTTTTAGTGCAGCTATCTGGGATTTGGGCATGGATTCTCATCCTCTAACTTGGAAATGACCTGCTGGCATGAGATTCAGCTAAAACATTTGATGTCATTGCAGTGTCTTTGTATAAAGATTGGCTTTTCCAATAGGATCAATTGGACTGGATTAGGGTTTTTTTGTGTGACTTGAAGTATTTGAGTTTGATCACAGTTCTAGCTGGGTGCAGCTGTGCCTGGAATGGTGAAAACAATTTATATTGTTGCTTTCAAACATTGAGGAGCACTGTGCAAAATGTTCAGTTTGCATTTCAGCAATATTCTAACCATGGTTTGAAGTTCAAAATATCTGATGGAAGAAACAACAGCCATTTGTAATATCAGTAAGGAACATATGGAATCTTCTGAGTTCTCGTTTTATTAATCATTTGTTGATTTAAATCATGGATGAATACAAGTTTTTAAAGAATACTTTGGTGTTCAGTGGACTATTTATGGGTGTTCTTCCACGAGATTGCTTTATTATCGGAAGAATTACAGCATTTAATGCCTGCTTGAAATTTGCACATGCAGCTGGTATTGCACTCCTGTTGTTACTGCAATCCTTTATTCCCAGAGTAAATTCACTCACTGTGGTTGTCTGTCCATGGATGACTTTACAAATTACTAATGAAGGTTAAAGGTGTGAAGGACTAGCTTCAATAAAGCACAATTCAATGGAGAGTATCGACCAATGGACGTACTGTGGAAAATAAATGGCATTCTCAAAGTTTACTAATCTTACCCTCCCCATTCACTGTAATCATCCTCTTACATGACTAACTTTTTTGACAGAATACCTGTTTTCTTATCTGTTTTCTTCCAGATGATGGTACATTTTCCCATGTTATTGGTTAGAGCTGTTAAAGGAAAGAGTTCGATAGAGCTCTTAAAGAAAGCAGAGTTGAAGGATATGGGGAGAAGACAGGAATTGAGTACTGATTGTGGAAGATCAGCCATGATCACAGTGAATGGTGGTGCTGCCCTGAAGGGCCGAATGGCCGACTCCAACAACCATTTTCTGTTCTTTTCACCAGTTAATCAGTAGAGGTGACGTTCTCAATGATCATCCTGCAAGAGCCCTTAATCATTTTAATAAACCAACAGCAATTTGAATGCAGTTTAATTTTCTGTGAATCTCATGCTATATTTCTTTGACCCACTTGCTCCTCTGTAAAATGCCCCAACTTATAAAGTATCTCTTAATTATTATTTCAAGTCAGACAACAGCTGTCAATCCACACCTTGTTTTCTATAATTATAATCACACCCTTAATTGTGACATTCAAGATTCAAACTTTAAAATTTGTTAACTTTTGTTTTCAGTAAATGCATACAATGAAGTAGGGTGAGAATGGCCCCCTAACTAATAAGAGGAGAAGCAAAAGGAGGCCCTTTATTTTGGCCTCCTGTGCTCCCGCATCCTCTGCAACCACATGGCCACCTGTCTGTTCCAAGGGTGAGCTGAGCTCCAGGTTCCAAACCTCTGACATAATTAGGAAGCTGTCAACAACCGATGCCTTTTGGGAGCCCCTGTTAACTCTGGGCAACCTCTCAACTCCCTGTCCTGACACCTGGTTCCGATCAGCTGTTGCTCACCGCCTGGTGTGAGGCCTCCGGCCTCCGAGCTCTTCGCTGGACTGCTCTGGTCACCTTCCCTGTGAGATCCTTGCCCAGATTTCTCCTTCTCCCACTCTGTTTTTCTCCACTGGTGTGATGGAATGATGCATTTCCCCCATTTTCTGTTATTCTTGAGAAAAATAATTATAATCAAGAGTTCTCAATCTCAAAAACTGCTGTCGTCAATGACTATTGAAGGAAATATTCAGTGCTTTCACTTGAAGTCTAAGTAAGCAATTTTTTTTTCTCCATTTGTTTTTTGGATGGATGTTCTCCTTGAGGCATTGAAGAACATAAGCATGCAGCTGGCAGGTTCTTCCAGTGTATCTGTAGAACGAGTGTCATTTTCTGATGGCAGTCCTCAAATTTCCACTGAAATGAGGGGGTGGGGGGGGGGGAGGGGGAAGAAATTCCTTTTTCCTCTGCAAGGGGATTTGGAACCCACTGATATCATCTTGTTTCAGCTGAAGTGATCAAGTAAATCTTTTTGAAAATTTTGTGTGTTCAGTGGATGAAAAGCAATTGAGGGAGGGACTTCGGAACTGAGTGCTGCAGTCAGCTAACCCAGTCAGGAAGGTCTGTTTGTTGTCTTTTTTCATGCAACAGATTCTTATTCTGTTTGGTCATGTTGAGCAGAAATCCTGCCTCGTGCATGGAATGGCCTCTTGGATCTTCAGAATGCATTTTCAGAATGTTTGGTCAGAGCCAATTGGATGCCTGAGTGACTCACTGCATCTGTTTCAATTTGATGAGTGGTGTAATTTGCTAACTCCTCTCACTTGATCCATTAGTATATAACATGCATCAGTTGAAGGATATAATTGAACTAAGTGACTGATGATGGACTTTCCATTGATCACTTTCAATCAAAATTTGCTTCAACTGCAATTTTTAAATAGAATTTTTAGTTATTTGCAGACCAAGGAGGGGGTTTCAAAACATGCCACCCAAGCTCCACTGTGTTGCCTTAAGTTTTTGTTCACTGTAAAATCAATCAGTATTGATGTTCTTGTCCTTGCCTCAGTGTTGTTGGCACACGAGCGGAATGTTCATCCCTGTTACTTACAATGTCAAGCACCATTTTGGGAATTTGCTGCCAGCTAAAGTTGCACATAAATGTTATTGAATGTCTTGTCCAAACTTGGTTGGTGCAGGAATGGGAACTCATTATCTCATGCCATCAGTATTTATGAAAGTTGTTGAGTTTATTTTTATCTTCTGTAAATGTTTCAGTTATTCATTAATATGTGGTGAGATCTTGAAGTTCATTTTATTTGGCGTGGAATTGATTATAATTAAATTCAGGGGTTGAAATTGTAATTATTAGATATTGGTTGATTGGATGAAAGGGAGTTATAATTGTTTATCTTGAAGAAAAATGAATTGATTCAGGCACTTTTATTTGGAGACATTCATTCTATTGGTCTCCCTTGTCTGAACACCCATTATTTTTATTTCATGAATATATTTTTATTTTTCACATGCAGGAATTCAGAAAATTAAAATGTTGTAATTTGGTTTTGTTTCCTCAGTGGTATTTAAGATCCAGCTTCCAAATAAGGAGAAAAATTCAGAAAAAATAAACATTTTAATCCGTGGTTTTTAGATTTGCAATGAAATCATTCGAGTCACAGATTTAGATGTAGAGCACGGTAACAGGCCCTTTCCGGCCACGTGCCCTGGTACATTACCAATGGTAGGGAGAAACCGGAATTCCTAGAAAAAACCCACATAGACATGGGGAGATCATACAAACTCCTTACAAACAGAGCGGGATTTGAACCCCAGTCAATTCCCAATCGCTTGCGCTGTAAAAGCATTGTGCTAACTGCTACGCTAGCCGGGTTGCCTTGTATGAGAAAATTTTTCCTGGTTAATACTGGAGAATTCCAGAGACCAGACCCCATTGGTTGGAGTCCAGAGGTGAACTGACACATTCGGACCCTAGAACCTCTCAACTCCCTGTCCTGACACCTGGTTCCGATCAGCTGTTGCTCACCGCCTAGAACAAGTACTGGAATTGTGGGGCAGGTACAATGAAAAAAAAATTTCAGATCATATATTAAATTAGAAAAGTTTATTGACAACATATGTTTGAATGGAACAAAGATTATTTGGTTTAAAAAAACACGAAATGTTATTGGCTGAGAAAGTCATTATCTCTAATTCCTTTAGGCACCTGACAGAGCCATGTCTGGAGCTACTTGTGATGTTGGAGCTGATTGATAGAAATTTGTGATGTTGGAGCTGATTGATAGAAATGAGGACGTCAGAGTCAAGGAGTTGAACAGAAAAGCCCACAGATGCTGTGATTGATTTGTAATGCACAGAAGTGCAGGGAAACTAAGCATGTCAGCATTCTGAAGCACATTTTCTCAGAGCTGCTTCACACTGGGGCCTCTGCTTCTCTGGGCACCTCTGGAGGATAGATGAAGTTGGCAGACAAAATCAGGAAAGCCAATGTTAAAATAGCTCCAGTGCAAGGCAATGCAGGGGGAGAACTTGGACTTCAATTAATTGACTTCAGAAGTTTTCAAGACCATTTCTCCTTTCCCACTCCTCAAGCTCTCCTTTTTGCCCTGCCTCATGCTCCCATTCTTCCTTTTACTCAAACACGTGCACCTGTGTAAGGCTCATGGACAAGTACTGAACTCCGTCACCACTGGTTCTCAACCTTTTTCTTTCCACTCATATACCATTTTAAGTATTCTCTATGCTATAGGTGCTCTGTGATTAGAAAAGGATTGTGTAAGGTGGTACGATTGGTGGAAAGAAAAAGGTTGAAAATCTTTGTCCTACACCATTGTGGTACTCTAGTGCTTTCCATCATTGTATATTTGACACAAAAATATTCTGAGCTGATGAAGGATATTTTATTCTTGGTGTGTTTCTTGACCAAAAATGTGAACTCAGAAGGCTACATAATTTTAATGAAGAGCTGACAATTTGGGTCATTTTTCTTGGAAAGCAATAAAGCATTTTAAGTTGCAGAAATGTGCACTTTGAAGTTGTGCTTGCACAGGCGTGGTGTGTGAAAATGTGCTCTTGTGTCATTGAGAACCATGCAGCTGTGGGGGCCTGGAGTGTCATTGTCAATTATCTTCTCCATCCTGTCATTCTGTTTTCTGAAGTTAATTAAATGTGAGAAAATGCAGGTCCTTAGTTGTGCATTAAGGAAAAGAGCCTTCAAAATTGCTTCTCAGCTGGTGTGCTTGCATCAGTCAGGAAGAGACCTTGTTAAGCTCGTATGCTTTGATGGTCCCAATGATATCCTTTGAATGGACATGCCTGTGTTTTGCCGTCATTAGCATTGTGCTGGGACTTAATGAATTATGACTTGTCATGCATAACCAGCAATGGTGAAGCAAACGAGATGAAAGCTCATAAATCAATAGGAAACATCTTCCATGCTTTTTAACACAGCCCCTGGTTGCAGTAACGTACATAAGGCTTGAGATTCTTTATCTACATAACTGTGCTGAAGCTGACAGGAATGAACTTCAAGGGCTTTCCTTGGAGTTTAATTAAAGATAAAGTTCATTGTGTGAGTCGATGTGTTCCGTGTTGCATTCTGACCTGACCTGGGAAATCAAATGGCTTATCTTTGTTTTCTTTTTTCAATAATGAGATGATATTTTCATCCTGTTAGTCATGAAAACGACTCTCATTAAGATAAATCAACTTGAATGCATGACTCAGGAACAAATTATAAATTTGCATGCGTGTCATGCATATAAATTTTGATGTGGATGGATTGCACAAGAAGGAGAACAGTACTTTCCCATCTTCTGGTCAAAGAACAAAAATTTCAAAAAACAAAGAATTGATTAAATGTTGTGAAGGAGAGAGGGAGACGATGGAGGGAACCAAGAGGAAGGTCATTTGGCCCATGTTGCCCCTGCTGGCTCTATGCAAAAGCTATCCATCAGCTCTGAACAGCTAAATTCCCTTTTGAATGGTAACATTCAATCTCCATCCATTCCTGCCCTTGCTTGCAACCTTCTATGGATCCAGCTTCTCCAGTTTATCCTCATGCCTGGAATCATTTCTGTAAATCTCTTCTGAACTCACTTGGAGCTTTACAAAAACTGTTTCCAAAAATATTGAACTAATTATGAACGTTTTTCAACCGGGACCAATCTATAAGTCCCATTTCCACTGGCATCCAAGTTAATTGGCCGTGCAGTGTCCCGGGATAGGAAGCCCTTTTTGCTATTCCCACAGGGCAACCCTTAACTGGGACGCTAATTGCTTTTACACTGAATACACTCATCCCCAGGGATCGGAGAGTTCTACTTTCAATGGAAATGGGTGACTTTTTGCTGTCCCTTTTCCACTGGTTTTATCAGCCCGCTGGTGTCAGCAAACACCAGGGATATGAATAAGGGTAGAGGCAGTTAATCCCCAGTGTGAAATGACATCATTTGATGCCAGCATTCAGACAAGGTTCCTTTTCCACGGGACCCTGTCCTAGTTAATTCCTGAGACAGGGTGCCAATAGAAAAGGGGTTAGTGACACACTGTCACTCTAACTTGTCCACGAGAAGATTATGATGAGCATCTTCTTGAACCCCAGCAGTTCTAATGAAGATACTCTCACTATTATTGTGTCAGGAGTTCGAGATTTGGGCTCTGGGATGATTAAAGATTGGTGATTTATTTCCAAGTCAGGCTGGTACTCTGATGCACATTATCCTTGATGTTTCATGGGGTGGAAATTGTGGATGTAGGGTCACTATGCACAGTATTCCTTGACATGGAATTACAAACACGTGCTTAACCAGATTTTAATGATGCACACTGGCACCAATGGGCGTCAATGGAGAATACAAGGAAAGGAAGCAATGGTGGGCCTGCTCTGCCCATCCATATGATCATGAAGGTACACAGGATGTTAGTCAAGTGGTTTGTTTTTCCCAAAATGTTGTTGAGGTTCTTGAGTGTTATTGGAGGGAGATTGAGAGTGGTCAATCATATTCTTCATTTCCATCTTGTTGATGGTGGAAAGACTTTGGGGTCTCAGGAAGTGAACTTTTCTCTGCAGGATGCCTGGAATCTGACCTGTTCTTGTAGCCACAGTGTTTGTGTGGTTGATCCAATTGACGGTGGTCAGTGATGACAATCATATTGACATTGTTGGCACGGGCATCTGCATCCATAATGTATTTGATTGTCAAGAATTTTGGGTGAATTCTCTTTCATTAGAGAGAGTCACAAATCTACAAACCCATCCTCTGGTTTCATCCTATCCTCTTTTGGAACTTTACCATCTTGCTCTATTGGGCTAAGATGGAAGATAACATTTCCTGGTTAAAAGTCGGCTGCAGTAGTCATGATAAGATGATCTCTTGTGGAGGAATCAGATGCGGAGTGTTTAATAACCAGGAAACTAACAATTACATTTGATGTGACAGTGTATCCCTCTGAGGAGATGAAATAATTATATTCACGATTACTCCTGAAGAAGCTTTTTGGTCCTTCTTTGCCAGCTGATTTGCCAGTTTTTCAGTGATAGTCCCTCACTCTAAAGAAGCAGAAGGTCAGGACAGGACAGCTGCTTCTCCTTGCATGACCAGCTAGAAATAATTTCCTCTGTGGGAAAGAAAGGATCAGTGTTTGAAACAAGGTATCTGATGAATGTTTCTCTAGTAGTTTGTATTTTTATTCCAGATTCCGGCATCTGCAGTCTCTTGTTTCTCCCTTTTCATGGCACACAGAGAATAGTGGAAAGAACTGCCATCAATACAGGCTCAATTTTAACGTTTAAAAATTTGGACAGGTACATGGATGGGATGGAAATGGAATGGGTGCAGGTCAGTGTGGCTAGGCAGAAAAGTGGTTTGGCACTGACTAGAAGGGTCCTGTTTCTGTGATGTTCTATGGAAGACATATTCTTCTTCTTTTCAATGAGAGTTTTACGATTTTTCTCTCTCACTGCTCCCTCTTTTGCTTTATACCTATGACCAACAGGCCTCGATCTTGCCCCTCACTCTCTCCTCTATACCTGCTCTCTTCCCTATCCTCTCTCTCTCTGCCCAGACCAAATATCAACACCACCTTCTTGACCTACTTGCAACTCCTGCTTGACCCATTTAATTTCCCTTGCAGTTTTTGTTTTGTGATCACTTGTATTCTGTCCTTCTCGTGCTTGCTTTATAACACTGTGACCAGCTTTGACCTATTCCATTCAATGTGCTGCTTTGGGTATAATATCCCAATAGCAACTGTGGCTTCATGATTTTAATACAAATGCACGTTATTAATGTGTGTACCCCAACACTCCAGGATACTCCTCGGTTCTGTAATGTGAATAGATATGGATAAGAAGATGGATGCAGGTTGTTGGAAGGGCCACAGATGGCTCTTGCCCTCATCTCAAAATTCAGAAGTTATTTGAAAGACCTGCTCTGCTGATTGCTTGACAGTAGTTTGTTTACACACTAGATGTAAGATTACCACCAGAGCATCTCTCCCCTCAGTATAATTTTGCAGCAGTTGGAAATCTGATGTTAAAAATTGCTGGAAATACACAGGCATCAGGACAATATTGAGAGAGACCTTAGAGAGAAACAAAAAAACACATTTTAACATAGCCACAGAAAGTTCAATCACTTCATACAGTATGCAGATTCATGAACTGGTTTAAAATTATCCCTTTGCTTTTGGTACCAAACCTTGTTGCAACTGTGGCATGAGAATTTGTGGTTATAACAATATTAGCAAACTGATTGAGAGTGGAAAAGGAAATGAACCATTGTCTTCCAAATCATGATTCAAATTAGATTGATAATGTTACCTTCACTGTTGCTGTACAAATGAAAATGTGCATACATTTGTGTCTGGATTGCCATTTAGATTATATAGTGCTCCAATAAGATAGTTGAAGTATTGAGTAAGAGCATTTACTAATTAATTGTCCTCCATTTTAATGAGTGGTGCCACTATTTACAAAAAATGTTCAAGTTCCTTGAGTCCAAACACTGTACGAAGTAATTTGGCATTGATTGTAACTAAAATATGCAGCAAACTAATTCTTTTTTATTCTTCTCCCCCCCCCCCCACCCCACCCCCCTCCCCCACAATGATCCAATTAAATTTGCCAATGAAATAGATTGCATATTAGTTAATGCAGTTGAAATGAACTGCACAGTAATTATAGTACTGCGGAAAAAAGAAATTAGTGCCATTGTAAAAGTAAACAAATTGCCTTGTTCAATCCTAAATCATGTGTGCTCTGTCTCAGGCCCATGATCATGAGAGACTTCTGGAGAAATGGGAACATATAAGTGGCTGGCAAGGAATTAGTCAGGTTAGTCTTAGTCTCTTCAGGTTTGAAATGTGAACACTGACATAAAGAACTTCGTTTGGCACAGCTTTCAGCAGGTGACTCACTGCTCTCTGTCATTATATTTCACATCAGATGCTTGTAGAAAAAGCCTCTATTCAAAGCAATGCAGATCCCTTTACAACCATAAGACCTTGGAGAGAGAAAGGCAGAAAATATTTAGGCATGGTGTTGGAGTTCTGTTCAATTGAACAATAACATTTGGATACAAAACAGAAATCTTGGCAATGCTCAGCAAGTCAGGCAGCCTCTGTAGAAAGAGGCAGAGAATGTAACACACTTTCACATGGTCAAAGGCACTTCATAATTTTCGTGAAAGGGGCAAGGTAAGATATGGGTGACCTCTAACCTTTTGGAAACTCAAATTTACCCTTGCAGAAGTCTCAAATCACCACCCAAAAATTTGAGATATGGAATGAAATTTATGGGAAATGAAAGTAAATAAATTAACACATAAAGTATTTTTTTTTCACCTTGAGTTTCTTGATGCATGTGCAGGTGATGTTGTTTTGCATTCAGGAAAATAGCAATAGGGAGAGTTTCCAAGGAATGCAAACCTCCAGTTAATGCAGAGTTCACAGATGGCTTCATATTGCAGAGAGGGTTGGATGCGTAGAAAGCATCTGTTCTTCCCCTGTTTCTCTTTCCATGGTTGCTACTTAGTATTTCCAGTATTTTCTGTTTGTATTTCTGATTTCCAGCATCTGTAGTTTTTTTTTAATTCATTTAGTTAGAAATCTAAGGACTATGTCTGAATTGGAATACTCAATATCTGGAGAAAACTCATGTTGTTGTGATGACACCTGTGAACAGAGCTGAGGGACGGGGAGCTGTAGAATTTAATTGAGAGTGAAGACTATGGAACAAATGAATTTGACTGATCTCTTGTTTGACAAGATGAGTCAACAATCCATAGAACACAGATAACGGAGGGAAGAACTTGTACTCTGTTTCAGCTGGTTATGAGGCAGAATTTCAAGTTTATTATTATCATCCAGTTGCAACGTATTGGTTGTCCTTCAATTCAAAGAAGACACTTTGTTGTGCAGTTCATTTGTGGACATGAGGGTGATTTGATGCAGTCCCAATCTGGAAGCGCAAAGTCTAGCACAATGGGAGCACTGGAAGCCTTGTTGTAATTACTGTGGCTGCTGTTCATGGCCTTCCACCGGTTTTTGGCAGCATCTCTCTTCAAAACTGATGTAGGCTTTGTTGCACAGGGCTTGCCAATGGGACCTGTCAGCAGCCGTACACCTGGATGAAACAGCATTTTTTGGTCCTCTGTGTAAAAACATGCAAACACATACTTAGAGAGACAAAGAGCACATTACAAGTGATTTACGGAATATGTAGTAATTAAATAAATATTGTTTAATGATAGTTGTGTCTTGGAGTGATTTGTATAAGCAGTTCATCAGTCATTCAGCAATTTCTGGACTGATATGCCCTTTATCTTGTTGGTACAGTAAGGATATCTATACTACACTGTATTGCTCCAAATTGAGACTTTAGAAAATGTACTTTATACATAAGAAACACCTTGCAAACTGACCAAAAATGGAATTGATATGCACGATTGGTTTGTAACACAGGGTTTTATGCAGGAAAAATTCTGACATCCATTAAAGAAGTTGGTGTTAGAAAATGTACATGCTTAGATTTGAATGAGCTTCAGAGATAGGGTGATATGTGACCTGTCTGTATACAATGGGTGTGCCACCCAGAAAGCTGAACAGAAATGATAATGGAATCATGTTGGCTGCTCTCTGGTGAAAGAAAAGAATTAAAAGAATTAAAGAGAGTGTCAATTCAGAATCTGTGCTGTGCGACTTGGATAATAAAGTGGGGCTGATAACATAATAACTTATGTTATTACAGTGCCAAGAACCTGGGTTAGAATCAGTAAGGTATTGGTATGTTCTCTTCGTGTCTCCGGTTTCCTCCCACCCTCCAAAAATGTATGGGAGTTTAAGGTTAATTGGGTAATTGGGCGGTACGGCTCGTGGGGTGGAAAGGTCTGTTACCGTGCTGTATGTCTAAACTTAACATCTCAAATTAAAATTTAAAAATTTAAAAGCACCTCTGAAATGAATGTGGGAGCAAAGGTGCTGCAGAAGATTCAACAGATTACATGTACATGCTGAGCTCTTGACAGTTTGGAAAAGTTTTCACAGACATTGAAAAGTAAATATTTACTTTTTCTAACACCAGGTTCATTAATAAAATGTATTTTTTTTCCCTGCTCCAAACCTTGTGTAAAAAAAATGGCTATCAATTTCCATATTTTTCATCCTTGGATTTAAATATAATTTTTTAAAAATCTAGACATACAGCACAGTTACAGGCCATTTTGGCCCTGGAATCCGTGCCACCCAATTTATACCCCCGGTACGTTTTGAACAGTGGGAGGAAATTAGACCCCCCCCCCCCCCACTCCGAGGAAACCCAGGCAGACACGGGAAGAACATACAAACTCCTTTCAGACAGCATGGGATTTGAATCCCGGTCCCAATCACTGATGCTATAAATGCATTGTGCTCACCGCTACGCCAACCATACTGTGATGTGATACCTTACCAACTTATCACGAGGCCCACATTCATTCCCTCATGAGAAAAGTGAATATGCTTGATCACGGTGTAACTTCATAGCTTGATAGGAATCACTGTTTTATTCTGTGACTGACCAGAGATTAGGCTCAGTCTCACACTCTCGCTCCTTTTCCATCCTATTTGACTCACTCACTTCAGGCACTGCATCCTCCCGCCATCTCGTGCATCAATGGTAGAGAGATGCAAAAAGCCTGTCATTGTCTTAAACTCAATATCCTCAGTCTCCCAGGATTCATACCTTTGCCTGAATGCTCTCTATCCCTTTTGGAGGATCTTAACAACAATAATTTTGAATGACATTTGAATATTTTTCTGTGAAACCTCCCTTGTCCATAGATTACAGTGATCAGAGGTAGAGTTAGTACCTCCTGGCAAGATATGAATACAGAGATCAGGTTCTATCTGTTGAAAATCTAAGATGTGAATCTCAGAAAGGAATTGCCCGATGGAAGTAGCTCATGTGTCATGTTAATCAGATCTTAGACTCCAGGTAAAATTTGGATGAGATCAGCTTTGCTCTGATGAAAAAAAATGTATCTGTTTGACAGCCTTTTCAGGAAAAGCATTAATCAACCACTGCTTGTAAATTCAAAGAGCTGTTTGCCAGCAAAAGTATCCCTGAGGTCCTTTTCATGCATAATGAGCCACTCTCACTGTAAAGAACCTGGTGGAGTTCCTGAAGGACTGGTGATTTGATCACATGAACAGCATCATCTCACCTTGCAGAGAGTAATGGAAAGGCAAATAAATGTGAAAGCAGCCAAGTATCCTCTGATAATGACTAAATTATCACAGGCGAAATCTCTGTTTGAGTATTCCAACTATCCCCAGTACCCAAAGCCAAGAATGTTGAGTAGTCTGCTGTAAGATTCATGAGCAGGCAAACTGAAAGCCTATTCCCAAGAACACAAAGTCTGCAAGAAACAAAAGAATGAGAAATTATGGGATGTCGATGAAGATGGGCATGAAGGCAGGCACTCTGCTGGGACAGAGATGCAAAGGAGCTTTTGCAAAGAAAGATGAGAAGCAGGCAATGATGGGGATAGGCAGTGGTGGCTTGACATTCGCTGTCCATCCTGATGCAGGATGGCATGCCATTTCAGAGAATTTGACCTTTACTAAAAAGATTTTATTTGTTTATTTCATTTTATTTTCTGTTAGTGTCTATTAATGGCTTGCATTTTGAATGTGATTTTGTTCAGCAATTTCTTTTTTTTTAATCCTTTGTTGATGTTTTATAATTGGTCATTTAGACCAGAGTTGTGGAGAGTTCCTTCTCTCAGAGAGTAGTAAATACTTAAAATTCTTCGGCCAGAGGCTGGTGGAAGCCAGGTCAGCAGAGATATCCAAGGTGAGTGTTTAAAAGATTGAGGGTAATGAGGAGAAGCACAGAAGAAAGAAGAGTTGAAGGCCCATGATAATTGAATGCTGGCTCAGTGGCTGATTTCTGCTCCTGTTCTCTTCTGATATGTTGTGTCTTAAAAACGGTTCTTTTTTTCTGCTTGTTTCAAAATGTCTTGTACTCAGACATTTGGAAATATTGAGACAGGCCTTCCAAATGCCTTATCCTTGTGGCATTCTCCAACTCACAGAATCATCCGTGAAGCAAAGTTGTCAGGAACTGAAAGTTGTATGTGGGGTTTGGATCTGTGGAGAGATGTGGATAGGACACCTGCTGGGTCAAGAGGATCTGAACCCATTTTTTCAATTCTGAAGCATTAAGAAACGGGTTTCTTTGAGGAAATGCTGCTTTGCCCACCTGACGTTTGTTCAGACATTAATTACTTCTCCACGTTTAAGTTACCAGCAGTTACAAAATATTGAAGGGAGAGAGTGAGAAGGTATTCAGAATTGCAATCAGACTTCTTAATAAACCTCACACTTGCAAAAGAATGTTGTCTTTGCTCTATTCCACCAGATCTTTCTCTCTCTCTCCACTTCAAATGGGCTATGTATTGGTTGACAGGCAAGACTACTTACAGAACAAATTTCTCACTGTAGTTTAGCACATCCTGCAATGTCGTTTGACTTGAATGGCTGGAGATTTGCACAATGTCATCAGAGGGGACTGTTATTGTCACCATGTGTACAGCATCTTGGGTAGAAAATGGAAAATTCAAGCATCAGTTATTCAATTTGCAAACATTATAATGATTGAGCAGATAGTTGTTTGGAACGTGTGCATGCTAAATGAGTTCTATCTATTTATGACACTTCCTGTTGGCACGAATGCACGCAGGGCTAATACCGAATGCTTGTTATTTTCCATGAGAAACAAGGTTTGTGAGAAGTGCAAAGAACCATCTATAAATTCATAACTATTTCAGCTCCTTTCATTCCATTTGTCATTAAGAGCACTCAGGCACATAAAGCTGATCAAGCTAAAAAGCTCTTTTAGAACAAGCACTTCTAATTTAATAAGATAATTGTAACAGTTTTCAAATTCCATCACAATTTTCATATTTATGATACTTTCATGGTGCAAAAGGGAAGATTATTGCAAAAATGATAGTTTCATCAATTTGCATGAAATTTCTTTGTGTTCATCGACAAAATCTTCAATCACCAAACCGAATTAAACATGACTTGCCTTTGGAATTGTGGAGTTGAGAGCTCAAATATGTCGGGAAGATGATTTCAGCTGCAAATAGGTTAAGCGAGGAGCACTTGTGAGACACATATTCATGCTGGATGTAGACAGTATTTTTGATGAAGAGGGTGCAGGTCATTTGAGAAGGTATCTGGTATTGGCTTGAGACAGGGACCTAAAAGAAAATTATTTCAGCCTTTTGGAGGAAATAGGAGCTCATCTGAAGGTGCTAATGTCTGAAATACCATCTGAAGCATTTTGGCTAGCCAGCCATTTGGAGGCTTCAACATGGATTTTATCTGAAGGCTGCACCTGGCAATTGGAATCAGTGACTCAGGCAAAAGCTCAGATCAGCAGGAAGCTGACTGGGCAATAGAGATCAACTGATCCAGGGGACTTGTGACACAGGGTGGTATTAATTCATTTCAACTCAGTAATCTTGTGAATAGCTCCTTTTTAACTGGAATTCTACATAGTAGATGCAGCAATGAGTAGGAATTTACAACTAATTAGTTTCTTTTCTACGAGCTTTTGCCATCTCTGCTGAGTGTAATGAGTGATGGACCCTTTGTGACACTGCTCATTTCTTGAGAACAGCCAAAGGAGATGTAACTTTTTCGTAATACTTGGCTCATTCCATATCCCAGCATCCTTTGGCAAACTCTGTCAATCCAATGTTGGTGGATGAATAGATCAGCAAATGGACAGCTAACAAATGGATGTAAGTCTACATGGCACAGAGCATTGAAGTCTTGAATTTCATGCAAGCACTAAGTCTACTACTCTTTCAGCAGAGGGAATGAACTTTTTTTTCCTACATTTTTAAAATTGGAGTGAATAGCAGATGAGGGAAGCAACTTAAAATGGAGGATTTTGAGAGTTGTCACAGTTGCAGAGACTTGACCATTTTTCAGGCAGAGGGTACAAAGGCAGGGCCAACAGAAGCAGAGGTTGTGTATTTTCAATTTGCACAAAAGTGTAAAAAATCCATTAGTCAAGAGGAATGTCAGAAAGATGTTCCGTGGATGTATATGTTTCAGTCTGGTGGTGGTGTTGGAGCTCAGCTGCACTGCTCAGGGAGAGGTCCTGAGATCCAGTTTGCGATAAGATGGTGCTTGTGTATTTTATTTGTATCCATCCAAAATGAAAACTGGCAAGCCTGTGGGGAATAATTAAGCAAAACCTGTTACTCCATTTACTGGGATGCAGTTGGGTGGAGACAACTTCTCAGGGCATGCAACTGGAGCTAAGTTTGCCAAAGATTAATCTGATGCACAGAAGGGAAGGAAAAATAGTGGTGAAAAAAGGTGATGGAGGTTACTGTTGAAAGAAGTAAGGATGCACATTTGTGCAGTTGCAGGCATGACTGCTGAATGGTGTGTTTCCAAGTTGATACTCTGGTCTCCGATGGCATGTAACAGCAGGGGTATATCTAGAGTATGGCACATGCCCAGGGCATCACTTTAAAGGGGGCACCACTGAGCAGTTTCTCTCCTGCTGGTCTCCTTCACTGCCTAGGCCCCAGATGGTTCCCACACCTCCCCTGATGTTTGGAAGTGGCACATTGAAGGAGGCACGATTAGTGTAGACGTAGGTCTGATTTGCCTAAACAGAGACTGATTCCCCCCCCCCACATACAAAGAACACACACCTCTTTCTTCTCCACTTCATCCTTCTGTTTGCTCTCAACTTATTAAAAGGCCAAAGCCAAATGCAACATGGTGGCCAGCTCTCACGAGAATGCTGTGTCACCATTTGTTCTGATGCAAGGAATGTAAAAGTTTGTCCACCCTTGCCATAAGCACTGCTTTTCGTTGATACACTGCTGTGTAACAGTGACAGAGCCTTCTGAAGAAGTTGAGAGAACAGGTTGTGCTATTAGAGTGGTTCCAATGACAGTTAAATAAAAAGGCATGAGGTCTTGCAAGGAGAGTTTTCTGACTCCCAAGATAGTTGAAAAGGTAGAAACCTTAGGATTACATGCTGGTGAATGGATCAGAAGGATGCATTTCAGAAGAAATGGCGCACGAGGAAGAGAGTTGTGTTTGTGGGGTAGGCAATTCTGTGCTGGGGGAAGTGAGATCTGGATGAATGTGACCGGTACCAAGGCTGGGATCGATATCCCATGAGCAAGTTTGCTGTGCTATTGTGGCGGGTTCAATGGCAGGGGCTTGGATTGAGCAGAATAACTGGGGAGAGAGAACCAAGGATAGATAGCGGGACACAAAAGCAAAAAGTTGGCCAAAAGAAGTTTTAAATTATTGCTGTTTTAATACATGAAGCATTTGTAATAAGCAAGATGAGTTACTGACACAAATGCGATTGATTCAATGTCTTTGCAAAGTCATGGGTGCAAAAAGATCCAAGCTTGGATCTTAACGTTGAGGGGTGTAAACAGCAAACAAAGTTAAAACCCGATAAATCCCTTGGTTGGATAGCTGACATACCACGGTCTTAAAGAAGTGGCTATTGAATTAATGGATGTACTGGTTATGACCTTCAAACAATTCCAGAGTAATAGCAAAGAATTGGAAAACAGCTACTGTGTTGCCACCATTTTGAAATAAGAGGTGTTAATCAGCCTGCCTGGCTTTTCTATATTGTTGGAAAAATGTAGAATTAATTGATAAGGAGATAAGAGAGTGGCCCAGCAAGAAAAATCATATCCTGATCCTGCAGAGCAGGCATGTTTCCATGATGGGGAAATCATGTCTGACATCATGATTAGGGGTTTTTGAGAAAATCCCATTAAGAGTGAACTGAGGGAAACCAATGATATATTTCACTTAGACGTCAGGATGGTATTCAACAAGCTGCTTAACTATGGGTTAAGGCAAAATAGCCCATGGCATGCGAGGTTACAGACTGGCATGGGTAGGAGTATGGTCGTAAGTAGTGAGGAAGGATTGTTTGGTAATTTTCAGGTTGACAACCTTGAAAGTGGATTACTGAAAGGATCAATACTCCTTGCAATGTACATTCACACTTTGGAGATGGGAAGGCAAGAAGGATGTCATTGCTGGAGAGATATTAGCAGGTTAAATGAGTGGGCAGAAGTTGGCAAATGTGGGAAAAAAAAATGAATTTCACTTTGGAAGACAATTCAAAAGAGCAGCATTTTTTGAATAAAATAGGAAGTTGTGCATTGATGGGATTATCATGTGTTGGTGCAAGAAACACGGAAAGTGCAGCAGATAATAGGAAAAGTAAATGAAATGTTTCCCCTCTGTCATGGGGGTGGGAGTTTTAAAAGTATAAAAGTAAGGGATGTTTCTCTGCAACTGTACAAGGAACCAAGGAGGTCTGCAGACAATTTTGGTTGCACTACTTCGAGAGACAAAATATTTTAATTGGAGGCTGTTGAGTGAAGGTTCCTGAGGATGATCTTGGGTATGGGAAGAGTTAATACCATTCAATGGAATTGAGAATAGTTGAGAGAAGACCTGAATGAAGCATACAATTTTGAGGAGCTTGCAGGGGAATAATGATGAGGATGGTTCCTCTTGTGGAGAGCTCAGAACCAGAGCTTGTGGTTTCAGAATAAGGGAAAGTCCATTTCAGACCAAGAAGAAGAAAGTTATTTTGATGTTCTTGGATCTTCTTGCCAAAATGTCGTGGGGGTGGAATGGGTAAAGTCCTTGAGTGTATTAAAGGCTGAAATAAACAGTTTTCTAAACAGTAAGGGAATTGGGTGTAATAGTGAAAGAGCAGGAAAATGGACTTGAGAAACATTGGTTCAAGCATGATACACCCTTGAATAGGTCACTCCTGTGACTCAGAGCACATGCTCTTCAATTTTTTTCTATAAACCTGCATGATCTCTTATTTGAATCAGTGAAGAGTCGACGTGCATAAACAGTCTCTGAGCACAATGGGTCCATATTGGGGAATGTTTGGTGTGTTTTGGGAGATGTGGTTGGCAAAAGTGGAAGACTCTGATCCTTGCAAAACTTGGACATGTTTTAATTTTTTTGTTTTCAATATTACTGTCTCCATCCCAGAGGCTGAAGGGATGTGAGTTGGAAATTACATGAACTTTAATTACCAGAAGGAACCCAGGGAAGCTCAACAGCAAATAAATGGCCTGGAGAGAGATAAAGCAGAGCAGGGATTCTTTGTTCAGCTCCAAGGAGCTGACTCACGAGCTAAGAGGTCATTCTTTGCTCTTCACATCATTTTCTTGGGTTTCTTCATAGGCCAGTGGAACATTGAAAAGTACAGCACAGGAATAAAGCCCTTCAGCCCACATGTATATGCTGAACACTGTGTCCAAATCAAATTAAAACTGCTGCTTGTTCTTAATCCCTCCATTCCCTTCATATGCATATGCCTCTTGCTTCCATCAGTACCCTAACCAGCTCATTCCAGACAACTACTACTCTCTATGTAAAATACTTACCCCGCACATCTCCCTTAAACTTCTTCTCCTTGAACTTAAAAGCATATCCTTGAATGTATGATGCATTTACGTTGGGGGGGGGGATGGGGGGAGGTTCTGAACGACCACCCCATCAATTCCTCCCATGATTTTATAAACCCCTATCAGGTCTCCCTGATCCTCCAATACTCCAAAAAAAAAGCAACCCAAGTTTATCTTATCTCTCTCTGTCATTCATTTTCTTAACAAGGCAACATCTTGGTAAACCTCTTCTATACACTTTCCAAAGCTTCCACATCCTTCCTGCAACGGGGCGTTCAGAATTGCACACAATATTCCAGGAGCATCCAAACCAAAATTACATATAGCTACAACATGCTTTCCTAACTTTGTACTTAATATCCTATCCAATGAAGCTTTGCATATCATACGCCCTCTTCACAACTCAATCTACTTAAGTGGCCACTTTCAATGATAAATGGACATGGACCCCAAATTCCTTTGCACTTCAATGCATTTAAGAGCCTTGCTATTAACTCTATGCTGGTGGTTCTCAACCTTTTTCTTTTCACACACGTACCACTTGAAGTATTCCCTATGCTATAGGTGCTCTGTGATTATTAAAGGATTGCTTAAGGTGTTATGTGGGTGGAAAGAAAAAGGTTGAGAATCACTGGTCTATGCATTCCCATATTATTTGACTTTTCTTTCACTTGTTGAGATTAAATTCTAGCTGCTTTTTCTCAGCCCATTATCTGTAACTGACCAATATCCTACTGCATTCTTTAATTGCCCTCTACAATGTCCACACCTCCACCAATCTTCATATCACCTGCAAACTTACTGATGTACATACTTATTTTTTCGACCAATTAATTACAATCTATCACAAACAACAAGGGCCCTGACTGCTTCACGTAGAAGATCATCATGTCACAACTAACTGATTTCAGACAGCCAGCAAATTACATATCCATACTATCAGCATTTGATGCAGCAAACTGGATGTTCACTGTCTTTTTCCCAGGCTTTCGGAATTGAGAACTCGAGGGCATGGATTGAAGGTGAGAGAGAAAGATTTGAAGGAGACCTGAAGCACAGGTTTTATCCACACAGAGAATCTGGACTGAACTGTCAGATGATATGATAGAGATGAGTAAAATTAGAACATTAAAAAAATTAATATTCATGTCTCAGGTATAGATAAATGGGAATAGCTCAGAATGGCAACTTGTTCAGCATGGATGAGTTGGGCCATAGGGCCTGTGGCACCATGGCTTAATTGAACAAGAGAGAATTCCACACTGACAGTCAATGAAATTTTGGGCAGAAGCTTTGCTTGTGATTTTTTTTGTGTTACCTTCAATGATCCATGGCTGAGATTTGTGTCTGTCTGTTGTTACAAGATCAAACCAGCAACCACAAAGAAGGCATATCACACAGGGGTAAAGATGAACAATTACTTTATTAACAAAAATTCACCTTCAAACTTTAATTCAAAATCCCCCCTTTTATAACAATGCCCACTGGTTACTATGCAAATCTCTATAACAGTGTAAAACTACTAAATTCCCTAGCCTAAATATAACATATGTAATTAAAGTCTGTTATATTTCCAACCAGCCCACAGAAAAACTTAGACACAAAACAAACACAAATCAGACAAGACTCACAAAATTTCGATCTCAACTGAAGCAAAGATCATAAACAAAATTCAGTTTGTTTGGTAAACTGAAGCCAAAAGATCTTTGTGTGAGAGAGTGAGAGAGCACAAAATTCAATGTTGTCTTGTGTTGCTTGCAGAGAGAGGAACCACTGGCTTGGTCCGGATCCTTCTGGCTGTCTTTGGAATGTTCACCCCTTTTAAAATGCCCAACATTCTAAACTGTCCTCCAGACCATGATTCATGCTCTGGGCCTTCTTCCACTCCACAGCACTACCCAGTGGTGGTTTTTCGTCCAAGTCCAGAAATTTTTAGATCATTTTCTGCACATGCCCAGTCCGTCTCCCACTCTCTCAGCAGTCCATCTTCACCTTGGCTCTTCAAGGCAAACTGTCACTTTTTAACATAAAACCACACAGCACATAGGCCAATACACAACACAGAACTCTGTAACACTGTTAATGACCATAAAGTCTTGCTGTGAGTATTCCTGGATCCATGTTCTGAGTAGGTCTTTTTTTTGGAAAATTGATCACACCACGTGATCAGCATATTTTTAATGCTATGCTGCAATTAAATAAAATGTATTTATTTCAAATTGGAGAATAATCTGGTTTCAATGATTATAACTTATCAAGCTTGCTATACTATCAAAACACTATTTCACAAAAAAATCTGGGTAAAAGAACATGTTGTAATGCTGCTAGAATCTAAAAATTCACATCTTCCTTGCTTCAGACCTTGTTCTGCTGTGGTTGTTGACAGAAGAGTAGAGTTGTTTAAAAATAACTCATTGAGGTCTCTCTAGGAACATGAATCTTGATTTCCACAGATTTTCCTGAAGCATTTAATCCAGATTACTATGATGGATATCTCTCAAAAGATGGAGGCATACTTTTGCTCTAAGATGGTATTTGATTTGGAAAGGGTATATATTTGATTCATCAGTAAGAACAGGATACGGGAAATACACTGCCTAACATTTCGCAATATACACAGCAAAAGGAGAATAGAAATAACAATTAAAATGTTAGGTTCAAGTCAACATTATAGAAGTATAATATAAATTCTAAAGAAAGAAAATGTGACGTATTAGAAATAATTCTCCTAACATAGAGAAAGAGAGATAAAGAAATAATTATATATAAAACAACTAATCTACTTAAAACAAAAATAAAATAAAAAAAACAACTGAGCAGCCTATCCCGAGAATTTGTCAAATAGATTAAAACATTGCTCAGCTCCATACCTAAAGATAACAAAAACAGCAAGAATTTTATCTCTATATATATATATATATATATATATATATATTATATATATAGATATGGAAAGGAAGAGTTGATTCATAGAATAATGCCAGTTATATCCCATGAAAGTAATCAATAAATAGTTGCCATGTTTCATCAAATTGAGTAGCTGCATCTAAAATACTACTTATGATTTTTTTTCTGAATATATGAAAGACATAATATGAAAAAGCCATTGAAATAATGTAGGAGAATCAGAGTCTTTCCATTTAAGTAAAATGGCCCTTCTAGCTAATGGTGTAGAACAAGCAACAACTCGATAGGCAGAAGGTAAATAACCTACACCTGTAATTCCAAAAAGAGCAGTTATGGGGTTAGGTTGTAGTATTAAAACCAGTATTAAAAATATTGGAAATACAATGCTGTAAAAGAGGCATGATATATTGAGGTGATGCATCCATCACATCTGCTTTTTCTCCTCACAGATAGTGACGTGTTGTGTAACTGCAGCTTGCCCCCTTTTTAGGTTTTAGATTTGAAGCATGTGTTGCTATTTTGTTGGGAGATCAGAGGCTTGACTTGACTTGACTTGACTAATATTCTTTCTCTGTCCCATGGGCAGTTAAAGGCACACATACACACAGCAACTGCAGAGAGCATGCAAAAGAAGCTGGTTGTGAATCTTATTCCCTCTCCAGGAGAGGGAGGATAAAAAGGGAGAGATTGTTGAGAATGGAAGGTTGGATTTGTGAGAGAAACAAGGTTGGTTGATGGGAAGAGCACAAGGAGGAATAGTGGGGTGGTGTTGCACTCATTGGGTTGGAATCAAGATGAGCCTTGAGGTGAGGACTTATAAGAGGAGCAGTTGCTTCTGCATGATCTCCCTGACAAAAACTATGGAAGAGAAGCATGTATGTGCTCGCTATAATTCTGCACCTGTCCACCACCTCTTTGTTACTGCATTTGACTTTCTGAAAATCTGGGCAGAATATATTGGACCCTGTGGAATTTGAATATGCACAAGTTCCCCATGATAATCTTTAACTGCACAAATAATTTTCCATGTGATAGAATTGATGTCCATTAATTTTTTGGTATTAAGTATTCAAATTGGAAACTATTTAACTCGGGTGATTTTTTTTATTCTAAATTTACAGATGAAAGAGAAGATGTTCAAAAGAAAACATTCACAAAATGGATAAATGCACAGCTTGTCAAGGTAAGAGGAGTCTACAGTAGTCTGTGGATTTGGAAGGATATCCTCTGTGTTGAAGTTGGTGATTTCATATTCTTGAAATTTTTGAATTCTTTGGAGTTGGCAGTCGGCTGTATGCAAAGTGCATGGATCAGGGAGGCAGTTTCTCCTTGTGTGCAATGACCAAATATCTCAGCAGCACACATTTTATGGATGAAACCTTTTCTTCCGCACGCTTTATTTTTGAACTTGCACACAATGATTTTGTTGTATTCTGTGAAAATTCTGTGACAAGCTGACTTGCATAGGATTGTATTTTTTTCAGAATATATGCTTTCAAAATTTAAGTTCACTGTCTTTGTGAAAACAGGCATTTGATACAAGGACTAATTCCTCTGCCATTGCGAGAAATACCTCTCTCTTCATTCCTGAAACATTTTTTTGTTCAGCTTTAGCCAAGCTAAAAGCACGTCATCTATGTTGGGAAATGGAGCCTGATTTCATTTTATTTTACAAACTTGTGGCATCAAATAGTTGTCGTGACTGCAAGGCAAAATGCGGTAGACTAAAGCAATTTCAAATTGGGCTTCAAAGCACTGTGTATTGCACTGAGGTAATTTTACCCATAATATTACAAGCATAGCATGAATTTTAAATGATATTACTGCTAAATTATCAGTGATTTTTGAACCTGGAGTTGTTCAGAGCTTTGTTAACTCATTTCATATTGGACTAATACATTTTTACAACAGCAAATTATTTCTTCCTTGATGCCTGGCTGAATTTGAAACTAAATATCAATGATATTTAGGTCTATTTTTTTAATCACAAGATTGGTTTTAGGAATATGCATATGTAACCTCTGTATTAAGGTCAGTGATGAAGCAAATGTCCTTATTGCTGAAGGAAATGACCACAAAAATCGAGGGATCTCTGTTCAAGAATTCATCTTTCATGATGCTTTTTGCTGACAGATAGCAATATCAAGTTCAAATGTATTGTCAGTGCACACACATGACATCACATGTAATCCTGAGATTCTATTTCCTGCAGGCATGGTGGAATTTCTACCTATCTGTAGTGTAAACTGTACTCAAGAAAATGATATGTTTTCAAAAGAGAGAAATAAAAAGAAAAAAAAGTAAACTAATGTGCAAATAGAGAAAAGAAATTAGTAATAAATAATGTGCAAAGAAAGAGTCCTTAAATGAGTCTTTGAGTCTGTTGTTTAGGAGATTGATGGTGGAGGGGTAGCAACTATTCCTGAACATGGTGGTACAAGAGTTATGGCACCTATACCTCTTTCCTGATGGCAGTATTGAGAAGAGAGTGTGTACTGGGTGGTGTTGTTTCTTGGTGATTGCTGCTGCTCTCCAATGGTATAGATTTTTTTCAATGGGGTGAGGAGAGTTTTGCCTGTGATGTGCAGGGATGTGACCAATATCATCTCAGATGTATCTCAGATATCCAGAAATTAGCTAGCTAAACAGCCAATCACAGAGACCAAACCAGAAAACAAACAGACATCTTTAATATCATTTGCAAATGTTGAACTTTGACTAAGCATGAACTAATGACTTTGACATGCATCTCATTAAGCTATAAAATTAAAATTACTGACCATTCATCAGCTGGGGAAGACTGGGAATGGATTTTTTTTGCCTCTGCATTTAGAAGATGGGCAGAGAGTCTACAGAAGTGAGGCAAACAAGCAGCGAGGTCATGGAACCTGTGCAGATTAAATAGGAGAAGGTGCTTGCTGTCTTGAGGCAAATAAGGGTGGATACATCCCAAGGGCCATGAAGGAGGCCTGTGCAGAGGTATAGGTTTTGAAAATAGCCTTTGCAATGGGTTGGGGTGCCGGAATATTGGAGAATAGCTAATTTTGTACTATTGTTTAAAAAGTGTCCAATAATAATCCAGGAATTATAGGCAGCGACCCTGATGTCACAAATGGGTAGATTATTGGAGAGCATTTATGTGATTAGATATACAAGTACAGTAAAATCCCCATTATCTGGCACCCATGGAGATTGTGGATGCTGGAAATGCAAATTTTCCCGTTAACTGACGCTCAGTCTTCCAGTGCCTAACAACTGTTTAAAAGACAGTACAAAATGTAAAGTAATTGGGGAAAAAAAATTAGTATTGTAGTCTTTAATTATGTAAAGTTCACAGTAGTCAAGAAATTTCCATACTTTAAATTTAAATCTGAACCCCAGTCGCTGACGCTGTAACAGTGTTGCGCGAACCACTACGCTAACTATGCTGCCGACATAATTAAACCCCACCTTTAAGTTAAAAGATAAATCCTTATTTTAATGTACCTAAAGATATGGACTACACAGATAGGGAGACACTTTGGGAGAGTTTCCCCACAGCAAGCAGCATTATCCAGCTCATTATCCTGGTCAAGCCCTCGGCGCACCTTCCTTTAAATTCCAACCACATTTGCGAGCGCTGTAACAGTGTTGTGCGAGCTGCTGCGCTAACTGGGCTACTGTCATAATTAATCCCCCTCCCACAAGTTTACAGATAAAGACTTAATAACATGCTTAATAATATGCTGATAAAGACTCTTACCAGACAGGGATAGAGAAACACTTAGGGAGAGTTGCCCCATTGGCAAGAGGCATCAGCCATCTCTTCACCCTGGGCACCGCCATGTTTTTCAAACACAACTTTATTGAAATTTTATTCAAAAAGCTCCTGTGGGGAGCTCTACTGGCTGAATGTTTGATACCAAGGGGTCGTGTGTTGCTTTGGAGAACACTTACAATTTTTAACTTTTATTTGTTCTTGTTTACTTTCAATTTATTTATCTCCGCGAATAATTTTCTGCTGGTTGCCTTGAATTTCCAATCAATTGCGTGCTGGATAATGGAGATTTTACTCTATTGGATGGTGTAAGGTAAAACATCATGAGATGGGAATGTGTAGGGAGTTACCCTGTACAGGGCAGTAACAAGAAGGGGAGGTGTCCTTGTACTCCTGTTAGGTAAAACATCATGAGATGGGAATGTACAGGGCTGTAACAAGATGTAAATGCATCCTTGTACTTACAAGATAAGAGAGACATTGATGGATTGAGAGGCAGGAAGCTAGCAGGGAAAGGATAGCAACAGTTTTAGTCATTGGACAAGTAATGATATGATGATGTTCTAAGCATGTATCCAAGGGTATAAAAAATCACCATTTTGCTGATAATGGCAGAATGCATTCTCCGACTAACTTTGTTAGTCGCAAGTGTTACAATCCGGTAATAAAGAACAAAGAACCCTGATTTCGACTCAGTCTGGTGTTTGTCTCACTCATTCATGAACAAAGCAGACCTAACAATGGACAGGGACTTGTTTGGGATAGTCAGCATCGCTTTTTACATGGTAGGTAAAATTACCAGGAACTGATGAAGGAAAGGCCATGGATGTTGTCAACATGCACTTTATAAGGCCTTTGAGGTCCTGAGTGGGAGTTTCATCAAGGAGGTTCAGTTGCTTGATGTTCAGGATGAGGTCATTGATTGGATATTGGCTTTGCAGGAAAAGCCAGAGAGCGATTGTAAATGATTGCCTCTCTAACTGGAGGCATTTGACAAGTGACATGCCTCAGGAATCAATGCTGGGTCTGTTGTTGCATGATATCTAAATCAGCAAATTGGATGATAAAGTAGTCAATTGGATCAGAAAGTTTGGAGATGAAACAAAGATTGGAGCTGTGGTGGATAATGAGGATGGGTTTCAAATCTTGTGGGATCTGGACCTGCTGGAAAATTGGACTCTGTGGTGAACTGCTGAACTGTATTGTATACTTGATTACCTGGCTCCTCCCCATCCTGTGACTGTACCTGCAGCCCCTCCCTCTTTTGACCTTGTATAAAGCCATCACCATGACCCTTCCCCAGAAAGCCTGGGTCATGACACAGGATGAGGTCCTTGTCCATTGTGAATAAAAGTTTATGGATCAATGATTCAGTCCAACCTCTTGAGTTATTTACTGTGCATCAGGCTGCAAAATGGCAGATGAAATTTAATGGGATCAAGTGTGAGGTGTTACATTTTGGGAGGACAAACCAAGGTAGGTGGTAAACATTAGAGCACTGAGGAGTGTGGAAGAACACAGGGAATGCAGGCACATAATTCCTTGAAAATGGTATCACAGATAGATCAGGTTATATTGAATGCCCTGGAACTTCATTAATCAAAGGATTGAGCACAGGAGTTGAGACGATACCGTGACATTATGTAAGATATTGAGGCCAAATTTGTAGTATTGTATGCAGTTTTGGTCACTGAACAATAGGGAAAATATTGATATGAAAGAGTGCAGAGAAGATTTATAAGGATGTTGTCAAGATTTGAGGAGCTGAGTTGCAGGGAAAAGTTAGAGGTTGGGACTTAAATCCCTGAAGCGTTGGGGAATGAGGGGAGTTTTGATAGATATGTTCAAAATTGAGATGTATGGATAGAGTAAATGCAAGCAGGCACATTTTCCACTGTAGTTAGCTAAGACAAGAACTGGAAGACATGGGTTAAAGGTGAAAAGTACAGCGATTAAAGGGAACCACAGGGGAACTTATTCACGCAGGGAATGGTGAGAGTGTGGAACGAAGTTGTGAATGCAAGCTCGATTCCAACATTTAATAAAAATTAGGTTAGGAACATGGATGGGTGAGGTATGGAGGGCCATGGTCTGAGTGCAGATTAATGGGCTAGGTAGAATAATAGTTTGACATGGATGAAATGGACTAAAGAGCCTGCTTCTGTGTCGTGTATTGATTCTTCAAGATGAAATGAAATTCATTGCAAACATTTTTTTTCATATCATCAGGGGTGCAAAGTAATGATGGATTAAAAATGGAATTGTAACTCTGACTCCAATAGATTTTTAACAATGTGATTTGTTAATCCAATTGTTAGTCTCAGAACAGACATTCAATGACGATATTGGAGAGGTCTACACCTCCAGTTACAATATAGCATTTTATTCATTTATTCTTGCTGCCTGAATGAAATATTATTTTTGAAACACTGTTTAATTTAGGTTCTTTTAAATGTTCCTATTTCACTGCATTGTCCTGAATGTGAATTATCCAGGTTTTGTAAGCAGTGCCTCGTTTTTCCAAGTATAGACTTCACAGTACCATACAGACTTACTGATCTCCAAAGAACAGTCACCTGTAGGTTCTGTCCCCTCTCATGGTTTCTGGCTATCTTGTTGTGCCTGCTCACAATCTATGTGGGGGCAAGTGTTCAGAGCACTTGGCACAATCTGAGATCAGCCATAACGTTGGATTGAAAGGTTTAAAGCACACATGTCAAACTCTGGCCCGCGGGCCGATATAATTATATTTGGCCCGCAAGATCATTTCAAAAATGTATTAGAGGTGCCCGCCCTGCAGCGAGAGCTGATGTTGTTTTTTGGTAATTTCACCCCCACCATCCTCCCCCTTCATTGCACATCCTTCCCCATTGTAACACGAGAAATTGTAACACGAGAAGTCTGTCCATGTCATCAGCCGGCAAGCCAGTTGGAAGGCTCCCCGCACAACCAGTCACTTCTCCCACCTGTCGAGCGGTGCGGCGGATGGGCGAGCGCCTGTGATTTCCTGTCGGCGCGACAGGCATGGCAGGCTGTGCACGGCCCCCGGGCAGCGCGAGCCCTGCGCGACTGGCACCGGACGGCCCTTCCACAGCACGAGCGCACTTCTCCCGGTCACCACGGCCTTCAGCGCTTGCACCCGCGCGGACCCCAGGGACGGCTGGTTCGGCCCTGCACGTGAAGAGAGAGATGGTGGCTGTCCGCAAAGGCTGATCAGCAGCACGCTGGGCCTGAGTGGGTGGGTAAGCAGGGGTGGGCAGAGGGTGTAGGTGAGGAGTAATGGGTAGGGGAAGTTATGGTGGTGCGAGGGGCAGTTAGAGGGAGGGATGAGTAGAAGGAGGGGTGGATAGGGAAGAGGTAAAAGGGGAGGGGCAGGGCGAGTAGGGGAGGGGTGATTAGAGGGTGAGAGATGGGTAGAGGGAGGAACAGGTTGAGGGGAGAGGCAGTAGAGGGGCGTGTATAGGATGGGGTGGGTAGAGGCAGAGCGAGTGGAGAGAGGGGTGAGTAGAGGTTGGGTAAAGGACTGGTCAGGTAGAGGGATGGTGGGTCGAGGGTGAATAGAGGCCTAGAGCCTGAGGAGTGAGCAGGAAATGCTGAGTCCTGATGCAGGCCAAAATGGACACAGCCTGTGAATGCTGACTACATCTCCACAGGGACCAAATATGTTTCCCTCAGGTCAAGCAAAGGGTGAACTTGAACTACCTACTCCTGACCTGTAACATTATCCTCCTAAAGTTATATCCTAAAGTTTAACATTACATATGTTGAAAGAAGAGAAAACATGCAGATGTTGTTGAAAATTTTCAATAAATATTTAGTTCGGCCCTCGACTTAGTCCAAGTTTTTAATTTTGGCCCTCCGTGAATTTGAGTTTGACACCCCTGGTTTAAAGGTTCCTTTTATTGTCACCTAATAATACATTAAAAATGCAATATACAGGACATACTTCAACTTTGTCTGCCGCAAGGCAAACAGAGTCATGAACATTGTTTGGTGCCTCTAACAATAGCAGAAAGAGAAGCAAAAGAGAGTCCCTTCAGAGAGACTGAGTGTCCATGGATTTACCTGCAGCCCTCCTGCAACCTCTACAGCAGCATAGACTCCAGTTTAACCTGTTAGCATCCTGAGCTCCTGATCCAAACCTTTAATAGGATCAGGAAGCCTTCAGCACTCAAGAGGTCCTTCAGGTCCCTTCTTGCCCTCAACACCCCCTTGGAGCACCTTTTTCCACAACTGAATGATTTACCTGGTTTGAGTTTCTGGCACTGACATGTGCACAAAGCAGAAGAGTGTAGATTTGGGAAGACACAGAAAAATGGTCTTTCATCTTCCTGTTGGAGACCAAATTATTAACCATTCAGCCTGTGCACGTACAGATGAATACATAGACCAAAGTCAGTTGCACATTGACATATGTGAACTTGATTTTCTTGTTTCTTTCAGGGCTTGCTAGAATTTGTAGTGTCTACTCAAACTTAGTTTGCTATTTGATTGCTGTAAGTACTTGAGTTCATGTCCCTGTATAGGCCTGGCAGAAGCCATTTTGATTCCACCCAGGATATCCTTGTTCTCTTTGGTTCAATGTAGTATTGTGAGTTGCATTTATCACCAGAACCATGTTAAAATAAAAAGAATGATATTCCACCATCTTTGAAGCCCTGAAACTCACTCAAAATCTCACATATTATCAAACTAACTTTAAATCAACATTATTGAGTTTAACTTTTCAACTTTTGAATGAACTTTCACCCTTTGTTCACAATGAACTGATGGCTCACATCCATTGTTCAATGTAGCAGATTCAGATTTTATTCATTCTGAGGATCTTAATCTCTATTCCTGCTTTACCTTTCTTTCAGTAAGTGTGTGATTCTTTCAGGTGAAAGTAAACAAAGTTCATTTATATTTCAAGTGAACATGATGCTTTTCATATAAACAGAGGTAGGAGTTTTCATATAAACAGAGAAACAGAGGTAGGAGTTGGTATTTAGCACTTTTTCCTTCCCTGACATTCAGCTAAGTTATGGGTTACCTCTGCATCAGTTCTGCAGTAACCCAACATCACTTTGTTCTCATCATGTACCCTGTCAATCTCTGCCTTGAATATTCTCAATTGCTGGGCCTTTGCAGCTGCTTCAGGGACTGCACTTCAAGGTTCCACTTCCCTCTGTGTGGTGGAGAAACAAGAGTGGTGGGGGTTGGGTGTCACAGAAATTGCTCTCTCTTGGATGGCTGACCTCTTAGTTTGAACCAATGACCTCTACTCATTGACACTGCAGTCAGAAGATGCATCCAATGCCCTTTTAAGCCCCAAAAGATTTTTTTTTGTTTTGGTATTGAATTCTGTATTATTTGCAGACAGCTTTAGGCATAATAGAATATTGATGCCTGCTTTCACTCAGGAAATTCAATTGATTCGACAGAGTGCCTTTTAACTGAGATTGCAGTAGTCTGTGGAAGCAGAATTATTTTTACTTGGTCTCTGATTTCTTCCATTTATTCTCTATTGTAATATGGCTGGGAAATCTGATCTGCCAGGCCATCTTGCCAATTATTTGAATTGTTTCACCCCATGCCATTTTGCAAAAACCTTTACATTCAATGTTTGACAAAGATCACAAGTTTGCACATTTAGGTTGGTGGAGATTTTTTAGAAAAGAAACTCCCTTCTTGAGAAAGGACAATAAACGTAGATGTGCATTGTTGACCGTGGGTTGGGCCTGCCCATCCTGTGGCATGTGGCTTGTGAGCAGATCCTGAAGGGGCTTCAGAGCTTGAGGTCTGCTCTCCTATTATAGTTTATATTATATATAAATAGAATTAGAAGAGATAGATTGTGGTGGGAGTTTGGAGAGTAGGTCATTTCACAAACAAAGTAACCCTTCACATCTCATTTAAAATGCAAGAAAGTGAGACACTGAGGTACTGAATGTCTTTGTGAAAACCAAAAAACTATTTTGGAAATGCTTTGCTAAGGAACTTCAAAAAGCAGGTGCATATTAAGCAGTCCATGCTCAGAAGCTGATAAGATCTCAGAGACTGGGTCTGAAGCCCTGCAAGAAGGACATGTTTCTTTGCAAGCAGAGAAAGAGAAGACCAATCAGGCTTTCTCTGTGAGAGAGAAAGAGAATTCAGTTGGATTCTTCCACAGTGGCTTTTGGAAGTTGCAACATGACAAGCTGGCAGGCTTGTTGAAAACCCCATTTTGAAGATGGATTGTGAGTTCCGAGTTCAGCTGAATTGAAAACCCTTGTAGTCCTTACAAGAGGAAATGGATGGCTAGAGTGTTTCACCTGAAATAAGGGAAGCAAGAGGAACTCAGTGGTGATGTGGTAGAAGAGGTTATCGTTTGGAAAACCACGATGGGGCAAGTTTCTCTGGCAAGTCATTGAAGTGACTGTTGGAAGTAAATCAGTTTGTGTGTGTTCAATGAGCAATGAATCTCTCTCTGAAACCAACAAGAACCTTCCTGAGCGGTTACCATTTATCTTCCTGGTGAAAATTCATAAATGTTAAATGCTGTGCACAGTATAAGAATTGCCTGATACTTGGAAGAGTGAGATTGGATTGTGAATCAAAGAATTTTCCTGAATATATACACATTACATATACATGCACTTAGAATTAGAAGGAGGTTAAGTTAATAGTAATAAGTTAAAGTTTGATCCTGTTTATATGTTTTAAGAAAATGAAAAGCAACTTTTGTTTAAGTAACGATTTGTCGTGGTAAATTTCTATCGCTGCTGGGTTTTGGGGTCATCTGGGCCCGTAACAATTATCTATCTTGGGAAAGTAGGGCAAAAAGAAGTATGTGCTCTCCTTCAATTCAGAATAAAAAGTGGCCCCCAGAAGAAAGATAAATCTTACACTTTTGGGTACATTTATGTCCATTTTAGCAGCTTCCAGGCATGTAAATGAAGGAATGTGCCAGCCTTTTTTTTAGTGCACTAAATGACAGGTGCATTTAAGTTGAATAATGATAGACATTGAAGCATAAGATTATCAGCTGCATTTGAAATGGAAGTGAGAAAGAGCAGAACTGGCAGGTAACTTGATTGCTCAGTGAACCCAGTAAACACATCACACTTGTACTGTGTTTTTCACACTTTGCTATAGGTAGCCTGGTGTTAATCAGGTCAAGGAAAATTAAATACATTATAAAATGAATTTGGCCTTTTCATTATTCAATTATTTTGATGGATTTTTTTTAAACTGGAGTTGGGCACAGTTATGGACAAGATAATGTTCTCAAAAATGACATTTTCCTGATTTTTTAAAAATTTCTGAACATGAAATCATTTTGTTCTTTGACGTATGTGGGCTGACCTGTGTGAAATCATTGTCTAGCCTGAGGGTTTTATACTTGTTTTAAAATTTAGTAAGTAATAATGTCTGTGAAATATTTTTCATTTGACCAAGTTGACCCAATAGACTCATGCATTTGGACAGTCCTGGCTGTGAGTGGTGGTTGTTCTCTCAGAGGTCCAGCTTTATAATGGTAGTTAAAATTGAGGTTCCAGTGGACTCAACAATTTGTTCCCCATCACTGTTGCTGAGTTGTGTTTGTCAATTCACATTTTCAATTATAGTAAAATCCCGGATCACAGATGCTGGATATGTGAATTTTCTGGTTGACTGAGACACACTTTTAGAAGGCAGGACTAATACACATGCATTAAGAAGACACAGTTTAAAGACAAAAGTGCAAAAAGTAATTTGAAATAAATTGTATTGTAGTCCTTAATTACGTTAAGTTCACTTTAATCAAGTAATTCCTGTAACTTGCAGCACGAGCAACCAGGGTTAAAATTTAAATTTGGTGACAGCATTGTGCTGCTATCATATTTAACCCAATCTCCCCAAAGTTTACAGATAAAGTCTTGCTGGTATACTTAATAACAATAAAGATAAAGACTCTACAAGGCAGGGATAGGGAGGTACTTTGGGAGAGTTGCCCCAGCGGCGAGCAGCATTGGCCAGCTCTTCTTCCTGGGCAATACTTTTTTTCCAAACTCAACTTTATTCAAACAGCTGATGCGGGCAGGGCATAACTGGACACTCCGCTGGCTGAATGTTTTCTCCCATCTTCCTCCAAGAGTGTGTGTTGCTTCAGAAAACATTTATTTTTACAATTTCATTTTTATTTTTATTTTATTTATTCTTATTTATTTTAATTTTTTTGAAGTATTTGTTTCCTTGATTTTTTTTTGCTGGATGGTTGGGTTGCTGGTTGCTTGAATTCTGGATACCAGGGATTTTCATGTATAATAAAAACATTTAATCCTTGGCAGTCTGCAAGAAATAAAATTGTGAAAAGGGCCTTCCTTTCCAATAACTATAAAGCCGAACTTAAAATGGGAAGGAGAAGTTTGGTAAATTTGACAAAGACAGAACCACGTTTGAAAGGCTGCAGGCTCTGTTAGAAATGGTCATATATCCCATGGTCTCATGAGGAACTGTAGGAGTTCAAACTACATAAATTAGGCAATTTGTCAGCCTCAAAAAGGAAGGCTGCTCCAATATTGACATTCCTTTACTAGATGTTACCAGCACAGTGAGTGAGTTTCTGCTCCCCAGCAGCTGAGGACATGTGGAGGTAAATTTCAGACTATTCTTCATTTCTGACCATCATTTTACCTAACCCATTGATAGCAAGTCAGTAGGCTTTTTCAGGTGCATTCTCCACTAAGAATGTGACTGAAGAAGCAGAAGCGGCCCTTTAAATTGCAGTTCAGGTGGCAGCGTTGAAAGTGCAACGCTGGCCACCTGAAAGGACAGCTGCACCGGGGTGCACATCTGAGCACATTGCAGCTCCTGTCCCTTGGGCTGTCAATTCAGGATGGCTGGCTGTCAGCTGGGACAGCCAGCGCGGGCTATCAGCGCGAGGACATTCCCACACTGATCCCACTGCCCTGCTCTTTCCCCATTCACGGGGCTGGTGTGGTCAGTGGGGCAGGAGGCTGAAGCGGTCAGCAGAGGAGGAGGCTGGAGCACCGGCGGGGGAGTACGGGGGTTGGAGCAGCCGGGGGGAGGGGGGGGAGAAGGAGGTGCTCGAGTCAGGTACCGGCATTGTGTCTGCTCCACCGCCGGCCGCTCCAGCCCCCATACTTCCCTGCCGGCCGCTCCACCTCCCGTACTCCCGCGCCGGCCGCTCCAGCCCCCGTACTCCCGCGCCGGCCACTCCAGCCCCCGTACTCCCGCACCGACCGCTCCAGCTCCCGTACTCCCGCGCCGGCCACTCCAGCCCCCGTACTCCCGCGCCGGCCGCTCCAGCCCCCATACTCCCACGCCAGCCACTCCAGCCCCCTTTTCCCTACTCCTGAAATCAGTCCCAACATTGTGGGGACAGCCCACGGTGGCTGCCCGACAGTGCGGGGACTGATTTCGTGAGTGGGGAGAGAGCGGGGTCAGTGTGGGGTCGTTGCAGTGCTGACAGCCCTGCCAGCCACCCGATAGTGTGGGGACTGGGAGAGGAGCTGTCAGGTGCTGGCCAGCTGATTGTCATCCGAATGCAGCTGCTTTTAGGCGGCTGCATTCAGATGGCTTGGGAGGCCACTGTGATGCGGGGATTATCCCTCTCGGAGGAGGGTTACCAAATTCGCCTTGCAGGCACCTCCTGCATATTCATGTGGCCTTCCCACAGCCACATTTTGCCAAAATATGCGGCTTTACAAGCGGGTCAGTTGGCCACCTGAAAATGCCTAGTGTAACTGAGAATGAGTTCAACAGAACGTTATTTGCAGTGCAGATCCTCACTTCATCTGTTTCAAGATGACCCAGCGTGACCACAAGTGGAACTGGTGCCTCGTGGCTATAGAGGCATGGGTTTGATCCTAATCATGAGTGCTGACTGTGTGGGGTTTGCATGTTCTCTTTGTGACAGTATGGGTTTCCCTGTGGTCTGCTGGCTTCATCCCTAATCCCATAGTTATGCAGGCATCCATTAATGGCCCATTGTCAAGCATCTCAGTGCACATGGGAGTGGGCAATACAGGAAAGGTTGTGGGAATGCAGGAAGAACTAAATGGGATGAATTTAAATGTGTGATTCATGCTTAGCACTGATTCAGTGGGCTGAAGGGCCCTTTTCCGTGCTGCCTGTCTCAGACTGTGTCAAAGTGATGGAGTATTGAGTTTTCATTAAGACATCTTGATCAAGAAAATGGAAATCAAAAGGCTGGAGTTTTTTTTAAAAAAGAGGAAATGTGCAGAGCACTGAGAAGTTCGGGCAGCATATGTAGAAACAAAAGCCAAATCAATGTCTCAGGTTGGAGGTCCTGTGATGGAGACGAGCTTGAAATGTCTGGCCTGAAATGCTGATATTTTTCATTTTTCAGTTGTTGACTGGCCTGTGATTCCAACACTTTCTGCTTTTGAGAAAGTGAATTGTTTGTGATTCAAATATTGATTACATCTGTGTGAAATGAGGTGTGCTTTCTGCTGGTCATGCTGTATCAATGGACCTCCTCATCCTGATGGGATAATATGGTCTTCTCCTTCAACAGCAAGTGTTTGTTACCATTTGTGTATTCACAGTCATGCAAAGCAAGGAATTCCACATTCAGATGGTGAGGCTGTGTGCCTGCATGTCTGACAACTCTCTGGACTGTGGGCGGACTTTGCTCTGGCTCCAGGACCACTTAGCAGTCTATCTTGTGCTTTTGATGTTTGGCTTCCCCTGTGTAAAGATCAACTTGCTTTGTACCGTTGCAAGATTTTCCTCTTAAACTGTACAATGTACTGGTGAACTGTCTTGATGGAATGTGTCTTGAGACTCTGTTGAATGAAAATCGTGAAATGACCTCAACTCTTGCGTCCATCCCAAAAGTTCGTTAGTTCAAGTTCATTCTCATGTGATTGTATATTTTCAAGTGGTGAAACAGCATCTCTCCAGACCATGGTGCACACCCATAAATAAATAAAATAAATATATGCAAAAATTTGGGATGATTCACATGGTTACAGAATGCTGTTAATCAGTCTCACAGTCTGCAGGAAGAAGCTATTCCCAGCCTGGTAAAGGTAATTTTGATGCTCTTGAACAACCTTCTTGATGGTAGCGGATTCAAGATATAGTGCGCTGGATGGAAAGGATCTTCTTGAATCCCTTATGCCCTATTTAGATAATGCTCCCAGAAAATGTTGCCTGTTGAAGAAAGGGAGACCCCAGTGATGCTCGACTGTTTTAATGATCATCTGCATAGACAAATGCTTTACAGCTACTATATGATGCAGTCATTCAGGGGACTAAAAAGGTTGTCGTGATGGAGCTCAGTAATCTTGACCTCTTCAACCTCACACAAATCTCCTGACTATTGAGTCCAGGATAGGGTTGTCCCTTATAACCACATGAAGGAACGCTGTGTTCTCCACTACGGAACCTTTGATCCATATTAGAGAATGGCCAACCTTTGTCATCTTGAAGTGCACAATCATCTTCTTTGTCTTGTTTTGTTTAGTGTCCCTCCACATTGAATGTTGTTCTGAAAAGTAGCACTCAAAACTCTGCATTCCTTATCTATCAGAGCCAAATGGTGCCAGCCTGGACTACTTCACATGAGGAGCTATATCCTAATTTTTGTCAGCACATTGCAGACGGTTGCATAAGAAGGCAGGTGCATGGGAAACATCAAAGAAAGGGTGCAACAACTAGTTGGGAGAAAAAGGGGCAGGGCAGCAGCCAGGATACACCCCTGTAACTGTGGTTAATGGAGAGAAGAGGCTGAGGTATTCTACTCATTCTGTGGGGAGCTGGCAAGGAAGTTTCCTAAGTTGTGTTGTACCAGGTATAAATGTGTGTGGCTGTGGCTGGAATTAGTGCTAAGGTGAAGCTTCCTTTTCTTGGGCAATTGGGTGAGTTCAAGACAACAAGACGAGGATACAGTACTTCATGAATTTACCTGAGCAATTGACCAGAGTTTAGGCTAACTTGAATGAGGTCGATATTCAATATGTCACATTAGAGAAGAATTATGTGCACAAAAGAGTGACAATTTTACAGAGCAAAGAGTAATGGATTACTGAGGGAGAACAAAGACTGCAAGAAGGATGCTTGTTAAAATGCATGTTGAAAGATGTGGTGAGTAAGTGGCACAAGTAATTGTGTCTGAGCTGAATATAATGCAATGGCAATAAATAAATAACTCAAAAAGGGCAGAAGTGAACATTTTTAAATTCCAGAATTCAAAATATGCACAAGAATGGGTAAGGTGAATGGAGGTGTGATGGCAGTACAGTTTAAAGAAGGTGATATGATGCTGTTGAGAGAGATGATCATCTTTAGGAATCAGGGAATTATTCCATTAGCTTGGAATAAATGGAAGAAAGAAATGCTGTCATATAACAGGGCAAAACTAGGCCCAGCAATTAATGAAAGTGCAAGTGAACATTGTGATTCAAACTGCACAGTGATGAACTATATTGTTTTCTGGATGCCATGCTCAGTGTTGTTCCAAATATATGTTTGTGAATTGGATATGTGTCTGAAGAACAGAATTTTTTCATCATATTCAGCAGCTTTATGGATTGTCTTCCCACTTCTCTGCAATGGAAAATTTGATGCCATAGAAACAAGTTTCTCAGTTTTGGCAAAAATGAAAGTAGTGTAAATATAATAACTCATCTTGGACTTCTTAATATGGCTTTGTCATTTGAAACAACTTGTAATGTCTGTAATGACTTAAAATATTGGAAGAAATACAAATCAGATGTAAACTAAAAATGAAAACCTGAGGAAATGCCATGAACATGACAGAAGTATAAATCACAACATTTTGTTTTAAAAATTGCGTTTTTTCTTATTCCTTGATTTTTTTTTTAAATTGGTTTCCTTCATTTGAATAATTTAATGTGGCAATGCTGGAATTTATTAAATGTCTTATTGGGGAATTGTGAAATATTTCCAGAAGTAATGAACAGATTCTTCTTTGGAAATTATTGCCTGATGTGGTTCTGGAGCAGTGAAGGGAAATGACAACAAAGGTTTCTGCATTTGATTACTCAGTTCAAAGGTTTATGCAAATAAATACAAGTGAGAAGTGCGGCTGTGAGAGAACTTCTGCAATTCATGGATGAATACACTGTTAATCCCAGTTGATAGGAATTGATATTATTGGCAGTCTTTTTTTTAAATATTATCAGAAGAACAATTGATGAAAAGTTGAAAAGAGATTACCTTAAAAATCCCCACTGGGAAATGCAGCAGTGTGCGTGGCCCACAGTTTGGTTGGTTGTTGATAAAGTGCAGTGGGAAAGGCCTATATTGACAAGAAAAAAGAGGCACTTCAGTTGTGCAGACAATTAGGGCAGTCTCGACTAATCTAACAAGGGGATATTGCTGAACCTGGGTGTGTACTTTCTGCATTGGCCATGAGCTCTAAATTAATCCAGGATCCATATGCCTCCTGTGGGAATCATATCGTAAATTGACCAATAATGGGAGTGAAATTATTACCATTCTTGAACATATGAAGCTTCTTGTGGCCAAATACAGTGAGTTGGTGGGTCAGCATTCTATTCCAAGACTAATAGAAGTGAGTTGAAAATAAGAGGCTGCCTTTGCTGTCTCCCTCATGTATGGTCAGAGGGAACATTATGACAGTGATCCAAATTGAGAAGAGTTGGCTACAGATTGCTTCTTCTCAGCCCGGCAGAAGCTAGCTGGGTGACAATTCCAAGCAAAGTTGTTTCAGGAATGGGAGAATGGGAATATTTACTTCCTGAAAGAAGTCAGTGGGCTTGTGCTTCATGGATCCAACAACTCTGGTGGTTTGCTGGAGGGCAAATTTCACAGATCCCTGCTGAAAACTGAAACCAAAACAGAAAATGCTGTAAATGCTCAGCAGGACATGCAGCATCCGAGGAAGGAGTGCAATACACAAACATGCTAGAGAACTCAGGAAGTCACATAGCAATAACAGGAAGTCAAGGATAACTAACTTTTTGGGCTGGGCCCTTTGTCAGGTATGTGGAAGAGAAATGGTTAATGCTTCATGTTTGAGGGCCACTCGAATTGGGAAAGAGAGAAAACAAGTTGGTGTTGAGGTTAAAGTGGTTAAATATTTGAAAAATTGAGGAGTAGAGTGCAACGGGGAACTGGTACAGAAGAGCACGAGGCCATTTTAGATGACATTGAAGGGCTGGTCATGGTTGAGAGGTTTGATGACCACCTCCCAATTTCATAGAGCAGGAGGAAATCATTGAGAGTGGACAGAAGGAATAGAATGTAGGTGTGGGAAATGGATGAGATAAATTAGTGCAGCTGGTGACACTTTATGCAGTGGATGGATCCAAGCTCTGCGAAGAGTGCTGAGCGAGTTGGTCCCCAGCTCTTCAATGCTTTTTGATGCAGCAAGCCAGTCCGCCAGATATCTGATTATTCAGACCAGTTGGTCCTGTTCAGTCAACTACCCATTCAAGGCTTCAGCTACATTTTTGCTGCTGAGCTTGTTCAGTTACTTCACAGTTAACAAGTCATCCTGTTGCAGACATTGGTGTGATCATTTTAGTGCCGCTCTGTTCATACAACCAGGATAATGAGATGCAGCTTCTCTTCAATAGCAATTCAGTATACCCAGTTTGGTCCACTTTCCTCCAATATGCACCTCCATGTCCTCCAAGGGAGAGTAGTGTGTCCCAAGTGCTCTCAGGTCCCATTGCTTTACAACTCTGTGTCTGAGGGTGTTCACAGCTCTGTGAAGTTGGGGCCTTCTTTGCTACAAAACGCTCCAGTGGCAACACGGTTGAGATAACTGATGTTGTTTACATTGTTGTTACCATGTCTGAAGTCAAATTTTTGTGGCAACAATTGAATAAAAGGTGTCTCTGGAATTGCTCATAAAATTGTTTTTAGTTTTAATGACAAAACCCTCAAATAAAGCTGTGCTTTTCTAAAACATGTCTGTTCAGATAGCTTCCATGGCAAGAGTTGTATGATGCAATGAGTCTTGTTAGATTGCAGGCCCAGATGACAGCAAACCTCTTTTTGAACCAGAAAGAAATGAATGGCCACTTCATTGGTAGCTGGTTTTGACTGAGTGAGTGAAGATGGTTGGCAAGGCAAGCAGGGGACTTTAAATTGAGCAAATGATTAGCTGCACAGGTTGCTGCAAGATCTTAGACAGGATTTGTTTAAACAGTTATCTGAAAGACATGATAATCAGTGACTGGTGGAGAAGAAATAAGAACCTTTAATTTGATGGCCTAGTATTCAATGTAATGTACTTTTGTACATTCCCACTCTGTGGTTATACATAAAAGGAAGATCTTTTTACAAATGTTTCAAGGAGGTGACTTCACTTACTTGAGGGCAGGTCATCATCATCCAGTTGGCAAATCCTGCAGATGAATAAAGAAAAAGCAGCCATTTTGTTTTGTTTTCTTTGACTGATGGTATGTGAACCACTTATTATCTCGCTGTAAAGCTGTCTTCATCTGGGCATGTAAAATGAATATTGTGATAAAGATTGAAAGCTGTGAGTTCTTTGTGAGAAACATGAAGGAATTGAAAATATATCAGATTTTCATTGAGATAAACAGAAATTTTCAGTCACACTGATATTTGATGCAAAATGAAGTCAGGACATACTTGGAAGCAAACTGGACCACACCAGACATGTGCTCACCTCCATAGGTCCAACAGATTGGACCTCAACAGAGGTACCCCACTTATTGGCTGAATTAGACTGTTCTTTCAGTCATTATAATGCTTGGTTTCATTCAATTGGACAGAAGGTTGATACTGTAGTTCCTTCTGTTGTCAGGTTCTTCCTCTCCCAGCAATTTGAGGAGGCTGGTGGGGTGTCTTCATTGTAGAACATGAAGAATTAGGTCTATTATGGAAATGAGGAATAAGAGTAGAGACATTTTTGCAGGCATGTTCAAGAGGGCATGGATCATGGTACATGACGCTATTAGACCTCAGAAGTCAATGTCACTCCTGACACAGCATCAGAATGGCTGATTTTTGCAGTAAATTGTCTTAATAATCTGATTATGTGAAGGCTTGTTGGAAGGCCTTCACAGGTATTTCTGTTGATTGGTGTTTGATTGCCTCTGCATTTTCAGCCTCAGTTTATTTCTACAGGTATGCAGAATACTGACTGCTGGCATCTTGTTTATCAATGCACTTAGCCCAAAGTACACAGTGCATCCACCTCATTAATTATCTGTACTTTCTGAGTCTCGTTTTCAATTCTTTTGCTTCACTATAAATTACTTGTTTACTTTGCCATCCCACTTTGGTGTCTGATGCACACTGGGAAGTTTTCAGTTTTTTTGATGACTTTTAGAGAGGAAAAATAATTATTGTTGTGGATACATGAAAATTTCATGCAATGGACACAGAGCCTTGGAAGAGATGTGTGCAAATTTAAAGGCAGAAAATGTTTTTGTGACATTTATGAGGAGATTCATACATTTTAATATTGTTGCTAAATTGGTGCATGATATGAAGTCTCTTGCCAGTTTCACACAGAGGAGGAGCTGAATGAAATTGACCCTCCAGAACTGGGGGTGTGCTGCAGAGTTCAACCTCTATGATGCAATAGCAAAATGAGGGCCTCTATTGAGTGGAAATGTTTTAAAGAAACAATCTGAAGAGCAATGTGACTGTTTTCTCGAAATCCAGACCAATGTCAATTATGAGGTCATTATTGTCTGTAGGAAATGAAGAACTTTCATAATTTCTGAAGTTCAGTTTACTGTAAAATGTGCTGAAGGTAATATGAGCTCAGGAAGGCCAGAAGAGACAAGAATTTAGCTTTTTTTAAAAAAAATTCTTCGATTTTCACTATTATTCATCAAACTTGTCAGATCAGTTATCAGTTAATACAATAATTAAATTTTGATGGGATGAGCATGCCTTTCAGAGCCCTCTGTATTAGGAGAACTTTGCCACTTGTAAATAGTCAATGTTGGTGTCATTTTAAAATGATCATGGAGACCAATAATCTCCAGTATTAGTCACAGAGAATCTGTATATTGGTTGTAAGTCTATTTCTTTGCGATGTTTTCTATTTGGTGATTTGTGTGCACTCTAGTGTTAACATAATCTGAAAAGGTGTTGGATGTGTGAGAGATGGGAAAATTGACCTAAAATTATGAACATGGAAGAAACTAAAGTTCATCAGTAAAATGGCTGAAACCAGTTCAAACAGGATAAGTTTGGGGCTTAGGATACAGGAAAGCAGAGTCAGCACGATTAACATAAGAATCTTCTAGTCTTTGTGACAAGACCATAAGACTAAGAAAAGGAATGGTAAGGTACAATAGAATGTAGGAAGTTTAGGTAGTCTGGATCAGATAACGGTCTCCTAGCCCTGGACAGAAGTACCAAGTCCTACATATCTAATTAGCTAACCATACACAGACTTATACATATGAAATTAGCCAACCCTAGATAGAATGAGTCAACTCCGCATACCAAGAGATTGTAGCCCCGAGAATCAGGAAGGTGTGAATAAGGACAATGACATGATGGGACACCCACAGGATACCCCCTGGTCCTCCAAGTGTACTGAAACTGCACGTAGGCAGGAAGGATTACCTATGCCAAACCCATCCAGGGGGCAGAAGAATGTAAGGGGGAGGGCACTCTGATACTGAAATTGACTGTATAAAAGTTGGGTGAGCCACAGTATGTGTGTGTATTCCCAGGGTAAGGGGAAGCACCCAACTTTGCATTGTTGTAGTAATAAATGTTCTTTGTTCTCAATTTTTGTCTCGAGCAATTTCTTTAAAGGTACTTTAATTTCTAACAAATGGGGGCTCGTCCGGGATCACACTCCCTCCACTGACAGAGTACCCCGACGACGAGAGTAGGTGCACCCCGGCTGATTCAGCTGGACTCACGGGCGACGGGTGGCTGGTCAGTGGAAGAAGCGAGTGATATCCGAGAAGAGGCATTGAGAACAAACGGCGGAAGGACGCGCGCTAGAGCAGTACTGCCAGAACTCGGTAAGAGTATTTTACTTGTTCCTAAGTATGGGAATAGCGGGCAGTAGAGATGAGAGTCCTGACACAGGACGTGACCACCAGATAGCTACGTACAGCCCGCTTGGGATGATGTTATCTGAGTGGGGCACAGGAAAGACCCGCGGTAAAGACAAACTAGCGGGCAGTAGAGATGAGAGTCCTGACACAGGACGTGACCACCAGATAGCTACGTACAGCCCGCTTGGGATGATGTTATCTGAGTGGGGCACAGGAAAGACCCGCGGTAAAGACAAACTGACGACGGTCAGGTATTGTTGTAATGAATGGGTGGGATACCCGGTTAAAGGGAGCTCCGTGTACTGGCCAAAATTCGGATCCGAGGATGAATGGATGTGTGAAGCTTTGAACTTATGGCTCTATCAAAACCAGCCAGACAATGTTGAGAGCAGGGAATATGCAGCCTGCTGGCTCAAGGGATCTATTGAACAGCTGGTTTTGAATGAGAAAGAATCCAGGGATAAGAGAGAGGAGGAACCTCTTGTCCCTGAATCACAGGGTTGGGATGTGTTACATTCCCTCCCTCCACCCTATGTTCCTCCTATGCCGGCTCCTATCTTTCCTTCCCCTCCTATGACCTACCCTTCTGCACCTTCCCCACCTCCCCCACCACTAGAGAAGAGAGAAGAGAGCAGGAGTGGTATGATAACTTGCTCACAAAGCACTCGATTACCACCTCTGTTGACAGGAGAGAGAGGTAACTTTAATTCAGAACAGCGTGAGACTCTTCAGGAAGAAAGGGCAGAACCCTTTGATTCATTTCCCAGGGAGCAGGAACCCAGACCTAATAAGCCAGAAACCAATTGGATGAGACCACTGCGGGAAGTTCCCATGGGAGAGGGTCTCAGTTTCGTAAATGTGCCCCTGACCAGTACTGAAGTGCGTAACTTTAAGAAAGAACTGACCTCCCTGATAGAAGATCCCCAGGGATGTGCCGAACAGTTAGACCAATTTTTGGGACCAAATATATATACAATATGGGGGTCTCGACATAGAAACCCCAGCAGGGGAACAATTGATACTAACAGGTTTTGTTACCAACTCAGCCCCAGACATTAGGAGAAAATTACAAAAGACAGAAAATTGGCATGAGCAGGGAATAACCCAGCTTCTACAGATCACACAAAAAGCATTTGTCCAGACATCTGAGGATAAGCAGAAAGCAAAGGCTAACATTTTGATGCAAGCAGTTAAAGTAATAGTAGATGAGTAACATGGAAAAGGCAGGGACTGTGTGCCAGCTCCTGAATGTTGGGAGAAGTGCAGGGAGTGGGAGAGTAGAGACCAGAGATAATTTCATAAATCATGACTTCCCACTTCAGTCACTGACCAATATTGATTAAAATTCATGCTAAAATTTAAATGTCATAAAGGATCATTTTTCAATACTGAAGAATTAGCGAATTTAACTACCAGTTAATTCCAATTTATGAAATAAATTGTATTCAAATGTGATTTTGCACAGGGACTACCTGAGAATAGTGATGTTATAACATTTGCAGGGAGAAATGTTTGCGCAAATAGGGTGAGTTCTATACATCTTAACTTTAAATGTATGTGAGATAAAGAAAGGATATGATGTGTAAAGTGGCTGGATCAGCCAGTTGAAGGGGGAGTGTGCATGTCCCTTTAAGTGCACTGTGGCACTTGAAATTGAGGCTTCAGGCTCTTGTCTTGCAGTTAGAGGTATGGAGCCCTATCAACACATTTAATACATTTCTTCTACACATTCAGCAGTCAAGGTCCGTGAGTTTAAAGATCACCCACCTCTGGAGAATAAAGATACCTCTGGGGATTCCTATGGGGATTCCTATAAGTTTAATCATTCATTTCTCTGGTGCATTTTCCTCCGGAGTGAAATTAATGCCTCAGCACAATTTCTCTGTATTGCCGCTGTTATTTAATTCATGATAACTTTCCCCATTCATCAGGTTTATATTTAAATCCGGTAGTGCGGAAGTTACATTGTAAATAATCACGGAGGTAAACCCTGCGCAACTGGATTCAGCTTAATGGAGAAATAAACCTGCGAACTGGTCTATGGTGCTGTGTGAGTACTGCAATAGGTGGAATATGATTTAAATTGGTGGCATAGTTCAGAACAATTGGGTGCATAAGAATAATAATATCATTAAGAACTCACAGATCTTGTACCAGATGCTATTCAGTACATCTTGACTTAAGGACTGGAGAAATTGGCATGTTAGAATGAGATTGGCATGGTACCAATATTTCTTGATTCAATAATGACTCCACAAGCTCCAGGATTCATGCAGCAGAACTTTTAAGTGGAATATAATAGAAACTAGCCTGTACTTAAATTATTGTGTGTGCAATCTTCATAAGAACATCTTTTAACTTTTTTTGGTGCCTGTTTTACAGACTGTTTTAAATAAGGCCAGCTCCTGTGAGCTGTGGCACAAGGCATTTTACTTAAGGCAGAACTAAAGGTTGAATATGTTTCAAGTTCTCTTGCAGGGGCTCTGGTGCTGCAATGTCTGTTATGTACTCACTCTAACAAATTGGAGGGTTGTGCCCCATACAGACAAGCAGCTCCAACTGCATTTTAATAAGGTCTAACATATTCAAAACCCATGCAAATATGGTTTGTGTTTCATTTTACAATTTTTACACTAACACAAAGGAAAGTCAGATTGTTATTCATTTTATTAAAATCTAGTGATTGGTTATATGTAAAAGCATGGCAAGAGGATCAACTAAAACCTGCCTGGGATGGTCCCTTCTGTGTACCTTTAATTACAGACACCGCAGTAAGAACAAGAGAGAAAGGCTGGACCCACATTCAAAGAATTAATGACAAAGTGCCATAATGTTACAATTTTATTCGTTTTTTTTAATGGTTTATTCAGTTTTGTCTATTTTATTGCTGTTTTCAATGAGCTTTACATTTATCGTGGTTTATTCAGTTTTGTGTGTTTTATTGCTGTTTTCAATGAGCTTTACATTTATCGTGGTTTATTCAGTTTTGTGTATTTTATTGCTGTTTTCAATGAGCTTTACATTTATCGTGGTTTATTCAGTTTTTGTGTATTTTATTGCTGTTTTCAATGAGCTTTACATTTATCGTGGTTTATTCAGTTTTGTGTGTTTTATTGCTGTTTTCAATGAGCTTTACATTTATCGTGGTTTATTCAGTTTTGTGTATTTTATTGCTGTTTTCAATGAGCTTTACATTTATTGTGGTTTTATTCAGTTCTTCTTGCATTTTATTGCAGTTCTCAATGAGCTTTACATTTATTGTGGTTTTATTCAGTTCTTCTTGCATTTTATTGCAGTTTTCAATGAGCTTTACATTTTTTGTGTTTTATTCAGTTCTTATTGTATTTTAATGAGCTTACATGTATTCTTCATTGTTGTTTACTAATTTCTTTGGAATATTGTTCGTTAATGTTTTAAGCCCCCCTGGAATAGGGGCAGCAGAGGTTACAATTCAGCTCCTTTAGAATGTAGACAGGGCATAGATTTAATGTATAGTCATAATGGGATATAAGGGATCCCAATACGGACCAGGGGAATTAAACAGCTTTAGTGGAGTACTCTCGATGTTTTAAGTACTTCTGGAGAAGGGGTAGCAGAGGTTACAGATTGTACTGTTTTACAGGCTAGAGAGGGCATAGAGGCAAGGTATTTAGAATACGGATCAGGGAAACACAGTGGGGATAGGCAGTCACACAGTGAGGCACCTGTGTACACAGACTAACCGCAAAACAAACAATGTACATTTCACACAAAGGGGGAAACTAACAAGCTAACCGCAAAACAAACAGACACTTCACACAACCACGAGACACATAATCCCCCACCTGGCTCTCTCTCTCTGATCATCCCTGAAGGGGAACACCTGTTTTCAGGGAGCTGCTGCTCATCTGGTGGTTATATAACGTGGAAAGGAGCGAAGTAGAGTGCAGGGTGTCAAAATCCTCACAAAGGACATGGTGGGACAAAGACAGACAGAATGGTAGTCAGGATTGTACATGTAGCAGAGAGAGAGAGAGTTGACACATATGCTAATGTTAGCAGACAAGCTGCAACACACAGTTAAATCACAAGAAACAATCCCCCCCCAGCTTGGTCTCTTTTCATCACCCCATGAAAGGGAGCACCAGTTTCCAACAACGTGAGCTGCTTGACACTTTAATATCAGGCTCCAAACAGCCTTCGGAGATCGGTGGCCCTAGGGTTCGGGGCTGAAGGGGACATCAGATACTAGCCACAATCAAACGGAACCGCCTGACTACTGCTACTCGTTCGCTGCTGAAGGCAGCGCTTCTCATAGACTGCGACTCGTTCGCTGCTGAAGGCAGCGCTTCTCATAGACTGCGACTCGTTCGCTGCTGAAGGCAGCGCTTCTCATAGACTGCGACTCGTTCGCTGCTGAAGGCAGCGCTTCTCATAGACTGCGACTCGTTCGCTGCTGAAGGCAGCGCTTCTCACAGACTTCGTCGGGACAACACTTACAAAGGTCGTGTGCTTCAAAGACACTGCTTCAATATTTCAACGTATGGGATGGACTAGACTCTTTACTGAGAACTGGAGCCTGATACTCCAAACCCTAATAAGCAGCTGGACTCACTCCCCTGACCTTCATGGTGCTCCCCTACCTAAAGACTTTACACAGACATTACAATTCGGTTATTGACCAGCTGGGTAAAACTACACCTTACACTTGAAAGATCAGTGTTACTGATCTAAAAGAAAAGTGAGGAAAGGGGGGGGGGGGATCAGTCACACTGACACTAGTAACCAAAGATCAGTAACACTGATCATGGTGAAAGATCAGTATTACTGATCTAAAAGAAAAGTGAGGATTGTGAGAGATGGGAAAATTGACCTAAAATTATGAACATGGAAGAAACTAAAGTTCATCAGTAAAATGGCTGAAACCAGTTCAAACAGGATAAGTTTGGGGCTTAGGATACAGGAAAGCAGAGTCAGCACGATTAACATAAGAATCTTCTAGTCTTTGTGACAAGACCATAAGACTAAGAAAAGGAATGGTAAGGTACAATAGAATGTAGGAAGTTTAGGTAGTCTGGATCAGATAACGGTCTCCTAGCCCTGGACAGAAGTACCAAGTCCTACATATCTAATTAGCTAACCATACACAGACTTATACATATGAAATTAGCCAACCCTAGATAGAATGAGTCAACTCCGCATACCAAGAGATTGTAGCCCCGAGAATCAGGAAGGTGTGAATAAGGACAATGACATGATGGGACACCCACAGGATACCCCCTGGTCCTCCAAGTGTACTGAAACTGCACGTAGGCAGGAAGGATTACCTATGCCAAACCCATCCAGGGGGCAGAAGAATGTAAGGGGGAGGGCACTCTGATACTGAAATTGACTGTATAAAAGTTGGGTGAGCCACAGTATGTGTGTGTATTCCCAGGGTAAGGGGAAGCACCCAACTTTGCATTGTTGTAGTAATAAATGTTCTTTGTTCTCAATTTTTGTCTCGAGCAATTTCTTTAAAGGTACTTTAATTTCTAACAGATGGGAATAAATCTGATAATTAACAATAACTATACATTGGATGAAAAATAAATCATGAAAAGTCTATGTTTTTTAAAAAAAAATCTTTTCATGAAAGTTTCCAATCAAAATATCACATTTGTAAATAGTCCCCCAGCTCATGGCCTCCAGGCCAGCAGCTTCACTGATTTGATTTGTTATCCCTGTAGATTTCATAAATGTTATCTAATGCTCTAATTCAATTCCTTTCCCTTTTATAGCTGGTTCATCATTGCACCGACTTCATTTAAAATTGGCAAGATTATAAATTGTGTTCTTCACTTAGTTGCACCAGCTGAAATTTGCAAGGTCATTCACTTTTTACCATTGAATCATCTCAAATATTCTCTTCTATTTTGTCAATATTTTCATCATCTGTGATGTTCACCTCTGGGCACTTTTTCTTGTGGCTTGTTAATTTTTTTGGATATATTGCTGACTTTGAAAGATTAATAACAAATTTGGCTCCTGAAGAACGATTAAATATTTTGGCTTTGAGCCTTGGAGTAATTGGAGAAGAAGCACACAATATGATTTGACCACAAGAGCAACATACTTAGAGACTTTCCGGCATTTTAGTAATCTGAGCAGTAGCATCAGTGTTGGTGACAAACATCCGTCATGGTAACAAAATTGGTGTAGATCAGAGGAGGAATGAGAAACTCTATTCTCAGAATCCAGCAGAAAGGATAGTCTATGTGATTCAAATGCTGGGTTCTGGATTGATGAAACATTGGTAAACAACTAGAAGTTGGATGCTGGTATCAGCCTAATTACACATACAAGACTGGGGTTTCAAAAGGTTCTCGAGAAAGTAATAGGCAAATTTGGATGAAAGAAAAGAAATGCATGCTGGGATGAAATGTGAAACAAAAAAAACTTGAGGAAATTAAGATGGAAATGGAGCAAAGAATAATTAATTTCCCACTTGTGACGTGCAGGGTTTGGTTAAAGCTGAAAGGAAATAAAGTGAAAGATGGAAAATTGTACTGATGTACAACAGTTGCCTTGCAGCTACAAATGATTTCTGATGGCCTCTTTAATGTGAATTGAACAAGAATAGTTGTTAGGTGGATTTTTTTCTTTTAAAATTCTCATTAAAAGGGAAAAGGAGACGATGCTGATATTGAAGAGAAATGAATACTGTGACATTCAGCAATATTGCTTTGAAATTAGAAGTGAGACAATTCAGGTTGTTACTGTCAGATAATCAGGAAAGAAATCAATTAAAATATGGACAGAGAAAGCCATTGATGGTGGCTCAAGAATATGGGGAAGTTTGAAAGGAAAATGCAACACATAAATTCTGATTTCTTGCCTTGTTCTCAGAAATTGTCTGTGCTCTGGTTCTAGACTTTCAGATTAATTCATTTCAAATAAGGATATTAAGCTAGTATTTGTTTTGTGGGAAGCAAATCCTTCCATCAGCTGATCCTAACTGGTTCAGCCAGCAGAAACATGCTGCTTTTTCTCTAACAGTTATTTTCTGCTGTATTTGTGTTCCAAAATCCAGCAATTTGGGCTGATGTCCTGGAAAAGCAAAATGATAATTTTTTAAACAAAATGTCCTTGGGTGTTTGCTTTTATTTGAAAGTGAAGACAGTTTGCAAGTTGAACTGAAATTTCTGAACAACATTTAAACCAATATCATTGTAACAATTTTCAAAGAGTTCAATTTTAAAAACTTCAGTGAAAGTTTTATTTTTTTTTCTTGGTTTGGTGCTTATGAAACATTCAGGTTCAGGGTATAAATTGTGACAAAGAAAATAGTGCCATTAGCATATGAATCCTTTATCTCTTGAGAATTAACAACATCCATTTGTCATTAGATATGAAACTGCACACTTGGATGAGTTTTTTTTGGAGTCGATACTTATTGTCTGCATGGATTATCTTAATAAAATAAAGGTTACCTGTTGCTTCATCACATTGTGACGAAATGTGATGCTTAATAAATTCAAATAGAATGGCTGTCAACATTCTGTCCTCATTTTGTGATAACATTTGTGATCGATGCATCTTTGCCTTCTGAAGGCAAGTCATTTAATTGTAGTATTATTTATTTACGTATCAAATTAATGAAAAAGGAATAATCAAGATTTTTCATTCCCGCAAATCTCTCATCTGTTTTCACGCAGCAGGCATTGTTTCTGGCTGGTAACTTTTCCTCACGACTTATTTTTAGCAACTAATATTCTTCCTGTGGAATCTGGGTCAGTTCAGGGGGAAAAAAAAGAACACTCCAATCTGCTGCTTAAAACCAAACCATGCTTTTATGAGGTTTTACACTTGATTCATGCAGGTGATGGATGGTCAAAGCTCCCCAATAGTGGACTTCTATCCTGTCATTTGGATACCGTGGAAACAAGTTTTCTGTTGTATAATATCTGAAAGGATCAACTGGACCCTATAAGCACGCTGACACCTCCAGATGTCTTGAACACGGTGATATGGCTTTTCATCACATTTCCCAAACTCTCCATTCCTCTTATTCTCCCTTTGGACATAACTATCTCAGTCGCAGCAAACAAGGGAAATTATACTGGGTAACCAGCAGATTGGCCATTCAGTGAACTGGTTAAGAAAGCCATTTTTGCCTTTCACAGTGGATCACGGTTAACCAGTTCTCTTTGTCCTTTCACACTCATTACAAGGCATCCCTGGGGATCTGGGATTCTATCCTCCACCGTTCCTGCAACATCCATTCAGCTTATTATGCAGATTGAGAATTTTGTGTGTAGAAGCAGATAGTTGTGATGGCTCAGAATTCCCATTCAGGCAGGCCTGTGTGTGATTGTCTCGTGAGTCCCTATATTGGTCTCTTTGAAATCCCCGATTCTATTTCTATCAATTTTAGCACCAGGGAGTTCTGGTTTAGAATTAGTCCCTGAAATAAGACAAAATCACTTCTTTTGAATTTTTTAATTCAAAAATTTAAATCTGTCCCCTCCAGCCCTGAAGCCATAGTTGAAAGAAAACTGCTTTCATCTGCTATGTCAATCTAAATCACTCATGATCTTTCATGCTGTCAAATATCTTGTATTAGAATGAAATTTAAAAAAAAATACTGCAGATGCTGGAAATCTGAAATAAAATCCAGAAACTGTTGGAAGTACTCAGTCAGTTTGGCAGCACACAAAGAAGGAGAACCATTTAACAGTTAACATTTCAAGTCAGAAATTCTTTGCCTAAAAAAATTTAATATTTTCTCAGTTCTACAGATACTCCCTGACTGGCAGAGTATTGCACAAAACAATATAAAATGGTTTGTTTTGCAGAACATGTAAGATGAATATAAAGCTATCAGAGGGCAATTCTTAACATTCCAGGCTTACTTTCATGATGTGTATTTTGAAAAATATTGAAAGTTGTACATTATCTTTGAACGTAGCGATGGGTGACTGTGACGCCTGAAATGATCTGTGGAGATGTGAAAATGATATTAACTCTCGGCAATGATGGATGAAGAGTGAAATGTCTTCTCTTGAATTTGGTGAAAATAGAATTAGTGTAAATGTGCTCATGCGTTACTGATCAAGTTTTGATCCCCACAGAAAAGATTACTTACAAAGTGAAGGATGAGACAGATTTCATAAATTGTATTCCTTGTTTATCCCTATTTATGTGAATTGAAAGCCAACTTTTCATCTGTCATATGATGTTGCAATTGATTTTATCAATGCACAGCTTGAGAATTGCGTTGATTCCATTCGGGAATACCTTGGTGTCTGCATTGCCAACTGAAATCCCCAGCCAATTCTCTTTGAAAAGCAAAACTTTGCAGATGCTTTAAGTCTGAAATACTCAGTTTTCAGGCAGCATTTATGGAGAGGGAAACACTAACATGCCAGATTGATGATAGGATGTACCCTCACATTCAAGATCCTGGTTAACTTGTGTATGGCCAATATATCCAGTTTTTTAGTACTTTCAAAGCAAACTGAAGGAATGCTCTGCACATTATTTTGTCCGGATGCTATAGTCATGTAATCATTCTAACTTTGGCAGTGCAACTCCCTAAACCTTGGATGATTAAATACTGCAAGAGACATAAACAATGATGAAGTATTTATAGGCAACAATTTCTTGGAAAATCAAAATCATTGTTGCAATAAATTGCATCGTTAATTGGTTCCATTAAAAAAGTTTCTGAACATTTTAATAATTACAAAGAAATTTGATGCAGGCTACTCCGTCCTATTTCTAATGAATCAAACAAGTTTTAGCAGAGAAACAGAGAAATTTGACCATATGAAAGGAAATTTTAAATTTGTACCGAGCATTAATAAATTTGATGAAGGAGATGTATTAATTCTGCCTTGGAAAAGAACAATATGGCTGCTCTCTTGGATAATTGAATCAGATCCAATATTCGTGGATCAAATGAAGCAGTCTAATTTTGGCAAATGGACGTACTTTTTAACATAAGAAAAGCATGGCTCTTTGGATGACCACAAGCAGTACGAATTGGAAGCAACGTCTCCTCCTTACTGATTATTGTGACAAATTATGTTGTATTTTATATTATGTATAGTTATGTTTTTGGAAGATAGATTGTAGGGTTTTTAGTTATGTTACACACAAATACAAGCACTTCACCACACAGATCTCATTTAAAATGTCAGAGCTCTGCTCAAGCCAGACAGTCCAGGCTCCAAGTGCCTTTGTAAAAACTTTGAAGAATGCCTTCACAAGTAGATGTTAATTTGACATGCTATGGAGTAATGAATTATTGTTTTGGAAAGCAACAGATGAATGGACTCATAAGATTGGGTCCCGTGCTGCAGTTTGTCTGAATGCAGTTTACTGTTCCACGGGAGCCATGTGGTTTTCTCAGAGAGAGAGAGAGAGAGAGAGAATTCAGTTCTACAGTTTTTTATTTCAACACCAGCTGCAGCAGGGACTGGAACAGGACAAGCTAGCAAGCTTGAGGAAAAGTCCTATTTTGAAGATGGGTTTGAGTTCTTCAGCTTATTCAAAGCCCTTGTGGTCCACATAAGAGGAGCTGGCTGGCTGTGTGGTGTTTTGCCTGAGATGGGGAAAAACAGAAAAGGAACTCTGTCATGATCTGAAAGGAAGAGATTGTCATCTGGAAAACCCTGATGGGGCAAGTTTCTTTGGCAAGATACTGACATGGCTGATAAGAAGGAATCAGTTTGTGTCCAGTGACCAAGAAATCTTCCTCTGAAAACTGACAAGAACCTTCCTGAGTGATAACCATTTACCTTTCAAGCAATAGCCACAGGCCATTTCTTTCATCACCTGTTCACTTACTGCTTCCTCCCTTAAGTCAACAAGGCTAGCTTCTGTCTTCTGCTGCTGAATTAACTCTTTCCTTGACATAGTGAAATCCTTATTCTCACAATTAACCTGGTCTTTCAAGACTATTTCAGAAGTACTGGGAAAGTCTCTATCAACTGGATCTTCCTCTGCTCTCATTATTTTCTTAGACAAAAACCTTGTAACAGCACATGCAGGATATATCTCACAATCCTCTTCAACGTCATCATTACGAGGCTGATTTGTTAATCTCAAAACTGACCCAACTTTATCCTCTGCCAAATCATTCCCTAAAAAAAATGAGACTCCTTACATGGGTAACTTTGAAATAACTCTTACTGCAACAGGTTCTTTAACTAATTCTGAATTCAGCACTATGTTGTGAAGAGAAATTGACTCTATCTCACCTCCAACACCTCTAATCAAAGTTGACTCCCGTGTCACTCTTTTATCAAAAGTTAAAACATTCTCCAACAACAATGACTGGACAGCTTCAGTATTTCTTAGAATTTTAACTGGAACCTGTGATTCTCCCTCCTTTACTGAAACCAAGCTCTCTTGACACAAAAGGTTCGAACACATCTATAACACCCTTACCAGGTTTGGAACATCTGCTCTTCTTAAATTCAACTGTCTTAATACATGCTTCCAGTAAAACCTCATTTTCTCATCTCTTTTTCAACACTACACCGTTCACAATAACATGACCAGGTTTCTTACAAAAATGACATACAAATCCGGAAGTTCTGTCCTTTCCCACCTTCATCTTTTCTCTTGTTCTGCAGCTCACAATTTATCTCCTTTAAAACATTATCTATAATACATATTATAAAATATAACATAATCTGTCACATTATCAACATAGGCACACCCCAAGGGATGCGTGCCCACTGCTTAGCCCACTGCTCTACTCATGATACACTGTGACCGTGTGGCCAGGCACAATTCCAATGCCATCGACAAGTTTACTGATGACACAGTTGTTGGCAGAATCAGGAACGGCAATGACAAAGCATACAGGAGGGAGAAAGATCAACTGGTAGAATAGTGTAACAACAACCTCGCACTCAACGTTAGCAGAACCAAAGAAATAATTATGGAAGTCAGGGGGCTCATCGAGGGCTCAATCCTGGAGAGGGTCAAGTACTTAAAATACCTGGCTGTCAACATTTCTGAGAATCTGTCCTGGAGCCTCCATGTTGATGCAATCACAAAGAGGTAATTGAGGAGATTCGGTATGTAAACTTCTGCAGATGCACCATGGAGAGCATTCTGGCTGGTTGCATCACTGCCTGGCTTGGAGATGCCAAATCTCAGTACAAGAATAAACTCTAGAGGGTTGTTAACTAGGCCTGTGACATCACAGGCACCAGACTTCACTCCATCAAGGACATTGACATGAGGCAGTGTCTTAAAAAAGTTGCCTCTATACTCAAAGACACCCACTACCTAGGCCATGCCCTCTTCACTCTGCTACCATTGGGAAAAAGGTACAGGAGCCAAAAGACGAGCACTCAATGGGACAAAGACAGCTTCTTCCACGCTGTTCTCAGATTCCTAAATAATAAATGCATTAAAGTTACAGCTTTACATTTATTGTTATTAAATGTAATTAAATCCTGCTGTATGAAATTGTACACTATTATTGTTATTTTTTTATATATAGAAAAGTTGTAAGATGGTTAAAATGTGAATGTTTGCTCTTTGACACTGTTGCAAAACACTGAATTTCATGACTTGTTCATGACCATAAATTCTGATTCGGATATATTTTACCAACTAGAATGCATTGTATTCCCTGTCACACCCCACACTGATCCTTGTTTTCAAACCTTTTGACGAAGGAGAGGAAGAATGAAAATTGTTATCTTGTGTGAGCTCAACATCAGAAACCTCACTGGGAAGAATCCATGTGATTTATGCACTGCAAGGTCTTTGGAGACTGTTGGAATCATAGAAGCAAATTAACTGGAGAAATCTGACTTTCTGCCCAAAATTTGTCCAATATGAGGAGATGAGCTTTTGATCACACCAGGAAGAATGAAATATTTTGCTCTAGGAAATGGGTGTCCCTGCAGCCCATTGATATTGGGAAGCTTGCTGACTAAACTAGCAGGCATGTGTGACCCAAGTTCGGAGTGTGGCTTGTGGTGCTAATCTTGCAGGAGGTTGAGCATCAATTGAAGGCGGCTGTGGTTTATTTTTGGAAACCATCAAGGAAACCTTTGCCCTTCTTTCTCTTTCAAGTATTTTTTTCCCCTTAAGATTTTCTGAACCGTATTTTGATTACCCTCCAGCAGTCAGTTTGTGGATCATTAAAGAGATCAGGACTCCCTTCAGAGTAGGTTCTTAATTACCTGATGCAACTGACTGGAGAAATGGCAAATAAATGTTTTAGACAGTATTTCGCAGCACTTTAAAAACATAAGCCACACGCTATCCATGTACTGAAAAATGTATTGGTCTCTGCAATGAGGGAACATAGAACACTACAGCACCTACAGATCCTCCGACCCTTGATGTTGTTCTAACCCATATAGTTAAAAAAAAGTACTAAACCTTCCCTACCCCACAACCCTCCACTTTTTCTCCATCCATGTGCCTGTCTAAGAGTCTCTTCAATGCCCCTAATATTTCAGCCTCCACCACCACCCCTGGCAAGGCATTCCAGGCACCCACAACTCTTTTTTAATTTTAACCCCTGATATCTCCCCTAAACTTTGTTCATTTTGTGCAAGCATCCTCTGGAGTTTCCTATCCTTACCCTGGGTAATTGGTGCTGGCTGTCCACCCTATCTATGCCTTTCATAATCTCGTAGACCTCTATGAAGTCTGTCTCCTTGCATCCTTCTACGCTCCAAAGAGAAAAGTCCCAGCTCTGCTTACTGTGGTGCACTCAGTAATCACATCGACATGATGGAGTGATTAAATGGCTTTAATTCCCAAACCTGAGCATGACTGATACACTAACTGGCCAGGTTCCAGGTACCAGAGCAAGTCCAGGCATGCCAGCCTTTATTAGGGAATCTGGGGAGGAGCCAAGGGAGGGGTTAGGGAAGGTCAGGTAGGTTTGGACCGGCTAGTCCATACATCTATGCAAATGCCTTTCACCACACTTAACTTTCCTCATAAGACTTGTTTTCCAATCCAAGTAACATCCTAGTAAATCTCCTCTGCACCTTTTCCATAGCCTCAACAAGATGTGCATTTTGGGCAAGTACAGTGGTGCTGATTGTGGTGCTTCTGCCTCACTGCTCCAGAGGTGTAGGTTCTATCCTGACATCCAGTCCATCATCGCCCTGTGACAGCTTTTTCCATCAAATATTCCAATCAAATATCGAAGAACTAATCGTAAGATGATTGGCTAATGTAGTTACTCCTTCATGTATAAGTGACTGTTAGAATCTGGGGGAGTTGATGGGAATGTGGAAAAATGAAATAGGATCAGTGGAAGATGGGGAGTAATTGGGTATTTGATGATTGGCAAAGGCACAATCACTTGCAAAGGCCTGAAGGCCCATTTCCTGCATGGCTCTGTTTCCTCAGTCTCGTCTTGCATCCTGACCTTTGTATTGTTACATGTTCAGCACACAAGTCGATTGAAATATGGCATTAGAGGCGATATTGATGGTTGCCCGAGGAACAGCCAGTTGCTGCTTCTCACTTTTTTTAAGATGATCAGATAAAAGTCAAAAAGCATTGCCAAGGAATTTATTTTTTGCAAAACATTGATCATCCCAGCAAATGTAATAATGAATTGTTGAGTATGCAAGTTGCCTTCATTTACCCAAATTGAGTAAACTCACTAGATTTGTGTTCCAGAAATAGTAGATAAATTAGTTTTGGCTATTTTGAAAACATGACCGACAAGTTGTTTTATTTCTCTCCAAGCCCAGTTTATCGACAAAGTACAGCACTGTAATAGGGCCAGTGAGTCTGTATCTCACATGATTGTTTTGAATTTGATTGTTTTGTGAGAAGAATAATATGAATTTATATATTGTTATTCATTCCGTCATGATGCCCACAGTTGCTGTTGGGCCAATTATATATTTTATGGATTGCTCTTTAATTTGAGATTTTGCAAGTTCAATTAAAAGGAATGCAACTTCAAAATCCATGATCTATTGTTACCCAGTTGTAGGTATAAACTGAGGCCTTAAGTGTGCTTGTATGTTTTAAATTGTTTCAGAGAATTGTGAGTTAGTATTCAGGGAGGTGATTTCTGCTCCCTTTTTGTCAGCATTGGATGTCTCTGTATGCATTTGAAAGTGATAATTGAAGCAGTTTTGAACATTAATATAAGTTTCTTCTTGGGTTGAGGCCTCTTCCTGACAGCACAGGGATGAACTTTGGCATTCCAAATCATATTTGAACACAAGGCTTGATCATGGCACATGGCATATTTGAAGGAAAGCAAGCTACTGACTGAGTACAAATATTTGAATCGAAAGCCATTGAAAAAAAATGTGTGGGCATTGGCTTCTTTATTGATTGAGAATCCACAGTGTTGCTACCAGTTTTGGATAAACATTTAAAAATTTATTTTGGATATATGAATCATATCAGACACACAATTTTTGACTGGAACAAAATAAATTGGGCTAAGTCTTGGTGGGCTGGAGTTGGCGAGAGCAAATGAAATGGGTGTCTTTCACCATTTAAACCTTCAGTAATTTGCACACTGTGCTTCCAAATGTGGATGACTCAGATGAATCCGGAGAATTGCATTTTAATATGGTTCTCCTTGTGACGCATTGGTGGAGACAGCAGGCAGAGTAGCAGGCAGAGTGTGGTCTTGCTCAAATTTCCCACACCAAACCTCAACTGAATCCAGTATCACCTCCGATACAACTGACCTGCTTTACTGTTTGTCCTGTGTAAATTGATTTCTCATGCACTCTTTTGCTTTTTAGTTCAGAAATTGCAATAAACACACATACATGACTAATTTTCATTAACTTCTTCAGACAATAACCTAATTTATTACATGAAGGGGAACCCAGTGAAACTTAATTTTATTCACTGCTTAGTATTTTTTTTAAATTGGGTTGTCCCTGGAGGGAAGATCATCCTTGTCCATTCTTAGAGGTTGACTTGATGAAAAGTGCCAAGCTCCAAACTTAGCAGTATGGTGCTACTCTGGACATTAGAGATCTTGCAGGGGAGCAGGGTGGGGTGAAGTGCAAATCGAGTTTCAGGGCAGAGTGCATGTGGTGGCCATGGAACTCTCATTGGTAGGTAAGGCAAGTTCCTGCTCGCCTGCAAAACCAACTGTCAAATCTTCTAAAATACTGAGTCATTGAAAAACATTCAGCACTATTAAAAAAGAATTGAACTTTTAATTTATGCAACATCTCTTGAAGATATGGGGGTTGGGTTGGGGGGGAGTGAATAAATACCACATATCCCAAAACATTTGGAAACTCTGAAATAAGATCAAAGAATTTTATAGATTCAGACTTGTAAACCTGGCCTAACAGGTCCCATGACATCAGTGCTGAAGAATTCACAGCTCTGCTGTGCCACTTCGACTTGACAGGAATTTCCTTCAGTCAGAAATGCATTTCATGGATTGAAAAAGTTGTGTAAATGTTAATCTAACGCTAATTTTTCAAGCAGCAGCATCTCTGGCTCAACATGGGAATATACGCATGTTAATGATGTCTTGGCCATGAAGTACACCTGCAAAATGTGAGGAGCTCTCAGGAATGAAACTTAGTGGTGCCATTATAATGATCAAAGGCTGGCCTTGAGAGAAATTTGAACAAGCTTGATTCAGAAATTATTTTAAAATAAATTCTACTGGCAAGTGTTTCAGCAATACAGTGAGTGAGGATAAAGTGAGGTGGATGTGACATCAATGAGAAGGCACAGTAAGAGGGAACAGATGAAAGGAAACGAGCATTGTCATCACAGAAACGTAATCTGCATCCCCAAATCCAAACTCTATCACAAGAACTTTCACTGCAGATTTCTTTTCAAAAACAAGCTGCACACTGAAAACATTAACCTTCTCCTTCAAGCTCACTGAACGGAATGGTCAACAAAAAAAAAATCCATTAATTGAGCACATTGTGTCTTCGCAGGAAAGTCAGCTTTAGAACTCTGCTGAGCTGTGGATTGTTAGCTAATAAAATGCAAGGGGAATTAATTACGTTTCAATGCTATGAGCAGAAAAAAGATGATGGGCAGAACATTGGTGGAAAAATGTCCCTTCACTCTTTGTAAAGTATAATTGGGATCATTGATTTTCTTTGGAATATGTTTAAGTTCTGTTTGTAAGATGGGACCTCCAGCATCATTTACTGATAGGCTGGTCATTTATATTCCTCACTTTACATGTATCTGCAGGCCAAATATATTTCATCAAAACAGATTTGACTGAGACAATGAGCTTGATAAAACACAGCTGCTTTCACAAGCACATAGACAATAGAACCTGGAAAAATAAATGTCATCTAAAAACCAAAATGATCAAAGAAGAATGACTTCTCCTTCAGCAGGCATTTTTTGCCTGCAACTGTATCAACATCAAAGCATTATCCAAATGATCACCATCTTCTTGGGCAATTTCAGTCTTGAAGTTCACTAATTATACCATTATTGAAGGCTGCATATCAAAAATTGATGAGACGGAATACTGGAAAGAGATTGGGAATCTCGTGGTCTGCTGCCAAGATAACTTCTTAAGGTCAGTAAGTTGAAGCAGATGATCATAGACTTCAGGAGAGGGTGTATTGACCCTGCGCCCTATCCGCATAAATGATGTTGAAGTGGAGACAGCAGACAGCTTCAAGTTCTTGGGAGTAAATCTGTCCAGCAACCTGACCTTGACCAGCAACCTGACCAATTATGTTGATATAACAGTCAAGAAAATGCACTAAAGCCTTAGCTTCCTTAGGGTGGATGAGGAGATTTGCAATGTCCCTTAATAGCTTCAACAAATGCAACATCAAAAGCATTTTATCTGGGTGTATTGGATTGCTTTGCAGGAGAGACTCTGCCCAATGTTGTCTGAGGTTGCAAAAAGTGATGAACATCACACAAACCTCCCTCCACTTCATGAATGCCACTGACTATTTCTGTTGCCTCCCAAAGGCAGGCAATATTGTGGAGACCATTTCATTGTGCACTTGCACTCCCACAACTCCTATTAGAAAAAAGGCCCAAGAATATGAAGTAGAGTGCAATCAGTTTGAAAAACCATTTCTGGCCCACAGCCATTAGGCTCCTGAATTAACCTCACCATGGTGATCTTATTCTAGCCTTGTATACACTGATCATTCATTGCTATACTTCACACTGCCATGTACTCTTGCTCTTTGTGTTGCTGCATGCAAGTTAGAATTGACTTGTTGAGTTGTAATCAGTATTAACTTGAAAACTAGGGGTTTAGGTTGATTTGGTTCCACTCCAATTCTTTGGCTTCTGGTGTGCTTGCATTGGGTTTTAAGTCTTTGTTAATGCTCTGGCAATTGGTACTTGATGGTGTGAGTGATAGTTTCTTTTGGATATTGCACACTCCTTCCACTTATCATCCACACCTTCCCAGAACAGATATTCAATGTGCTCAATGGCTTCCTGAGTAATGCTTTCCCAGTTTCAATGGTGATGGGCCAGGGACTTCTGTAGGTCAGTGAGGAAGTTGCTGTATTAAGGAAATGTGAAGAACATAAATTGAAACAAATTGAGTCTTTTTCCTTTACTCTTTTGGACAGATTCCCATTATTGTGCAGGAGGGGAAAGGTGTGAAATAAATTCTGAAAGATATCTCATACCTGAGCAATTTGGCAATTGGACAATTATTTCAATTTGATGTCACTTTTCAGATTCAATGTATTCAAGTTGGCAAATAATAATTTTAATACAACAGCAGAAAAACAATTTTTTAATTATTTCAAATTCCTTGCTGCAGTTTATAAATAACAAAAACAGTTGTCTTCATGCAAAGTAGGAAATGATATCGAATGCTCAATGGCTTCAGGCATGACCATTGATCCATGAAACCTTGCTCTCCAGATATTGTCATCCTTGTTTCCAAATGAGATGTCTGGGAATTATACTGAACTGAACTCAATTGACAATGTGTTGATTTCTAACATACAATGAAGTGCTCACTTAATAAACATTGCATAACTCAAAAAAAAATACATGCTGAAATCTATTTTTGCCATCAGGTTCTGTTGAATTACACAAATTGCCTTTCTCAGATGCAAAGGGAAAGTAAGAACAGGCAACTCAAGAATGATCATTGTCAGAGCTTTACACATTAGCTTCATGAATCAAAGGTCACCAGAAGCCATTGATCATAAAATATTATTTTTTACTTTGGATAAAGGTAATGGTTTCTGTAATTTGTAAACTTCTGTTGTTGACCAATCGGATGTGATAGGCAAGATAAATCTCTTGGAACTTATTCCACACCTTTCCCTATATTGTGTGCATTACTGCATGAGAATTGGAAACTGGCCATGAGAATGAAGTCCAAAGACTCTCACAACTGTAGGAATGGCCGTAAATTACAATCAGACATTCTGAGTTGGGTTTGTGCTGTGTTTGGAAAAAATCAGGTTTCCTGGGTTCACAGAGAGATGAGTTTGGACACGAGTGTTATGGTAAGTTCATTAAACACGCGGGAGACAAACGGGAAGATGTCGAAAGATACTTAATTACTCTACTACTAAACAACCATACAGTCTTTCACATTGGACCCAGATAGGATGCCAATACAAGTGGCTGTCTATCTTTTACATGCTTCCGCATGTGTACATACTTTACAGACAGGGGTCACAGTACTATGGCTCTATTTAAGTGTGGTACACACCTTGCCCACAAATCCCCCAGCTACGTCCACAGTCGTGACCTGGCATGGTCCGATGTCCAGAGCTTAGACCAAGAGACAGAGGGAAAGAAAATGTGGTGTGCATCAATGTTTTTACTGCTCTGAGCTGGGTGTCTGGCCAATAATGATGCTAAGTAATTTAAATGAGCCCTTGTTAAGATGTGCAAAAATGGGTGGTCTTATTCCAACTGTGATTGGCAGGTCGTGCGACCTCTGAGTAAGTTTCAGACAGGAAAGACATGTGACCATCCACAATGTTCCAGAGAGGCTTCATGTTCCTCCATAATCCACATATAACAAGCAGTGAATCATACAACATTCAGATTATGACATAAATGATGTCTGAGTTTTTTTTTTAAAAAGTTACAAGCAATTGTGAAGGAAGTTATATTTTCATTTCATTAAAGAGAATAGAACTTCTCCCCAACTCAATAGCTAATGAATGGGAGGATGTTACAATTTATTTTATTGAGTGAATTGAAGGGTATTGAAATGGTACATAAATGGTACATAAAATTATTGTCCTTTAAAATCATTGGTAGTTTGACAAGTTGAAATCAATCTTTAATTGGATATCATGAGGTGTAAAAAGTTGCTTTTGTTTAATTGGCAAATAATAGCTCACATTTTGCAGGGCTGCTGAAATCTGCAATTCCTGCAGTTTTGTGGTGCTGGGTTGAAGAAAATAAAGGAGCCTATTCTAAGTCCCTTATCCTCCGCAGATGCTGCTTGACCTGTTGAGTTCTTCTTATGGTTCAATTTTTTTTGCTTTGGTTGGCTGTGAAATTCTGCCTTTAAGAACCTGTCATTTAACCTTTATAAATCTATGGAAAGAGCATCCAGGACACATTTAAAGTGGATGGGATCTGGGTTGTAATAGTGCAAGAATGGGATTGTCTCCTTGGACCGCTAACTCTGACATGTCTCACCATGTGCGGGAACCGTGATTGGGAGATGACAACATTAATAAATGAATGAGCCTCGGTATCAATAGATCTTGTGCCATCTCTCTCTTCCTCACCCCCCCCCCCCCCATCACCCAGCTCAACTTACCTCCCATAATATTAATCTTACTTTCACTGTGTTACTTCAGTTTGGTTTACATCCACTTTTAAGAAAAGAAAATATTAGGTAATATTTGTGATTTTACTCTCAACTCTTGCCAATATGAAATGAGTTCTTGGGGAAAAGTGTGGGTCATTGACCTTGATCCATTGAATGCAACACAAATGACATGCCATTCCTGGTCCCTGTAAAAATGTCGGTTCACTCCTGGCCTCTGCTGCCTGGATGAAGTTGGCATGTTCTCTCTGATCATTTGGATTTCCACCATGGACTTCTGGTTTTCTCTCATATCCCCAAAAACATGCTTGACAAGTTAAATAATTGCTCTCGATTTCCCAGTGTTGGTTGGTTGTAGGAAAACAGGATGGAGTTGATGAGCATGAGGAGAGAATGGGTTATAGGGAAATAAACTGGAGAATAGGATAAAAAGCATAAACTTGATGAAATGAATACCCTTCTTCAACATGCTAAGAAAACATGAAAGAGTGGTGAGGTAATTTTTTTCAGATTCATGCCTTTAGACCTGATTTCCATTTCAAGACAGAGGAAGAAAGATATTTGGGATTAAAGATTGAACTGGTGACACGGACATGATCTTATAAAGCAGCATGACTGGGCATCTTCTCTTAATTTGTATCCAGAAATGTTCCAGAATTAGACCTATTAGTCCAAGGAATGAGTGCTATGGTCAGAACAAATGTAGGCATGAGAAGCATATGGCATTGATGTGTTTCATGAGCAAAAAAATGTGAAAGCACATTGTCGACTCGGTAGACTCTGAGCTGAATCCAGCTTCATTAATCCAGCACTGATTGTCATGATCTATGCAAATATAAATCCAAGTCTATTTCCCAGCTCAATTTCTCTATTCCTGTGTGACAAACACCACCCTTTAAGGCTTTTTGTCTGTTAACATCATCTTTTCATCATACAATGTCACAAAACTTCAATAGTTTCTCCTGCCCTTTATCCTAATTTTAACAATGGCCATTCCCCTCTATTTTTGATCACTCAACAAGGGAAATCACTTTGTAATTTTCAATGTGCCTTTCGATCACACTTTTCCCTCCAAGGAACACACTATGTAGCTTCCTATTTTAAAATTTTCTGTGAATTAGAACTCCATTCCTCCCAGCTTAATATTCATGTTGTCATTATGCACTTTAATCCAAAATCATTAATGAAGAGCAAATCCTTTGTCGTCTCATTCTGAAGACCTGTCCTTAGCTCCAACTCTTGTTTCCTCTCATATCACAATCCCAGCAAGTATTTTAAAAGTTGCTTTAGAAAAGGAGCATGTGTTGCTAATATTTTGATCAGTGAATGAGGCCAAAAAGAAGCATATTTCGCCCTTTTATTTAAAGGTTGAAAACCCTGTAGCTTTAACTCTGGCAATTCCTGAAATAGAAAAGTACAGTTCTGGTGGAAAATACTGTCCTGAAAGAAGTGCTTTCTTCAGCCTGAAGCAAGATCGATAGATTAGCTAAGCTTTTGTCTGAAATAAGTGAAAAGCTTTGAAGGTGAGTGTCGACTGAAGGAGGTTGGTTGCAAGGCCAGCCAGGATCATCAAGGGGGCTGTGTCCACAAATAATTCACTATTTAAATTGAGGAAAGACCATTGTCAGGAGGATAATTTGCAAAATCCACCAAAACTGGCAGGATAAACAAACTAATATCAGTGTCCTCTCTCAGACTAATCACCTTGACATCAAATCCTTCATGAACTCAGTGAGGTTATTGACCATGATGTCCACATGATTAACATTAAACTCCATATACAGACCTTTTCTCAGCTCTGCCATGGGAGATCACAAGGTGGACAAAAAAAAAGATTCAAGGGCCTTGAATATCCTTGCCTGAATTTTTTTTTTCCAAGGATATTCCAAAATACCTGGCCTTTGATTGGTGAAAAAGCATCCAGGATATCTCCTGCCCATGCCATAGGACTGCACAGAAGTTCAGAATAGATGGTGGAAGAAGTGGACCACTTCTCAATGTTCCCCCAAACACTTTCTGCTCATCTGTGTAAGACCCTATGGTTCCCACATCAGAATGGAAGGAAGTGAGGGAGTCACGTGATGGAGTAGTGGCCGGACGGTGAACTCCAGCCCTCTCCAGAAAAGTCGGGAAAAACAAGAGAAAAACAAAGGCACAGAAATACAAGTTAAAGAAAAGTGAATATAAAGGTGGAAAGAAGATGGAGACAAAAGGAGAAAAATCAAAATCAACGGAAAGAAGAGAGGAAGAGAAGACAACGGAGGAAAAAGGTGAAGGCCTTACCTGTCCGAAGAGGCCCGCTGCGGAGAGAAGACCCCACTACCTCAGGTCGGTAGAAAGAGAACTACAACAATGGCTCACAGAGCCGAGTAAAAGTGCGCAACCGCGCATGCGCGACTCCTCGCGCATGCGCGATGCGCATGCAAAAAAACAAACCGACGGGAGGGGGGACCAGCTGGGGAGTCGATCTCCACAGCCGGCAACGACAGCTGCAGAACACCTGCAGCAAGAAGAGACCACAGAAGACAATGGAAACAAGAAAGAAGAGGAGGAAAGGGCAACAAAGAAACAACAGATGGCCAACCCAGAGGAAGAAGAAGAGGAAGAGGAAGAGTACAGGGAAATAGAAGAAGAAAAGAAAGGCAAGGTAAAGGAGGTACTTGCTCTTGTTAGAGGATACATGGAGTCATTTAAAGAATGGCAAACACAGGAATTCAATGATTTAAGAAGAAGAATAAACAACACAGAAAAGAAAATAAATAAAATGGATATGACCTTAACAGAAATGGGGAAAAAAATGGACAAGATGGAAGAACGGGCAATAGCAGCAGAAATGGAGGTAGAAGACTTAAAAAAGAAATTGGAGGAATCTAATAAAAAAACTAAAGAGACACAAGAATTACTAGCCCAAAAAATAGATATAATGGAAAATTATAACAGAAGAAATAACATAAAGATAGTGGGCCTTAAGGAAGATGTAGAAGGCAAGAATATGAGGGAGTTTATAAAAGAATGGATCCCTAAGGCCCTAGGATGTCCAGAACTACAGCAAGAAATGGAAATAGAAAGGGCACATAGAGCATTGGCCCCTAAACCACAACCACAACAAAAACCAAGATCTATTGTAGTAAAATTCCTAAGATATACTACAAGAGAAAAGGTACTGGAGAAGACAATGGAAAAAGTAAGAGAGGGCAACAAACCACTGGAGTATAAAGGGCAAAAAATCTTCATTTATCCAGATATAAGCTTTGAACTCCTAAAGAAGAGAAAAGAGTTCAATGCAGCAAAAGCGATTTTATGGAAGAAAGGATATAAATTTACACTGAAGCATCCTGCGGTATTGAAAATATTTATTCCAGGACAACAAAACAGACTATTCTCGGATCCAGAAGAAGCACGAAAATTTGCAGAACAATTACAAAAATAGACTGAGGGATGAAGACGGGTAATGAGAGCAAAAATTATCACGATTGATATGTATGTGGGTAAAGACAAAAATAGACTGAGGGATGAAGACGGGTAAGGAGGGTAAAAATGACCACGATTGATATGTATGCGGGTAAAGAGGTATAAGAGTGAATAGAGACAATGGGCATATGTGAAAGTATCTGTAATTAGAGGAAAACATAGAGAGTATAGACAAGAATTAATAAGGGAAGGTAATGGAATAGAGAGAATAAGGAGGGAACTAAAAGAGTGACCTTTGTGACATATAAAAAACGAAATCTTTTCTGGGGGGGGCTGGGTGGGGGAAAAGAGCGGTCACTGCAAAATCAGTTGACGCTTGCGAGTGGATTCGCAAATCCAAATGGAGAGGGGAGATGTGGTTGTCCGACAAGGGATAAAGGGCAACTCAGGAGGGGAAGGGGAGATTGGGGATAAAGAAGATAGAAATAGGAGAATAAGGAAAATGTTGGATGTTGTAGGAATGTTGTCTGGTAAAGAGTTGAAAATAAGAAAACAGAAATGGAAAAGGAGGAAAGGTAATGATGGAAAAACGGAAAAAGAAGATAAACAAAATATAAAATGGCTACGCTGAACTATATGACTCTAAATATTAATGGAATACATAACCAAATTAAAAGGAAGAAACTACTAAATTTACTGAAAAAGGAAAAAATAGATATAGCATTTGTCCAAGAAACACACTTAACTGAATTGGAGCACAAGAAATTAAAGAGAGATTGGGTAGGACATGTAACAGCAGCATCGTATAATTCAAAAGCAAGAGGAGTGGCTATATTAATTAGCAAAAATGTGCCATTTAAAATAGAAGAGGAAATAATAGATCCAGCAGGGAGATATGTTATGATAAAATGTCAGATATATTCAGAGCTTTGGAATCTACTTAATATATATTCACCTAACGAAGAAGATCAAAAGTTTATGCAAGATATCTTTTTGAAGGTAGCTAATATGCAAGGGAACATACTAATAGGAGGGGATTTCAATCTGAATTTGGATCCAAATATGGATAAAACGGGGAAAAAAATTAACAGGAAGAACAAAGTAACCAAATTTATAATTAAATCAATGCAAGAAATGAAACTTGTGGACATATGGAGGAAACAAAACCCAAATGAAAAGGAATACTCATACTACTCGACTAGACATAAAACATACTCAAGGATAGACCTATTCCTGTTATCAGCCCACATACAAGGGAGAGTTAGGAAAACGGAATATAAAGCTAGACTATTATCGGACCACTCACCCCTGTTATTGGCAATAGAGCTAGAAGACATCCCTCCAAGAATGTATAGATGGAGATTAAACCCCATGCTACTTAAAAGACAGGATTTTAGAGAATTTATTGAAAAACAATTAAAAATGTACTTTGAAGTAAATACGGAATCAGTGGAAGATAAGTTTATACTATGGGACGCAATGAAAGCATTCATTAGAGGGCAAATAATAAGTTATGCAACCAAGATGAAGAAGGACTATAATCAGGAAACAGAGCAGTTGGAAAGGGAAATAATAAACATAGAAAAAAAATTAGCAATAAAGGAAGATACAACCAAAAGAAGAGAATTGGCGGATAAAAAAATAAAATATGAAACATTACAAACATATAAGGTGGAGAAGAATATAATGAAGACAAAACAGAAATATTATGAACTAGGGGAAAAAACACACAAAATCCTAGCATGGCAGCTTAAGACAGAGCAAACTAAGAAAATGGTATTGGCAACAAGGAAAAAAGACAAACAAATTACATATAATCCAAAAGAAATTAAGGAATACTTCAGAGAATTCTATGAACAATTATACCGAACCGAAAACGAAGGGAAAGAAGGGAAAATAGATGAATTTTTGACTAAAATTGAACTACCAAAACTACAAATAGAGGAACAAAATAAATTAACAGAACCATTTGGAACAGTAGAAATACAAGAGATAATAAAAAATTTACCAAATAATAAGACACCAGGAGAGGATGGACTTCCAATAGAATTCTACAAAACATTTAAAGACCTAATAATACCGCCCCTCCTGGACGTAATCAACCAGATTGATGAGACACAAAACTTACCAGATTCATGTAAAACAGCAATAATTACAGTGATACTAAAACAAGGGAAAGATCCACTCTCACCAGCGTCATATAGACCAATATCTCTGCTAAACACAGATTATAAGATAATAGCTAAACTATTAGCGAACAGATTAGCAGAACAGGTACCGAAAATGGTAAATTTAGACCAAACTGGATTTATCAAAAAAAGACGCACAACAGACAATATTTGTAAATTTATTAACTTAATTCATGCAGTAGAAGGAAATAAAGCACCGGCAGTAGCAGTTGCTTTAGACGCAGAGAAGGCCTTCGACAGAGTAGAATGGAATTACTTGTTCAAAGTATTGCAAAAATTCAGTTTACCGGAGAAGTATATTAATTGGATTAAAGCATTATATAAGGGACCGTTAGCGAAAGTGACAGTAAATGGACATGTATCAAAGCAATTTAACTTAAGCAGGTCAACGCGGCAGGGATGCCCACTATCACCATTATTGTTTGCGCTAGCTATAGAACCACTAGCAGAATCGATAAGAAGAGATAATAATATAAAAGGAATAAAAATAAAATACAGGGAATATAAAATCAGTCTGTTTGCGGATGATGTGATAGTGTACTTAACAGAACCAGAACTATCAATAAAAGAACTATATAAGAAATTGAAGGAATATGGAGAAGTGTCGGGATACAAGATAAACGTAAATAAAAGTGAAGCAATGCCTATGAATAACGCGGATTTCTCAAAATTTAAGGAGGAATCCCCATTCAGATGGCAAACGCAGGCAATAAGATACCTAGGTGTGCAAATAAACAAAAATCTAGGCCAATTATATAAACTCAATTACAATCCACTAATGAAAAAATTACAGGACGATTTAGAGCATTGGAAAGAGCTACCACTAACACTGATAGGAAGGATAAACTGTATTAAAATGAACATTTTTCCAAGGATACTATACTTATTTCAGGCATTGCCAATACAACTGACAGAAAAATTCTTCAAAGAGTTAAAGAAAATAATAAGGAGATTTTTATGGAGAGGGGGGAAACCGAGGATAGCACTAGACAAATTAACAGAATGGTATAAACAAGGAGGCTTACAATTGCCAAACTTCAAAAATTATTATAGAGCCGCACAATTAAGGTACCTATCAGATTTTTATCAAACAAGGGAAAAACCAGACTGGACGAGACTAGAATTAGATAAAATAGGGGAAAAGATACCTGAACACATATTATATAAATGGGACGAAAAATTGGTACAACATAGAACTTCTCCAGTATTACACCATCTCCTCAATATATGGAAGAAGATTCATGTAGAAAGAAATAAAATAAATTACCAAATACCAAAACTAATATTGACGCAAAATAAGCTACTCCCTTTTACAATAGACAACCTTGCCTTTAGAAAATGGGAAAAAAAAGGGATTAAAAGAATAGAAAATTGTTTTTCAGGAAGTAGATTCTTATCCTTTGAACAAATGAGAGATAAGTACAATATAACGGGAGATACAGCGCTGGCATATTACCAACTGAGATCCTACTTGAAAGATAAATTAGGAAGCAACTTGAGTTTACCAGAGGGAAGTAACCTTGAATATGTGATTACAGATACAATGTTAATCAAAAGATTTATAAAAAATATGTATATTAAACTGCAAGAAAAGGAAAATGAGGAAACAAATGGTAAAACTAAACAAAAATGGGAACAAGATTTAAATATAAAGATAAAAAAGGAAACATGGGAGAAGTTATGCTCTGGAACGATGAGAAATACAATAAATACGAGGCTGCGTATGATACAATATAATTGGTTACACAGACTATACATTACACCGCAAAAGTTAAATAAATGGGACCCAACAGTATCTGATAGATGTTTTCGATGTAAAAAAGAAAGGGGAACAACAATTCATGCAATCTGGACATGTGAGAGAGTAGAAAAATTTTGGGATGATCTCAATCAGATATTAAATAAAATAACAGAAAACAATATACCAAAGAATCCAGAGATCTTTCTCCTAAGTAACATAAAAAATAAAGAATTTGGAATTGACTTGGAGGATGCACAAAAAAGATTTGTTAAGATAGCCCTAGCCGTAGCAAAAAAATGTATTATGTCAACCTGGAAATTGGAAGATAATTTGAAAATACAACAATGGTATATAGAAATGAATAAATGTATTCCATTAGAAAAAATAACATATAGCTTAAGAAATAATATTGAAATATTCGAACAAGTATGGGAGCCTTACATTAAATACAATAGCGAAAACCTACCGGGAACAAACATTACCTAAGTTGATGGAAGGAGAAGAAAAGAAAAGAATGGACTCAGTAGAATTTCTGGTGTATTTTTGTTGAATGACAACATTGTCTAACTGAATTAATGCAACCTAGATTGTATAACTAAAATGGATGAGAGGGGGGGGATGGGGGGGTGGCTTGGGAGGAGGGAGGGGGGAGGGAGAAAAAGTCACTGTAAATGTGTGGAAAAGAAAAAGTGTATATCATGGCTATTGTGATTTATGGTGTGAAAAATAAAAAATTTAAAAAAAAAAAAAAAAAAAGAATGGAAGGAAGTGACTGTATCTCCAAACCAATGAAGACCATAAGACCATTGGATGTATTTAAGGGAGAGATTGATACGTTCTTGATTAGTCATGACATCAAAGGGTTTAGGGAGGCCAGGGAGTGGGGCTGAGAGGGAGAATAGATCAGCTTGTTATTAAATGGCAGGGTAGATTTTCTTTTTAAAATGTTTTTTATTGAGTTTAACATAATAATCCCATATGCAAATTATATTGATGAATCAAAGCAATATGATAAGGTGGGCAGACTTGATGGGCTGAATAGGCAAGGATGAAGAATAGGGTAAAATCAGGCAAGGATATTCAAGGACTGAGAATCTGTTTCTCTGTCCTATGTCTTATGGTTTTATGGAAAATAATTTCTTCCTTTTTCTTGAATAGATGACTTCTTATTTTTAAACCGTTACCCCTCATTTAAATTCCTCCCATGAAAGGAGACATCCTCTCCATATTCATCCTGACAAAACCCTTCAGGATCTCGCATGCTTTAGTCAAGACTTCTCTCAGTCCTCCCAACTCCAGCCGATACAGCCTCCCTTATCCAACTTAACATCATGTAAACTTTCCGATTTATGGTATTGCTCCAGGAAACACTCTCGGAATTGCTTCCAGTGCATTTACATCTTTCAATAAGTTCGTATTGCAAATACTCAATGTATCAATAATAACCTCCTTGTTTTTGTCTACAGTTTCCTGAGCTAAAATGGTGCAGCCTTTCATGGTCACTTACATGACTTTTTGCAGTGGTCTTTGGGTCCTTGTGCATTTGGACACTAAGATCCTGCTTTACTTTACAGGTCTACAGTCTCTCATCACCTAGATAATGTGATGCTCCATTGTTTCATATCAAAATGGACATTTTTACATTTCCCCATGTGATGCTCTTTTACCAGGACTCCAGCATTCACTTAACTAATGTGCTCTTCACAACTGAGTTTCTGACCTGTTTTGTCATATCAGCATGGAGAATTGAGTTTGAGGTACAGGAAAAATTAAATTGAGTGGAGCAGGTTTACATGGATTGGCACAACATCGTGAGCTGAAGGCCCTGTGCTGAACTATAATGTTTGATGTTTTCTATAATGTTTGATGTTTTCTCCAAGCTGTTTATTTAAGTTATTAAAAAAATGAATTCCCAGAAGTGATCTGTCAGACTGTCACTCAAATGCTCAAAATTTAAAACAAAAGCAATAAATACTGGAAACAAGCAGCAGGACAGGCAGCATCAATGGATGTTGTGGAATGCTTTCATTATTAGTCTTTGTGCTTCTTTCCATGCGGGCGTGTTTGTGTCTTTTCGTAACTAGATATTGCCCTCTGAAAGGGGATGCAGACCTTGAAGAAGGGCACAGGCTGAAATGTTGGTAATACATCTTTACCTCCTATTTGTTATGTATTCTTGGTTTAGAAATACATTGCACACAAAGACATGATGTTTCATTCATTGCTTAATACAAATCTAAAATGGTTCACTGCAGCACACAGTATATATGAGAGATGACTGCATTACACCTGGAGTGATTATGTCATATGTTCGCTGGTGAAAAACATAACACTCTTCTGCTCACAAAATAAATGCTTTGTGAGAATAGCATACGGGCAGCACTTGCACTAAACTATGAAAACTATGTGGTCCCCTGTACTAATGGTGAGAATTACTATCACAAAAGTACAAAATGTTAACCCACCAAGTCACTGGACAGTCGATCTGGAGGATGTTTTTCCATTTTAGATTGCCTCAGAGAGGTAGAATCTGTCAGGATACTTTGCGACTTTTCCGGGCTCTTTGACTTTTGGGTTAGTTCCTTGGTTGGTAGCAGGGACTGTGAATTTTGTCTTTGGCGAACCCTATTTGGGTGTTGCATTATACTGTGTTGTCGAACAGGACGTAGTTGTAGGACTGCTCTGTTGAGCCATAGGACTACTTGGTTGAGGATTGCTCGGTTGAGAAGGGGCCTCACTGCTCCAAGATATTTATGGAATGCCAGAAGTGGAATGAGCCCAGGGAATTTCATTGGGATTGTGAGCAGTGGATGTGGCCATAAGACCATCCACTGCTCTCAACCGGTTGATGTGCCATTTCCATATTTTCGTTCCCATCAGTATAGAATAAGAACAGGGATTAGTTCTTAAAAAAAAATAACCCCTCTGACCCACGGCTCCCTTTTGTCCCGGTAGTCCCGTACCAGTACTCGGTCTCCCACTTCTAGAGATCTGGTAGATTTACTTGGAGATGTGGATTGTTCTATGTGGATTGTTCTATGCAAACTGATAGGTTTTTATTAGCTGTAGAACTGTATCTGTGACCCCTCCCACAGGCATCTGAACAAAGATGACTGTTCCACAGCTTCCTACCCAGTGCGAGACATTTGAGCAGCATGGACGTTCTTTTGTTCAATAGCTAATAAAAACCTATCAGTTTGCACAACTTCAGTCTTTTGGAGTTATTGATGGGTGCATCATTAGACACATCCGAGCAGGCCAAGCCTTAAATTGAATTGTTACTTCAGGCAGTGTCAGATGGTCTCTGGTTTCATTATTTGTTTTGTATTCTTTTCAGAAAAGTCACAAAAAGAAAATCTGTTTTTCATACAGAATTTTCAAGATGGTATTTTCAAAGCAAGTTATTTCATTCACATTGTCACAGTATGATATCAATTTTCTTTTTACATACATTTGTTTTTTTTAACATCAGTGTTTGCTCTGCAAGATATTTCAGGCTAAAATAAAACATGAAAATCTGCCTCCATGAAGAGAAATGGACAGTCAAATTTCAGGTCGGGATGCTTTATTGATGCTATTGGTTTCAAGAAAGGCTTCTGATTCAAGTTATTGACTGTTAGTTTATCTTCATGGAGGCAACCTGACTTGCTTAATCCCTCAAGTTTGTCTTTGTTTGCTGAAGATTTCAGCATCTACAATTTATCTTTCTTTAATGTATGAACTGAGTGGATCTCTGCAGTATTATTGAGATCCACTGGTGTGTGTGTGGGGGGGGGGGGGGGGGAGGAGAAAGGCAAGGGCCTGCAAAATGTCCCTCCATTTTAATTAGAAGAAGTGATTGGTGCAGAGATTTAATTGGAATGGGCAAGCCTAGTAATTAGCAAAAAGGGTGGCAATTGCAATGTTAGCTCTGCTGTTGGGGTGAAGTTTAGTTCTGGAAGTAGCTTTGTAAAACTGAGGAATGATACCTATGTCCATTGACCTTGTATTTCTCTGGAAAACGAGTCCTGCTGGTTCCTCCTATGCATCAACTGAGCAGATCTCTGCAGCATCATTGAGATCCACTGGAAATTGGAGACAGGGTGAAGTCATCTGCTCCACTGAGGTTGGAAAGTGAGCTTTTATGATCTTGAAACAAAATGTTAATTGTATGCAAATTGGATTTCAGTAGCAACTGCCAGGGTATCTGTACCTCCTTCAGATGTCTGTCACAATTTGCCAATGGTTCTGGTAGTTTTCCCTGAATATTGCATTTCAATTGATTGAAGGAATGGGTTGAGGCCCTTGCTCAGTTTGGAACTTTAGCCTTTGTATTTTTCACTTCTACCATTTTGGCAGGTCTCTTTTAGGACCCTGCCTTTGCAATTCATATTTGATTTGAGCACAGCTGTAAGATTGCTGCCATATGCAAGATAATGATAAAACTGGGAAATATTCGATTAGCTTTAATGATTAGAATTTGACATTATGATTATCCATGAATAAAATCAGCTCAGTGCACCCAATAGGAAAAAAAAAGTCAATGGGAAAAAAAGTCAAAAGCATGAATATCCAAAATGTTATTAAGAAGTGTGGGGAATGGACAAAAACAAATTAACAAGTTAATAGCATTGTGAATTGAAGTTCTACAAAATACTGTGAGAGAAATTCTTGAATGCAACAGATGATTACATTTCAATCCCATTTGAAACGATTACTGCTTTGGAATTTGGCTCCACAATGAAGATTTGTTTTTGTCACTTGAGTACATTCTTGTCAAAAAGTGAAGCAAGAGTTGGGAACTTTTTGGGGAGCAGGGCAAACGCTGAGATTGATCAAAACAAATTTCACAATATTAAAACAATGTGCTGGATACTTTACAGAAGTTCTGGCACTGGGGCGCATGATTTTTCACCAGAACTCACTGGTGGAAATGAGTTTTTGTCAGCGTTTGGTGGTGGTCTTTGACATGTTGGATTTTAATGTTGGATTCCTGGTAGAACTCAGAATGGAGTGCACAGTTGCAAAAATTCTTCACGCTTTTTGGTGGGGAATTAATTTCAATTCTCTGTGTGTATGGTCTGATTCTGCCTCAAAGTAGCAATAACAATATCACACACATTAGCAGGAGAAAGACTGAAACTTGTGATAGATAACAGTGTCAGTTGTGGCCACAAATCATTAAAATGCAGAAAATATTGAAGAGAAAAATGCCATATGTGTTATTTAGACAAAAAAAATTAGCAAGAAAAAATGTTAGTTAAATTTGAAATTGACAAAACATGAGTAAACAATAAAAAGTTAGATTTTTAGGAAGAAAAAAATAATTGGGAGCAGTGATGTTTTGTGTCTCAACATAATCGACATCAGAAGATTTAAGATTAATTCAGGAAGGATTTCAAAAGAATAGAACATTTTCCAATAATTGTAAATTACATTGGAGATCTAGGCAGAGCCTCCTCTTGGACACAGATGTATAGAATTCACTTTCTTATCAATACTTCATTTCAATTTAATGATGTGCTGAATTTCCCAAATGTCATTGACAGTGAGCTTGTTTACTTTTGAAAATTTTCCTTTTCCTCTCATCCATTCAGAAGACACAGAAATGAAGCTGGATCGAGTTCAGCTCCTGCCAACAGACCTGATGCAAATTCCATTCCCTCGTGTATTTCTGTCAAGTGATATTTGGTTTGAGTTCATGAAGATCCCACAATTCCATCATTTAAGAAAGCCATGTTTCTGGGAATGATTGCAGTGGAGTTGTTTATTGTTTAAATGTAAGACGCCAAGATGCATGGTTTGAGGCGATATCAGCCCACTGGCGGTGGTCAATGTGGCAGGCACCAAGAGATTTCTTTAGGCAGTCCTTGTACCTTTTCTTTGGTGCACCTCTGTCACGGTGGCCAGTGGAGAGCTCGCCATATAACACGATCTTGGGAAGGCGATGGTCCTCCATTCTGGAGACGTGACCCACCCAGCGCAGCTGGATCTTCAGCAGCGTGGACTCGATGCTGTCGACCTCTGCCATCTCGAGTACTTCGACGTTAGGGATGAAAGCGCTCCAATGAATGTTGAGGATGGAGCGGAGACAACGCTGGTGGAAGCATTCTAGGAGCCGTAGGTGATGCCGGTAGAGGGCGCATGATTCGGAGCCGAACAGGAGTGTGGGTATGACAACGGCTCTGTATACGCTTATCTTTGAGGTTTTTCAGTTGGTTGTTTTTCCAGACTCTTTTGTGTAGTCTTCCAAAGGCACTATTTGCCTTGGCGAGTCTGTTGTCTATCTCGTTGTCGATCCTTGCATCTGATGAAATGGTGCAGCCGAGATAGGTAAACTGGTTGACCGTTTTGAGTTTTGTGTGCCCGATGGAGATGTGGGGGGGCTGGTAGTCATGGTGGGGAGCTGGCTGATGGAGGACCTCAGTTTTCTTCAGGCTGACTTCCAGGCCAAACATTTTGGCAGTTTCCGCAAAACAGGACGTCAAGCACTGAAGAGCTGGCTCTGAATGGGCAACTAAAGCGGCATCATCTGCAAAGAGTAGTTCACGGACAAACCGTGCATCTTGGCACCTCACAGTTCGGCGGGCAGCAACCTCCTTTGAAGAAGACCGCAGAGCACACCTCACTGACAAAAGGCAAAGGAGGAAAAACCCAACACCCAACCCCAACCCACCAATTTTCCCCTGCAACCGCTGCAACCATGTCTGCCTGTCCCGCATCGGACTTGTCAGCCACAAACGAGCCTGCAGCTGACGTGGACTTTTACCCCCTCCATAAATCTTCGTCTGCGAAGCCAAGCCAAAGAAATGTAAGAAATATTTTCCAACCAGATCAAGAATCATATAAAGATGGAAATTTTATCCCAGGGATGGTGGAATAATGTTTCTTGCGGGAGGGGTGCCTGTGATATGAACCACTCTCCAAACCAGATGTTGGATGAGAGCCCAGAGAATAGGAAGGCGTGACTGATCAAGCAACCAATCAACTGGCAGTCTGTCAGGCCCAATATGGAACAAAGTTGTTTGAGATCAAGTGGGCCCTAAGGGAGCTAAGGGCTCAAGTCATCCATGGTGGCTTTTCTGAGAATTGGATCCAGGAAACTGAGGCAGCAAGGCTGTCCAACCTCTCGGACACTCCTGGTCTGTTTAAATTTTTGATTTAAATTTAGATATAGAGCACGATAACTGGCCATTTTGGCCCATGAGTCCATGCAGCCCAATTTACACTCAGTTAACCTACACTCAGTATGTTTCGAACGTTTGATGGCTGGAATTCCTGTCTCCGCATTTCTATTTGCCACATGGGAAAATTGTTGTCTTTGATCAGTTATGAACTGGAGAACAAATCTTGACTATTTCATACAATGTGGAAACATTATCAGCCCAAAACCATGGCTTTGCTGACTCCCACTGTTTGTCAATTTTTTTATGAGGTCATATTGCCCTGCCAGGTGAGGACATTGATGGGACAGGAAGCACTGCCAGCATAGGGACTTGGTTATGTGCATGGAGCAGCTTCTCTGTGCAAATTCCCTTCACTGGATCCAGAGGAACGTGCAGTCTCCCAATGGAGAAATTAGTTGAATTTTTTTAAAAAACGACTTTGGAAATTGAATTGGATGATTTTGTTCATCTTTTGCAGGGTTTCCTTAAAATAAAATTGTTTTTGTGGCTAATGCCATGGATACTGCTTGGCCTGATATTTTCCAGTAATTTTTGCTTTTATTTTGGACAATTTTATTTATCACAGTGATGTATAGGATAATTTCTGTGCCCATGCGTTTACACCAAGGGACCAGTTTTAGGCAATACTACTGCCAGGCTGTGGCACTCCCCATGTTAAGGTGCACACCTGAAGCTTGCAGTCTGTGCCGTCATTGCTTCATCCTCCACCTTTGATCTGTCTCACGATGGTGTAGTTGAGACTGAAGAAATACAAGATTTATATCTGCATGGAATAGGGTTGCAGGTGTTGCCCTGTTGATATCCTTGAAGTGCTTTTGCAACAACATTAAACTAATGTGGTAAAGTGAACACCCTTATATTTGTAAGGCATTCCAAATGTGTGCAGTTCAATAAACTATAACCTCAAATCATTAAAAAGGCAAAAACATCAGTGACTAAAATAAAAGGACAAAAAGACATGAAAAGAGGTTAAAGGGAGGGATCAAAGGGAGGGGGTGTAATTGAATAGTGGACACAGAATTGATTCAAAGCTCAACTTTCATCTGAATTATCAAGTGACCTTGTATGCAGATAAATCCTACAGTATTGTAGTTAATTTATCTGTATTCAGAAATCTTCCATGATATAAAGTAAAAAAATTGGGCAATTCAATTCTCTCAGAACAAATACATTCTTTTTTATGTGAAACTGTTGTCAGAGAGCCACAAGACCTTGGGTAGTTTGGGTAGTTCAAACTTCTAAAGTTTTATCAAGCCAGGCAATTCTCATCTCACCCCAAATTTCCTCGTCTCTTAATGATAAAATTGGTTTGAGCTGCTTTTGCCAACAACTGCAAGGTTCACCAGCGCATCACAGGAGAGTGTGCAGTGGGCTGTATAAAAAGAGGCAATTGAAAACTTGCTGAGAAGAGTACAAACAACAGCCTATCACACAATGTCACCAAAACCAAGGAGCTTCCCTTCAGGTCGGGAAAACCAGAGGTGTACAATCCATTGATAATTGGAAGATCAGAGTAGAGATGATGAGCAAATTAAAATTTCTGGGAGTCACTATCTTGGAGGATTTTTCCTGGATACAACACACACACACACACACACACACACACAAATGTCATCTTGAAGAAAGCTCATCAGTGCCTCTGCATCCTCAGGAGTTTGCAGAGGATTGACATGACATGAGAAACCTTCTGCAGATGTGTGGGATAAAGTGTGCTGACTGGATGCATCTCACCTGGAATGGGTGCAGCAATACCTCTTGAGTTGAAACCCTGGACATCAAAGGCAAAATTCTCCCCACCATTGAGAAAATCTGCATGGAACACTATTGTTGGGGAGCATCAGCAATCATCAAGGAACCACTCCAAGCAGGATATGCTCTGTTGTCGCAGCCGCCATCAGGAAAGAGGATTGTTTACATTTCTCTCTCTTGTATATGCATCTTTTTCTTTGAGGTAGAAATTCTGCCTAGCCTGCAGGGGAAAAAAAATCAGGGTTGCATCTTATGACAACGAATTAAAAAAAAATTTTTTTAAAATTTTTCACACTATGAACCATACTGACCAAAATACACACAAACATTTCCCTCTTGAATATACACAGTGTAATTTTCTCCCCTTTCCCCCCTACCTTCCCTCCCTCCTTCATCCCCCCCTTCCCACCCACTAAACGTTCAACATATACAATACAATAAACCCATTAAACAATGTCATCACACAATGAAAATAAACAAGAAAATTGTGTCATCTACTTTTTACACACTGGGTCAGTTCATTTCGTCTTCTTCTCATTCTGTCATTTTAGGTGGTGGAGGTCCGCGGTAGGACCTCTCTGTTGTGTTCCATGTACGGTTCCCAAATTTGTTCGAATACTGTGATGTTATTTCTTAAATTATATGTTATTTTTTCCAATGGAATACATTTATTCATTTCTATGTACCATTGCTGCATTCTCAGGCTATCTTCTGATTTCCAGGTTGACATTATACATTTTTTTGCTACAGCTAAGGCTATCATAATAAATCTTTTTTGTGCTCCATCCAAATTGAGGCCAAGTTCTTTACTTATATTACTTAGAAGAAAGATCTCTGGATTTTTCGGTATGTTATTTTTGGTATGGTTTGGGACTGGGTTTGAATTCCAGCTGTGTGTAAGGAGTTTGGACGTTCTCCCTGTATCTGCTTGGGTTTTCCACAACCACATCCTTCAATGTGGCAACCAGAGCAATACATCACATTTGGTCTGGTCAGTTTTTTTGTAAACTTGCAGAGTGATGTCCCAGCTTTTAAGTTATGTGCCCCAACCAGTAAAGGAAAGCTTCTTCACCTGTGTATCTACTTCAACTACAAAGTGTTAGGTCTGCTTTGTTCATGAATGAGTGAGTCAAACACCAGACTGAGTCGAAATCAAGGTTCTTTGTTCTTTATTGCCGGATTGTAACACTTGCAACTAACAGTGTTAGTTGGAGAAGGCGCATTCTGCCGTTATCAGCAAGTGGTGTTTTTTATATACCTTAGGATACGTACTTAGTAAATTATCATACCATGACATTGTCCAATGAATAAACTGTTGCTATCCTTCTCTGCTAGTTTCCTGCACATCAATTTGTCATCCCCACTCTTATCTTGAGAGTACAAGGTCACAACTGCATCTTGTTACGGCCCAGCACTGGGTGACTCCTTCTACATTCCCAGCTCATGATGTTTTTACCTAACAAAAGTCATCTTGTTCCTAAACACCTATTGCTAATCAGCTCGTGATTTTCTAAATGTTTGTAAATCCAATTCCTCTGGAATTTCTCCAATAATTTCCCTTCCACTAACACAGGGTTATTATCCTGGTTGATCTCCATTCCAGAACTAGTCTCAGTCTTGGTTCAGAGGGCTGAATTCCTGAGATTGGGTGAAATATGAATGATTGCCCTTAACTTCTTGGTCACATCAAGGCATCCAATTCAAGCTGAACTCGATGAGAAAACACTCCAATAGTGGATTTTTTTTTAAATTCCAAAAGTATACATTGTCTGTAATATATATAATAAATGCCATTGGTATATATACATTAATTATATGATCAATTCACTGCATTCTCTTGCACTCTGGTGCATTTTTTTCCGGTTGGAAACCAATGGAGTATTTGAAACGCTGCTGCACATAAGTGTCCAGTGACATCAGAATCCTAGATAATAACCCTTCTCCACTGAGTGGTGACTTCACTAGCTGCACAATGTCCATTCAGTCCACATTCAGGTGTCTGTCTGTGATCACCTTCTGTTCCAAGCTCCCTGCACAAATCAATCCCATCCATGGTTTTATTTCCCAAATGCAACAGTTACTTTCATGAAAGGCAGTCCTTTTTACATAGTTTGCAATGCTTTTTGGAACTTTCAAAAAGCTCATTAATGTATGCAAGTAGAATATTAATTTTAATTTGTAAAAAGTCTCATTTTTTTAAGGCTTTATTCAATAAAATGTCAGGTACAAAATGTTTGCAAGAGATTTTTTTTCAGGTTCGTTGTCATCTGCATTGATATTGAACTCAATGTTCTAAATAATGTCAGATTTTAAATGTGTGAAATTATTTTCTCTGGTTTCTCAGAGGGGAAGCTTATCATATGAGGGGTTATTCTTGTCCTTTGAATCGGAGAGTTTTAATTTGATAACAATAAGGATCGGTAAGGTATCCAATTCCCATGGCTACCTGTTCAGTCAGTCAGCCGATTTCTCTGCAAAAGCATGTGTACAGTTTAAAAATAAATGAATGTTGGAATGACAACTGTAAACTTTGAGAAAAGCAATGTCGTAACAGTCAGTCAAAGACACAGAATATCAATAATGTTGTCATCAGAATCTGTGAACCATTTATTGCTGCTAAACAAGAAAATCTGCAGATGCTGGCTGGGGTCAAGCGCAATACACATAAGTGCCAGAGAAACTCAGCAGATCATGCAGCATCTGGAGGAATTAAAGCATAAACTCATGTTTTGGGCTTCAGGATTTCAGAAGCATTGGTTACCCTTCAGTTCCTCTGGATGCTGCATGACCTGCTAAGTTTCTCCAGCACTTTTGCGCATTACCGTTTACTGTCTCGAGCAAGACATCTTGCTGTATGAATGCAGATGATACAAAACATGTTGAAACCAATGTGATGGAGATTTCTGCACTACTCATGTATGTGTTGGTGCAGTTTGAAGGTGCACACAGCAAACAGTGGATTACAATATACAGATGAAGTGTCAAGGAGAGAAAAAAATGGAAAGAAAGCTTTTTGAATAGACATGAAAAAACAAAAGTGGGAGACTCCAAACTTGACAATAATTTTAAAATGCTCCTTGGCCAGGACCCTTGTGCTTTCTTATCTGTGGGGAGGATCTGTCTGTGGTGGTACACCACCAGCCTACTGCAGGGGGCAACCTCTGTACCTGCAGAAGCGTAGGGGGACAGGACAACACCTGGCCAGCTGCCAATCATGGATGGATGGATCAAGCCCCACCTGATTGGGTGTCAATCACCCTCCGGGATATAAGTCTTTGCCAGCCTCCCGAGGCCTCACACTGAGTTGCTGCAGCCACAGCCAGCCTGGCTCTGTGGAGGTTTTTGTGGATTAAAGCTTGTTTATCAGTCTTTACCTTGTGTGTGTGTCTGATTCAATCTAACAGTGCACCACAATTTAATCCACAAAATTTTCCCACGGCTGCCATGGAAAAACTCCTGTGCACAGGGAGCCTCGAAGTCAACCCACGCCACCCGGAAGCCCAGACACACTTCGAAATCTGGCAGCACGCAGTCGAGGCAATCTTTGAGGCACACGAGGGCGACATCCTGGACTCCGATCGTAAGAGATTGGTCCTACTCCGGTCAAAGCTGGGTCCTTGAGCCTTCCAAGCAACCAAAGGCTGCACCACATACAAGAGCGCAATGGACACTCTCGAGAACTTGTAAAAGCCCCCCATGAATGTGGTCTGTGGAAGATACCTCTTCAACACCCGAGCCCAACAACCCAGGGAGACGGCTGAGTCTTACCTGGGAGACTTGTGAGAGTTGGCCCGACTGTATCTGGCTGAACCCAGGTTAGGTGTAGAGGAGGTCGAGAGGCTGATCCAGGACGCCTTCGTCCGAGGGTTATGTTTGAGGGCCATCTGGCAGAAGCTGCTGGAGGACAACATCTATGCCCTAACCAGGACTGTGGAAGTGGTCCAAACCCTGGAAGCAGGAGCCCTGCACGTCGAAGCCTTCGATTCCAGGTTCCCCCTGGCCCCTCACATTGCAGCTGCATCCCCAGGCCGAGCTGGGGAGGAGAACGTCGCTGCGGCAGATGCCCTGCACCCCTTTAAGTACTGTGGGTCCTGGTGTGGGTCAGATCGACGATCACGCCAAAACTGCCCAGCTAGGAACCAGTATTGTTCCCGATGCAGCAAGAAAGGCACTTTGCAAAAGTGTGCTTCTCTAAACCTGCCGGCAGCACAGTGGCCCTCTATGACCTCCTTACCTCCCGCGCGGACCCTCCCACATGCACGTGTCAGACGGCACCATTGTCCCCGTGACGACTTCTGTCTTCCCTGACTTTGACCACGCAACATCTGGCCCCGTCAGCAACCGTTGCAGTGTGTGCCCCGAGCATCTGCACCAGCCCTCACCGCTTGCTGAGAACTACAGCAACGTCACTTCTGGCTCATGGCGTGACGTCACTTCTAGCTGACTTAATGATGTGACTTCCCCGGCACAGCGGACACGGCTGGGGAAGGCCGCCAGCCATGCAATGGCTCCCCATGTGCCGCCGCCATCTTGGGCCAGGCAGCGCCCAACATGGAGATTCCCCGACAACATTGAGAATGACATAGTCAACAAGGGCGATGACCAGGCCATCCTATCGATGCTCCCCATCCCTCCGGATAGTGATGACTCCAACTCCGAGATGGCCCTGGCGGCCACCACACTAACCAGGGACATTCCCCATGATCTCCGGCGCTCAATGATGGATGTGCGAGTCAACGGGTAGGTAACAAAGTGCCCATTGGACAGTGGCAGCACCGAGAGTTTCGTTCACCCAAGTGTGGCCCACTCCCTAAGGTTAAAGGTCCACCCCACCACCTGCTCGATCGCCCTCGCCACCAAGGATAAGACTGTTGGTACCCTCGGGCACTGCTCAGTCAATATAACATGGGAGGAGAGACTTACACAGGATCAGGCTCCTGGTCATCCCCAAACTCTGTGCACCACTCCTCCTGGGCCTCGATTTCCAGTACATCCTGCAGAATGTCACCCTTGCCTTTGGTGGGGGGCCCCAACTTCCACTTGCATTGCACAACTCGCCAACCTACCAGCCCCGGCCAACCTGTGGCCTCTCCACACTGTGCATCACCCCACCGGTGCTTTTCCCACATCTTGCGCTAGGCTGCAAGCTGATCGCTGTCAGAAGTAGGCGCTATTGCGCTGCAGACAGGGACTTCATCAAGGCGGAGGTGTGGAGACTCCTGGTGGAAGGCGTTATAATAACAGCCCTTAGAGAGCCCAAGTTCTGGTGGTCAAAGGGGAAGTATGTAGAGGATGGTCGTGGATTACAGCCAGACCATTAATCAGTTCACCCAGCTGAATGCCTACCACCTGCCGAGGATCACCGATATGGTCAATGAGATTACCCGCTACCGGGTTTTCTTCATGATTGACCTGAAGTCGGTGTATCACTAAATCCCTATCCACCCAAAGGACAAGTGATACACCACCTTTGAGGCGGATGGGCGCCTGTACCAGTTCCGCTGGTTTCCTTTTGGGGTCACGAACGGGGTCTCCGTCTTCCAGCGGGAGATGGATCGCATGGAAGACTGGCATAAGCTGAAGGCAATGTTCCCATATCGGGATAACATCACTATCTGCGGCCGTGACTATCAGGACCACGATGCTAACCTGGAAAAATTCCTCCAGACGGCCAAAGAGCTGAACCTCATTTACAACAAGGAGAAGTGTGTGTTTAGCACCACCCGCCTTGCCATCCTGGGATACATCGTGGTCCATGGAGTTGTCGGCCCAGATGCGGAAAGGATGCACCCATTAATGGAGTTACCTCTCCCCCCAACATTAAAGGCCCTTCGCAGGTGCCTGGGCCTGTTCTCTTATTACTCGCAGTGTGTCCCTCACTTCTCGGACAAGGTCTGCCCATTGGCCCAAGCCACAACTTTTACCCTCCCACCTGAGGTGCAGGCAGCATTCACCCGCATCAGGCAAGACATAACGGACGTCATGATGCAGGCTGTGGATGAGATCTTCCCCTTCCAGTTGGAGAGCGATGCCTCCAAGGTGGCCCTCGCTGCTACCCTCAACCAAGGGGGGGGGCGTCCTGTTGTCTTTTTTTCCAGGACCCTCCACGGCTCCGAGCTAGGGCATTCTGCCATTGAAAAGGAGGCCCAGGCGATTGTGTAAGTGGTCTGCCACTGGCGCCACTACCTGGCCGGCAGGAGATTTACGTTCTTCGCGGACCAGCGGGCTGTGGCGTTCATGTTTAACACTTCGCACAGGAGCAAGATAAAGAATGACAAGATCCTATGCTGGAGAGTCGAACTGGCAACCTACAGCTACGACATCCCGTACCACCCCGGGAAGTTTAACGACTCCCCCGATCCCCTCTCTCGCACCTGCGCGTCTATGCATGATGACGGATTGCAGGCATTGCACGACTCCCTCTGCCGTCCAGGTGTCACCCGGTTGTACCATTTCATTAAGTCCCAAAATCTGCCATACACCATCAGGGCCGTCAAGGACATGACCGAGGCCTGTCAGGTCTGTGCGGTGTGTAAACCCCGCTTCTTCCACCCCCTCACCCCCCCAGGCCCACGTTGTAAAGGCTACTTGGCCTTTTGAGCTTCTTGGCATGGAAATGAAAGGGCCCCTGCCTTCCACGAACCAAAATGTCTACTACCTCCGTACTCACACTTCCCTTTCACCATCCCTTGTCTGGACACCTCCACGGCCACTGTCATCAGGGCCCTGGGGCAGATCTTCACCATGTTTAGTTACCCCGCCTTCATCCACAGCGACCAGGAGGTGTCTAGTTTCATGAGCGATGAGCTGCGCCAGTACCTGATGGCGAGGGGTATTGCGACCAGTTGCACGACAAGCTATAACCCAAGAGGCAATGGGCAAGTGGAATGCGAGAATGGGGTGGTCTGGAAGGCAGTCCTCCTGGCTCTCAGGTCAAAAGGGTGGGCTGTTGAATTCTGGCAGGATGCCCTCCCCGAGGCACTCCATGCCATTCATGCTGTGCACGGCTACCAACGAGACCCCGTACGAACGTCTGTTCTCATTCCCCAGGAGGTCAGCGACTGGAATGTCACTTCCAGCATGGCTCACATCCAAGGGACTGGTACTTCTGCGTAAGCATGTAAGGATACACAAGGCCGAAGCCCTGATGGAACAGGTGTTCCTCCTTCATGCAAACCATAACTACACTTACATTAGGTTCGTCAGTGGCAGGGAGGACACTATCTCAAACAGGGATCTGGCACCAGCAGGAGCACCCACCAACCATGCCACCCTCCAACCTAGGACGACGCTGACCGGGCAAGCACCCCTGTCCCCATGCAGCTATGGAGGATGCAGGGCCTCCTTAACCACCATTGGCCTGCTTCAGCCTTAAGAGACGAACCTGCCTCCCCACCCATCCAATACGACCCACATACGTCGACCCCAGCCCCCCTGGCCACCCCTCCACGTGGCACCACACCAGCCACACACACCCCTGCCGCCAGCCCCCCCTTCCCCTCTGACCAGTGACCAGGAGCCAGTCCTACGACAGTCATATTGTGTGTACATAGTTGGTGTGATTCCTTGTTACTGACCGCCCCCCCCCCCCACCCCGCGGGACAATTTTAAAGAAGTGGATGAATGTGGTACACCACCATCCTACTACAGGGGGCAACCTCTGTACCTGCAGAAGTGTAGGGGGACAGGACAACACCTGGCCAGCTGCCAATCAGCCGGCTTGAATGGATCAAGCCCCACTCAGTTGAGTGTCAATCACCCTTGGGATATAAGCATGTGCCGGCCTCCCGAGGGCTCACACCGAGTTGCTGCAGCTGCAGGCACAGCCAGCCTGTCTCTGGAGGTTTTTGTGCACTAAAACCTGTTGTTCAGTTTTTACCTTGTGTGTGTCTGATTCTGTCTAACAGCAGACCACAGCGTCATCAAGTCAGACTTGAAATGACAGGTTTGATTCCTGGTTATCAATTAGAATATCAGCTTGGGATTTGCCAACTGAAATGTCTGCTGTTTCAGAGTTCTGTTGACTGCATTAATCAGGTGAATAAGACCCTCATTACTTTCCTTTCGAATCAAATTAATACTCATGTTATTAATTTTGATCTCCCACAATGATGCATTGAATTAACCATGTTAATGTAAGTTTTGATTTGAAATGGATATTAATGAGGCAGCAATGATTTCAAAATAAAGTTGGTGGCCTTCGTGCACCATTAGCTTCCAGTGCAAGCAGTGGTATTGTTGAAGCAGCCAGCTGTTGTTTCACAGCAGGCACCCTCTGTATTGAATTTTTGTTCCCAGGACACTGATGATCACTCCAGGCTAGGTTTGATTAGGTATTATAGTTTTTGGATGATAATAAAAGAGAAGGAGGCGTTTTGAACTATTAGGTCCATGCTGGCTCCAAAATCCTCTGCTACTTTCCCTGTTCTTCTGTAACATTCTGATTTATTAACTGACACTAAGAACCAGTTAACTTACCACCAGGTCTTTGAGATGAGAGAGAAAAAAACTAGAGGATAGTTGGGATGCTGGATTCATTAATTGGGGGATTGAATTCAGGAGTCGAGAGGTCGTGTTGCAACTCGACAAATCATTGGTAAGGCCACACTGGAGTATGGTGTTCAGTTCTGGTCACCTTATTACATGAAAGATGTGGAAGCTCTGGAGAGGATTTACCAGGATGTTGCCTGGATTGAGAAACAAGCCTAATGAAGCAAGGTTAGCAGAGCCAAGACTTTCCTCTTTGGAGCGTAGAAGGATGAGAGGACATGTACAAAGTTAAGGGAGGCAAGTTTAGGGGAGACATCAGATGCAATTTTTTTTACACAGATTTTTGTGTGCCTGAAATAACTTTCTGGGGATGGTGCTGGAGGCTGAAACATGAGGGACATTTTAGAGACTCTGAGATACAAGGATAAAAGAAAAATAGAGGGTTATGGAGTAGGGAGGGTTTAGTACTTATTTAAGTGTTGGCACAACATCAAGGGCCGAAAGGCCTGTACTGTGGTTTATTGTTCTATGAAGCCCATGTGGCAAGGACATGCAACTACACACAATCAGCACAGGAGGTCATGATTGAATGCTGATGCCTGGAGCTGTGAAGAAACATCACTAACTGCTGTGCCAATGTGCAAAGGCTTGCAATCATATCCTGATTTCATGATGTCCTTGAGCAATTAATTGAGTTACCAGCTAGTGCATTTTGAAGTTTGCTGACTGTTGTGGGGCAACTTGACAGGTAACCTGAATGCTGCCTGGTCTTAAAGTGATCTGTGAGAATGAGCTGATAATATGTTATTTGTTTATTTTGTTTGTTTGTGTTTGAGTAATGCAAGTTAAGTGATTAATAAGGGTGAACTTCCTTGTTTTATTTTGATATAGTGGTTGGGATATGTTATCCACCTGAGATTTCATATGGGGCCTTAGTTGATTATCTGAGTCAAAAGTAAAGTCCAATTCTAATGTGGCAACCAATGTTTTTGCATCCCATATCTGGATTGGTATAGGAGCCCACAGTGAACTCACTCACAGCCAAGGGTGTACTTCAATTGTTTTATCAAGATGCATTTTCATAAAGATGATGCTTCCAGATTCCATCAGGAATGAAAAAAATCATTTAGGTACATCTATCTATCGCTACCTATCGCGATGGATAGAGAGAGAGAGATTTGTATATAAATAAAATATATATATCTCAGTGGGCAAAGAAACATTGCTAAATAACAGAACACTCTGGTAGGCTTTGACCCACTTCATTCATTTTTTCAATGGCACAATGTCATTCCCCCCATCTCAGCAATGAAGCAAAAATACCTGTTTCTGTGCAAATCTATGGTGGCTACTTGCATGCATGAGGTAAAACTGTTGAATTGTCTGCAATTCATTGGCAGGCATGGCATACAAATATTTCCGATTTCGTTCAGCAGTGAGTTGGGAATTCACTGGTGTAAAATAAGAAAACTGCTAAGGAAATGAATAAAAATTAGTGTGGATGGTGACACCCTGGTGACCATCTGATGGGAAAATTGCACCTCATTTGCCTGGTGTCACATGATATAATACTGACAAGATGTTCGGTATTCCAAGCAAAAATCACATTCATCATTAAAGCTAATATAACAGGTAAATTATTCATCTCAGCTTCATTAAAAAAAAGCAAGATAAAGTTGAACAGATCAGTAAAATTAATGAATTGTGATACAAACCAATTCACTTTCCTGTGCATTAAATTCCAATTCCTGTGCATTAAATGCTGATAAAAATATAATGAATTACATTTGTGATACTGAAGGCAAATGTTATCAGATGCTCATTGCCGAAGCTTTTATTTGTTGTGCTTTGCAAGTAAATGGTCATAGAATATCGACTCTGATCTTGTTCCACTGCATGTTTAACCAGAATGTCTTGGCTGTTGATCCATCTTAAACTGTTGCTCCATGCTGGAGAAAGATATCTAGCATTAATCAGGAAATAGAATTTCTTTTCTTGCATGATGGTAACTGTGAACATTTATGAAGTATCTTTGTATTTATGTGTTTATTATCTCCTTGTAACTTACTGTATCCTATTGTGGGTTTATTGTGAAGTACCTGTAGGGTTGCAGTAAGATAATTTTTGGTGCACATGTACACTACAATGAATGTGACAATGAACTCATTTTCATTATCGTGTAGTTCAAAGTTCAGATTTATTGACAGAGTACATACATGACATCATATTCAACCCTGGATTCTTTTTCCTGCTCCCACACAGAATTTCTACTTATCGATAGTGCAAAGAACTGTTCTCAAGACAAAGGTACATATATAAGGAGAAAAATGAAGAAATGTAAACAAAGTGCAAATACAGAAAAAAATGATATATCTGTCATGAATGATGTGCAGAGTTAAGAGTCCTTAAGTGAGACATTGATTCAGTTTGTTGTTGAGGAGTCTGATGGTGGAGGGGGAGCAACTTTTCCTGAGTCTTGTATCACCTGATGGCATCAGCGAGAACAGAGTATGTCTGGATCCTTGATGATTACTCTTCTTTCTGACGCAGTGTTACATGTAGATTTTCTTAATGGTGGGTGAAGTTTTGCTTATAATGTATTGGAGTTTTTCCACTACATTTATGAAGAATTACAAGATTTGAGAGCATTAGAGAGCCAAAATCAATACAAGGATTAGTCAAGTCACCTTTAATTATTGTTCGTATCATGCTCACATTCATTTTCACAGACCACTTTAAGACCAGGCAGCATTCAGGTTACCTGCCAAGTTTTCAACAACAGTCAGCAAAGATGAGATAAAATTTCTCCAGGACCATGGAGCATATTTACATAAATATAAGTTAGAATAGAAGTTAGACACATTGAAATATTAAGACTGTCTATGGTATGCTAACCCCAAATGTTCTTGGAGTTCAGGAGTCTGACAGCTTGGGGGATAAAGCTGTTGCCCAATCTGGATGTAAGGGGCCGAGTGCTGCAGTACCTCCTACCAGATGGTAGAAGGGAGAACAGTTTACATGAGGGGTGTGTGGAGTCCTTCACAATGTTTATTGCTTTCCGTGTGTTCAGTGTGTTGTACGTGTCCTTCATGGTAGGAAGAAAGCCCCAAAGATCTTCTCCACTGTCCTCTGCAGGGTCTTGCAGTCTGAGGTGGTACGGCTCCCAAACCAGGCAGTGAGGCAATTGCTCAGAATGCTCTCGATACATCCTCTGTAGAATGTAGTGAGGGTGGAGGGTGGGAGATGAACTTTCCTCAGCCTTCACAGGAAGTAGAGGCACTGCTGGGCTTTCTTGGCTATAGAGCTGGTGTTAAAGGACCAGGTGAGATTTTCTGCAGTGCACTCTAAGGAACTTGATACTCTTGACTTCAACGGTGTAGTGGTCAGTGGAATGTGATCTCCCCAGGCCCTCCTGAAGTCAACAACCATCTCTTTTGTCTTTTAATGTTCAGATACAGGTTCAGGTTGTTGGCTCTGCACCAGTCCTTTAGCGACTTCACCTCATCTCTGTAGGCTGACTCCCCATTCTTACTGATTGAGCTATGTTTAGTTGCATAGTCTTGGGTCAGCAGAGTGAACACTAGTGGACTCAGCACACCGCCCTGGGGGCTTGGAGATGCTGTTACCAATCCAGACTGCCTGAGGTCTCTCCTTCAGGAAGTCAAGAATTCAAATGTAGAGGGAGAACCCAGCAGGTTCCTGATCAAGTACTGTGATATGATTGTGTTGAATGCTGAGCTGAAGGCAATAAACAGCATTCAAATATACTTATTTTCCAGGTGTGTGGACTTGGTGGAGGGCAGTGGTGATTACATCGTCTGTTGAGTGGTTGGGTCTGTATGTGAACTGCGGGGTGATCTCGTGACAGGGGCAGTCAGAGCTTGATGAGCATCTCGGAGCACTTCATGATGATGGATGCGAGTGCGACATGGTAGTAGTCATTGAGGCAGGACACAGACGACTTCTTCGGCACGGGGACAATGGTGGTGGCTTTGAAGCACATTGGGATGACGGCATTTCTTCGGGAGATGTTAAAGATGTTGATGAGAATATCTGCTGGATGAGCTGCACATCCCCAGAACAGTCTGCCGGGAATGTTATCTGGTCCAGCAGCTTTCTGTGGGTTGATGTCAGCACTCCAAAATGCAGCACCTGGTCATTTGGAGGAGAGGCAGTCTTCTTCACTGCAATGTTGTTTTCCACCTCATAGCATGCGTAGAAATTGTTCAGGGCCTCTGAGAAGGAGGAATCACCAGCACAGGCAGATGGTGTAGTCTTGTGGTTGGTGATGTTTTGAACCACCAACCACAGGAAACAAGATTTGAAAATTATATTCACCATTTTCAGGTGGTTTGTGTGAAGAGACAACATTCCTTACCATCTTAACTCTCTGCCTGTATGAGTTGGGTTACATCTGCCTCTGAGGAATATAACAATAATCATGTATTTTAAAGACTTTTGAATACAAATTAAAACTCATGGATTGATTTCCAAATAAAAAGTCTTAAATCATGCCATTGATAATCATATCTGGGGGGAATTAAAAGATTATATTTGTTCTGGTTCGACATCAGAAAGTGTTTTGGGGGAGACAGCAGGAAGCAAAACTAGTTGCCTTTGGGAGACCTGCTTTCTTGCAATTATTGGTGGCTCCAGATGCCAAAAATTGTTTGGAAATTTGGATCTTCAGTCAAATGAATAATTACAAAGACTATTTTGTTTCTAGCTGTCCAAGGCTGTCTATTTAGTGCTGCTGGGTCATCCATTTGCTCATCCTTAACATTTTCTGAATGCGCACAATTGTTTTGGAATGAACTGGTTTATCACAGCAATATAACACTTCTGCTGTCATCTCATGGGAGAATGATTAAAATTTGCAAAGCTTCTTTTAAAGATATGAGAAAATAAAGATGTGCTGCATTTTGTGCTGAAAATGTGACCTGTCTCTAGCAATGCATTTATTGCCAGTGGCATATAAATTGCCCAGCTTTCAAATTATCCTGCATATTCTTGCAATTTCCTGGACTTAGAAATGCAATGAAAAAGTTGTTCATTCTACTTGAAGCTGCGATCAATGAATAATGGTGCAAAATGAACCGTCTTTTTTCTATTCACTGATAAACAAGCCGACATTGAATGACATGAAAAGATTTTGGTACAAAGGACGAAACTTTGGTCAAAGAGCAGTTGTGGTGCATTTTAAAGAGAGATGAGGAGCTTGTGGAATGGAACTTTGGAAAATAATTACACTTCAGGATGACATGAATTATTTGCAAATGAATGGTTATTTCTGAGGCGAATATTCACAGAGGGGACAATCACACCTTATCCACTCGGTTAATGTTTGGATGAGCTGACCAGGAAAGAGGTTGGCAATGAATTATTATGCCACACATTCTGGAGTTGAATAGAGGGATAAACAGGGAACTTTGATTCAGAGCAGAAGTTCCATGGTGGAATCAAGTTAGGAGGAGAGGTCCTGCAGAATGTGCAAGGAACATTGAGGCGTTGTTCTCTAAGCTCAGATCAACATGGCAGCCATAGGAGTGCAGAGTGTTTACTTGTGCAGAGTATTGCAGGGTGCTGATATCAAGTAGGTTTTAATAGGACTTATTATCTGGGAGACATGTGAAGACGATCACTGGATGGGGAAAAATATGGGAGGTAGCACATTTGCAAATGTGAGGCCAACTGATAATGCAGTTTAATTATTTTCTCATTAATTTAAAATATGGTAACTGAAAGAGGGTCTCTTTTTTCATTCTGGAGTGTTCTTCATGTGGATGACATGGCCCATGCTCAACTTCCTCAGAAATCACACTCCAACAATGCTCTGCTGGCTTGACCTGCTGCAAGTACAGTCCCCTCAAGAAAATTCACCTTCCAACGAATGAGTGGAATCAAATGCACGTGAGAAGAAAGTATTTCCTGTGGCCAATTTTCCAGAGGCTGAAATTTTCTGAAGCAGGCCTGGACTAAAATCCTTCACTTACTATGCTGGAGCTGTTTGCTGCTCCGAATTCATGAGAGAAGATCGTTGAGCCACAACTGTATCTCTCCATCAACACAGCAGCATGTATTTTGAGGCAAATTTAAAATCTGCCATTATCAGTGCACTCCCCTGTTTGTCCAGCTATTCTATCTTGTTGGGCTTTGCATATGTCATCCGATACCTATGAGAACTTCTGCTTAAATTAGGAAAGATGAAAGTGTGCTGACAGGCTACATCATGGTCTGGTTTGGGAAGACCAAAATCCCTGAACGTAAAGCCCTCCATAGGGTAGTGGACACAAAAGGACATCATAGGCAAAACCCTCCCCACCATCGTGAACATCTATAGGGAATGTTACCATCAGAGAGCAGCAGCGATCATAAAGGATCCACACCACCCAGCACATGCACTGTTCTTGTTGCTGTCATCAAGAAAGAGGTATACATTTGTCACAAGACTTGCACCGCCAGGTTCAGGAACAGCTGCTACCCCTCTATCACCAGACTCCTCAATGACAAACTTAACCAGGGTTTCATTTAAGGACTCTTACTTCTGCATTTTTTTTTAAATTTTTTTATTTTTCACACTATAAACCATATTGATCAAGATACATACATTTTCCTTAAATATATACAGTGTCGTTTTCTCCCCCCCCTTCCCTCCTCCCCTCCCTCCCTACCTCCCCTCCCATTTATTTAAAGTTCAGAATATAAGATACATTAAACTCGTCAAACAATGCTGTCACTCAATAAAAATAAACAAGAAATTCCACTGAGTCAGTTCTTTTCATTCTCTTCTCCTTCTGTCATTTTAGGTGGTAGATGTCCATGGTAGGTTTTCTCTATTATGTTTCATGTATGGCTCCCATATTTGTTCAAATATTGTAGTTATTTCTTAAATTATAGGTTATTTTTTCTAATAGAATACATTTATTCATTTCTATATACCATTCTTGTATTCTCAAGTTATCTTCTAATTTCCAGGCTGACATAATACATTTTTTTGCTACAGCTAGGGCTATCCTAACAAATCTTTTTTGTGCACCATCCAAATCGAGTCCAAATTCTTTGTTTTTTATGTTACTTAGGAGGAAGATCTCTGGGTTTTTTGGTATATTGCTTTTTGTGATTTTATTTAATATCTGGTTTAGATCTTCCCAAAATTTTTTCACTTTCTCACATGTCCAAATTGCATGAATTGTTGTTCCCATTTCCTTTTTACAGCGAAAACATCTGTCAGATACTGTTGGGTCCCATTTATTTAACTTTTGAGGTGTAATGTATAGCCTGTGTATCCAGTTATATTGTATCATACGTAACCTCATGTTTATTGTATTTCTCATAGTTCCTGAGCATAACTTCTCCCATGTTTCATTCTTTATGTTTAGATCTTGTTCCCATTTTTGTTTAGTTTTACCATTTGTTTCCTCAATCTCCTTTTCTTGTAGTTTAATATACATGTTTGTTACAAATTTTTTGATTATCATTGTGTCTGTAATCACATATTCAAAATTACTTCCCTCTGGTATCCTCAGACTGCTTCCCAATTTGTCCTTCAAGTAGGATTTCAGTTGGTAGTATGCCAACACTGTATCATGAATTATATTATATTTATCCTTTATTTGTTCAAAGGATAATAATTTATTTCCCGAAAAACAATTTTCTATTCTTTTGATCCCTTTTTTCTCCCATTCTCTAAAGGAAAGGTTATCCATTGTAAAAGGGATTAGCTGATTTTGCGTCAGTATTAGTTTTGGTAGTTGGTAATTTGTTTTATTCCTTTCTACATGAATCTTCTTCCAAATGTTGAGCAGATGATGTAATACTGGAGAATTCCTACATTGTACCAATTTTTCATCCCATTTATATAATATATGTTCAGGTAACTTCTCCCCTATTTTATCTAGTTCTAATCTAGTCCAATCTGGCTTTTCTCTTGTTTGATAAAAATCAGATAGGTATCTTAATTGTGCGGTTCTATAATAATTTTTAAAGTTTGGCAGTTGTAAGCCTCCTTGTTTATACCATTCTGTTAATTAATCTAGTGCTATCCTCGGTTTCCCCCCTTTCCATAAAAATTTCCTTATTATTTTCTTTAACTCCTTGAAGAATTTCTCTGCTAAGTGTATTGGTAATGCCTGAAATAGGTATTGTATCCTTGGGAAAATGTTCATTTTAATACAGTTTATCCTTCCTATCAGTGTTAGTGGTAAGTCTTTCCAATGCTCTAAGTCGTCTTGTAATTTTTTCATTAGTGGATAATAATTGAGTTTATATAGATGGCCGAGGTTTTTATTTATTTGTATACCTAGGTATCGCATTGCTTGCGTTTGCCATCTGAATGGTGATTCTTTCTTAAATTTTGAGAAATCCGCATTATTCATTGGCATTGCTTCACTTTTACTTGCGTTAATCTTGTATCCCGACACTTCTCCATATTCCTTCAATTTCCTATGTAATTCTTTTATTGATATTTCTGGTTCTGCTAAGTATAATATAACGTCATCTGCAAATACACTGATTTTATATTCCTTATCTTTTATTTTTATCCCTTTTATTTTATTTTCTGTTCTTATCAGTTCTGATAGTGGTTCTATGGCTAACGCGAACAATAAGGGAGATAGTGGGCATCCCTGCCTTGTTGATCTGCTTAAGTTAAATTGTTTTGATATATATCCATTTACTGTCACTTTCGCCAATGGCCCCTTATATAATGCTTTAATCCAATTAATATATTTCTCTGGTAAGCTGAATTTTTGTAGTACTTAGAATAAATAATTCCATTCTACTCTGTCAAAGGCCTTCTCTGCGTCTAAAGCAACCGCTACTGTTGGAGCTTTATTTCCTTCTACTGCATGAATTAAGTTAATAAATTTACAGATATTGTCTGTTGTTCATCTTTTTTTAATAAATCTTTTTTTAATAAATAATAAATCCAGTTTTTGGTACATAGTCGGCTAATCTGTTTGCTAATAGTTTAGCTATTATCTTATAATCTGTGTTAAGTAAAGATATTGGTCTATATGGCACTGGTGCGAGTGGATCTTTCCCTGTCTTTGGTATTACTGTAATTATTGCTGTTTTGCATGAATCTGGTAAGCTTTGTGTTTTATCAATCTGGTTGATTACTTCCAAAAGGGGAGGAATTAATAAATCTTTAAATGTTTTATAGAATTCTATTGGGAATCCATCCTCTCCTGGTGTTTTATTATTCAGTAGTTTTTTTTTATTATCTCTTGTATTTCTTCTATTTCAAATGGTTCTGTTAATTTATTTTGTTCCTCTGTTTGTAATTTCGGTAGTTCAATTTTAGTTAAAAATTCATCTATTTTGTCTTCTTTCCCTTCGTTTTCAGTTTGATATAATTGTTCGTAGAATTCTCTGAAGTTTTCATGAATCTCCGTTGGATTATATGTGATTTGCTTGTCTTTTTTCCTTAATGCCAATACCATTCTCTTAGTTTGTTCTGTCTTAAACGCTAGAATTTTGTGCGTTTTTTCTCCTAGTTCATAATATTTCTGTTTTGTCTTCATTATGTTCTTCTCCACCTTATATGTTTGTAGTGTTTCATATTTTATTTTTTTATCTGCCAATTCTCTTCTTTTAGTTGTGTCTTCCTTCATTGCTAATTCTTTTTCTATATTTGCTATTTCCCTTTCCAACTGCTCTGTTTCCTGATTGTAGTCCTTCTTCATCTTAGTTACATAACTTATTATTTGCCCTCTGATGAACGCTTTCATTGCGTCCCATAGTATAAACTTATCTTTCACTGATTCCGTATTTATTTCAAAGTACATTTTAATTTGTCGTTCAATTAATTCTCTAAAATTCTGCCTTTTAAGTAGCATGGAGTTTAATCTCCATCTATACATTCTTGGTGGGATGTCCTCTAACTCTATTGTCAATATCAGGGGTGAGTGGTCTGATAATAGTCTAGCTTTATATTCTGTTTTCCTAACTCTGTCTTGCATGCGAGCTGATAACAGGAATAGGTCTATTCTTGAGTATGTTTTATGTCTACCCGAATAATATGAATATTCCTTTTCCTTTGGGTGTTGTTTCCTCCATATATCCAAAAGTTGCATTTCTTGCATCGATTTAATTATAAATTTGGTTACTTTGTTAATTTTTTTCCCAGTTTATCCTTGTTTGAATCCAAATTAAGGTTGAAATCCCCTCCTATTAGTATTTTCCCTTGCGTGTCTGCTATCTTCAAAAAAATATCTTGCATAAATTTTTGATCTTCTTCGTTAGGTGAATATACATTGAGTAAATTCCAAAACTCCGAATATATCTGACATTTTATCATTACACATCTTCCTGCTGGATCTATTTTTCCTCTTCTATTATGATTGGTACATTTTTACTGATTAATATAGCTACTCCTCTAGCTTTTGAATTACCTGATGCTGCTGTTGCATGTCCTATCCAATCTCTCTTTAATTTCTTGTGTTCCACTTCAGTTAAGTGTGTTTCTTGTATGAATGCTATATCATTTTTTTCTTTTTTCAGTAAATTTAGCAGTTTCTTCCTTTTGATTTGGTTATGTATTCCATTAATATTTAAAGTCATATAGTTCAACATAGCCATTTCATACTTTGTTTATCTTTCCTTTCCGTTTCCTCATCATCACCTTTCCTTCTTATCCATTTCTGCTTTCTTGTTTTGAACACTTTATAAGACAACATTTCTAAAACATAAAACATTTCCCTTATTCTCCTATCTAAAATTCCTTTAACCCTACTATCCCCTCCCCTTCCTGAGTTGGCCTTTGTCCCTTGTCGGGCAACCACATCTCCCCTCTCCATTTAGATTTGCGAATTCACTCGCAAGCGTCAACTGATTTTGCAGTGACCGTAACTCTTCCCCACCCAGCCCCCCCCCAGAAAAGATTTTAATCTTCATATATTACAAAGGTCACTCTCTTAATTCCCCCCATACTTCCTTTCTTTCCTTTCTTTCCCTTCTTAGTTCTTACCTATATTCTATTTTTTTATATATACATACACACATACATATAGTTTGTGGTCATTTTTGTTCTCGTTACACATCTTCCTCTCTCTGTTTTGTAGTTGTTCTACAAATTTTCTTGCTTCCTCCAGATCCAAGAGTCGTCTGTTTTGCTGTCCTGGAATAACTATTTTAAGTACCGCTGGATACTTTAGCATAAATTTATATCCTTTTTCCATAGGATCGTTTTTGCTGCATTAAACTTCTTCCTCTTCTTCAGGAGTTCAAAACTTGTATCTGGATATAAAAAAAAATTTTTGACCTTTGTATTCCAGTGGTTTTTTGTCTTCTCTTATTTTCCTCATTGCTTTCTCCAATATATTTTCTCTTGTTGTATGTCTTAAGAATTTTACTAGAATGGATCTTGGTTTTTGTTGTGGTTGTGGTTTAGGGGCTAATGTTCTGTGTGCCCTTTCTATTTCCATTCCTTCCTGTAATTCTGGTCTTCCTAGGACCCTGGGGATCCATTCTTTTATAAATTCTCTCATATTCTTTCCTTCTTCAACTTCCTTAAGGCCCACTATCTTTATATTGTTTCTTCTATTATAATTTTCCATTATATCTATCTTCTGAGCTAACAGCTCTTGAGTCTCTTTAACTTTTTTTTCAGATTCTTCTAATTTTTTTTTAAATCATCTACTTCCATTTCTATGGCTGTTTCTCGTTCTTCCACCTTGTCCGCTCTTTTTCCTATATCTGACATGATCATCTCTGATCTATTCATTTTTTCTTCTGTACTTTTTACTCTTTTTATTTCACTGAATTCTTGTGATTGCCATTCTTTTACTGATTCCATATATTCTTTAAAAAAAATATATCCATGTACTTGCCCTTCCCTTCATCTTCCATTTTTCTGTGTTCTTCCTCTTCTTCCTCTGGATCCACTCCAGGATCTGTGTCCTTTACCTCTGTCTCTTCTGGTTTTCTTGTTGGTTTCTTTGTTTTATTTTATTGGGTATTTTTGGTCTTCTTATTTTTACTAGAAGTGTCTTGCTACTGGTCTTCTTCCTCTGGATTGGTCATCTGTTGTTTCTTTGATTTCTTTTTACTCTCTTCTTTCTTGCTCTCGTTATTTTCTGTGTTTTCCTCTTGCTGCTTTGTTGTGGTTGTCAATTTCAGCTGTGGAGATCGACTCCTCAGCTGCTCCCCCATCCTGTCAGTGTTATTTTTGTCTTGCTCATCGCGCATGCGCGACACCTCACGGCGGTTGCGCACTTTTGTTTGGCTCCGTGAGCCATTTTTGTAGTCCCGAGTTCGGGGCTTCAACTGACCTTAGGGAGCGGGCTTCTCTCTCCGCGGCGGGCCTCCTCGGACAGGTAAGGCCTTCACCTTCTTCTTCCGACGTCCTTTCTTCTTCTCTTCTTCCCATTGCTTTTGGCTTTTGTTTTTTTGCTGCTATTTTCTCCACACCTTTACTTTCACTTTATTTTGGTTTTTGTGTTTGTGCCTTTGTTCTTTCACTGTTTTTTTTTACTTTTCTGGAGAGGGCTGGAGTTCCCCGACTGGCCACTACTCCATCACGTGACTCCTCCCCACTGAAGCTTCTGCACTTTATTGATGTTTTATTCTCTCTGTATTGCAGAGTCAGTTTGTTTACATTCTGTCTCACCCACAGAATAAAAGAATCTCAGGGCTGTATGCAATGTCATGCATGTACTCTGACAATGAATCTGATCTGAAAAGGAGGAATGATCTTTTATTAGAGAATACAGAGCACAGAGGACAGGCCCTTCAACCCATGATATTTTGCCAACCTATATCAAGTCCAGTCAAATCACCTTTATTTATGATTCATACCATGCTCGCAATGTAAGGACGAGAATACATTTCTCCAGAACCACAGAGAATATTTACATAACTACAAGTTAGAATAGATATTAAACACAAAATATTAAGATGCATACATTAAAAGTCCCCGGTACACTATCTACGTAAGTTCTGGGAATTAAAGAGCCTAATGGCTTGGAGGAAAAAACTGTTGCGCAATCTGTACGTAAGGGCCCGATTGCTATCGTACTTCCTACCAGATGGCAGAATGGAGAACAGTTTACGTGAGGCGTGTGTGGAGTCCTTCACAATGTTTATTGCCTTTCCCCTGCATCAAGTGTAGGAAGAGAGCCCCCAGTGATCTTTTCAGCTGACTTCACTATACTCTGTGGTCCGAGGTGATACAGCTTCCAAATCAGGCGGTGATACAGTTGCCCAGGATGCTCTCAATACATCTTCTGTAGAATGTAGTGAGAATAGAGGGTGGGAGATGAACTTGCCTCAGCCTTCATAGAAAGTTGAGGAGCTGCTGGGCTTTCTTGGCTATGGAGCTCGTGTTAAGGGACCAGGTGAGATTCTCTGCCGAGAGCACTCCAAGGAAATTGATACTCTTGACAACCTCAATGGTGGAGCCATCAATGGTCAGTGGAGCATGGTCCTCCTTCCTCCCCCCACCACCCAGGCCCTCTTGAAGTCGACAGCTATTTTTGTTAACATTTAGATACAGCTCACTGGTAAACGTAGCAACTGCTCAGTCTACTAGTGACTCCGCTGCTGTTAGAACTGATGGATGGTCAGCAATGTGAAATGTTAATTGCATTTCTCCCTCCTCAGATGAAATCTGCTTTGCTGGGTGTTGAGTTATTGTTTACATTTCTAGCATCCACAGTGTTTTGTTTAGTGTTATTAACTGCCGTTGTGTTGCCTAACATGCTCTTTAGGAAAGGCAAGTGATGGAAAGGAATACCATTTTACCCATGTAATAGGAAACAGAGATGAGATTTTGCAGATAAATTGTTTTGGAAACATTTGAGAGAGAGAGAGAAAGAGAGAGAGAGAGAGAGGTAAATCGAGGAAGCTGAAGAGCTCCAGGGGTCAAGAAGGGTGTACAAATAACGTGGAGACAACTAAAGACAATAATTAAATCTAAAGTAGGAAAGAAAGAAGCTAATCTTGGAGGAGAGAGACTAATTTGTTTTAAACCCGTACAAATTAATACCATGAGAGGATTTTAAATCCTTTGCCAACATGTGAAGTAATTCATCCATTCTGTCAGGTAAATGAACAAATTGCTTTTGGACTTGAAACATCACTGAGTTACGGTGGGAGGTTTGCCACTTCTTTAGTTGGCACAAGTGTTGATGTATTGAATATAATTCCACAAAGGCATCACCTTTCATCCTCCCTTTCAACCAGAGATGTTTTAGCTAGATTTTGAAAAGAACAGAAGAACATGTGAAATAGAAGCAAGAGTTGGCCAGTCGGTGAGATCATGGCTGACCTGTTGATAGGCTTCATCTCCACCTACCTGCCTTTTCCCCATATCCCTTAATTCCCTTATGATTAAAAAATCTATCAAACCTTGTCATATATTTACTGAGGATGCCTCCATTGCTTTAATGGGCGGTGACTTTCACAATTCACCCCCTCTGGGTAAAGCAGTTCCTCTTCATCTCCATCCTCACTCCATTGAATGGAAAATTTCAGGTGGCAATGATAGATTTTGAAAATCTTTCTTTGAAAGGTAGTTTGCATGAAGAATGACATACTGTTCTTAGAGAATAAAATTGATATCACTACAGTCATCACACTATAAATCAGCTCTTTGTCCTCTGATTCTTTACACACTTTGACCTAATTGACTCCAATAACATTGAGGTCCCTCTCTTTCCGCAACCAGCTCCATTGTACTGTAACTCGACAGGGCCTAGTGAAGACCAGACCTGGCATGTTGTGCACAGCTCTGGTTTCACCACATAAGGAAGTTTCCACTTGTTATGAGAGTGCAAGTATTTATCAGATGAATTCCTGGTGTATTGGCATTTGTCCTTTGAAGAGAGGTGGGAATGTATTTGGTGATATTGCTTAGATTTTACAACAATGAATGATAATCTGATTGAATCATTCAAAATTCTTCAGGTGCTTCACAGGGTAGATGCAGGGATGGCCATTGCTCTGGCTGGGGCTATTAGAGTCTGAAGAGGTGAAAAGAAAGTTCAAGTCCCACAGAGTTGTGCATCTTCAAAATTCTGTCCTCAAGATACCACTGAAGACTCTGTCACTGAAATGCATTTTGACATGATGTTTTTATTGATATTTGAATGCTTGAAGGAAGAATTGGGGGATATAAAGTTCATGCAGTAAAGTTTTCAGATTTATTATCTGAGTACATAAAAGACATCACACAACCAGGAAATTATTTTTTCTGCAGGCGAGGCAGAATTAACACTTATTGGCAGAGCAAATAATACTGACTCAACGTACACGTGCATTGTGATGAGAGAAAAAAAAATCAGGTTTGGTGGATTCAGAGAAAGATGAGATTGGACACAAGGGTTTGCAATCACAAGGTATTTTATTAACACAAACAAGAGTGTGGGAAAATCGTAGCAGGAATAAAACATACATGTACACAATTTATAATAGAGCATGGGAGAACATTAAACAGTACACAATTACTAATTCACACAAGTAATGCGGACATTCAGACACTATAAGCAGGGGTTCTACATACCTCCCAGACCCCTCTTTGTTGGGAGATGACTATACTACACACTGTACACAGGGGAGTACATATTTCTCACATACATATCTGCATAAAAACAGGGTAACTTAGTTTGCACATGTGAGTTCTGTATACCACCTTAAATTGTAATAAGCCCTCCCTTACACAAAATGAAGAGTCATTAATCTAGTTGAGATTAGAGCACCAATCTTCATCTGAAAATGTTGTGTTCAAATCTTGTTCCCAATCGTTCTTAAACCCATGCATTGAGGCTGATCTTCAATCCAATAAATTATTATAAATTTATGATATTCGACCATTGGCAATTTTTTTGTTTGTTTTCTTTTTTTAATGAATGTTTTTATTTGGATTAATTTGGCAAATAGGGTTTCAACATAGCATTAGATTAATTCATTAACTTGTTTCTCATGTGGATTACTGAACTGTCTTTTGTAGTTCCATCATTTTTTTGTGCTTGTATGTATGGTATATGTGATGACTTGTTATGTGTTTTCCTTAAAATTTTCGATGTAAATTTATATGTTAAACTCAATAAAAATATTTAAAAGAGATTATTTACTTCAGTGGATTCACAAAGTGACAAGCCTGGACACAAGGGTTTGCAATCATATGCAACTTTATTAACACACAATGGGAAACACATGGGAAAATTGTAACAGGAATAAAACATGCACAATTTATAATTGAGCATAGGAAAACATTAAACAGTAGACAATTACTAATTCACTCAGGTGAAGCAGACATTTGCATACTATAAGCAGGGTTTCGACACACCCTCCCAGACCCCTGATTGTTGAGAGCAATGACTCAACTGTAAGAATTGATCTACAGCAATTTGATATATAGCAATACCACAGCCCAGCTTCAGTGTAGTTCACACCTTACCCACGAGCCTTCCAGCAACATCCACAGTTGCGACCAGGCATGGAATGGTGTCTGGGTTCGGACCGCAAGGCAGAGAGAGAAAATGTGCTGTACACACCTGTTTAAAACAGGACTAATCTGTGTGTCTCGCCCAGGGGTCTCCAAACCTTTTAGACCATTGATCCCTTCAAGGGACTGCATGGTTTCTCATCGACCACTATGCATGGAATCCTGGTAAGGGCAGGGGGGTTGTGGGGCTGAGTAGGATGGCCAGACATCCATCTTATGACCCCTCTGTTTTCTTTCCAGCACCACCTTGAGCCATATATTAATTTGTCCTCCATTTGGGGGTTTAGGTCCTACACCCCCAAATGGAGAGAAAATTAAGGGCAGAAAAGGCATTTATCTGCTGAATGCAACGTCCTGGGGTCCATAGCCTGTGCATGGCCAGCTGGAGCATGCATGATGGGGGGGAAGTGTGATGATAGTATACAAAGGTACATGGCAGGTAAGCCTCCCCCACCTCAGTGCTGGACAGTTGATGGGTGTGAAAGTGCTGTTTTAAATCGAATCCCACCTCCCTCCCCCCCACCCCTGGTGTTATCAACCCCCTTCAACCCCTTGGATGGTTCTATTAACCCCTGGGGGGTCGATATTGACTACTTTGGAGACACCTAGTCTAGCCAATAAAGATGTAGATGATTTGAATTGGCCAACAGCAAGATGTGCACTAATTAGTGAACCGGAGCTCAAGCTTGCCTGACAGATGATGCGACTTCCGACTAAGTTTCTGATGGGTAGGACACATGACCATCCGCAATATAGGCAAGGAGGTCACACCTCCTCCACGTGCAACATGAAAACAAATAAAGAAATATAAACAAATTGTGCAACAGAGAGAGAAAAACGTTGCACTGTAGTTAAAATATTAATTGTGAGGGGACAAATTGTTTATTATGTTTGAGAAAATCAGTTTCAAGGTTTTAAAAAAGCAATAATTCCAGTGTCTACAAAAACTTTAACTCAGCTAGTATCTTGAATTTTTTTGTTAGAAAAATAAATTTGATGCACAAATTAGTGAAATTTTAAAAATTTTCAACTTATTGGAGAAGCTGCTGACTGGAAGCACTAATTGGAATGAAGCAAAAAAATGTTTTCGAGATTAACAAGGTGAAATAAATATCATACGTTAATATAAGATGCATTATAACAGGGTGATGCATGAATGCATATTAGGAATTATGGCTTATGTTTCACGTTGAATCAAATAAGTTCAAATTTATTGTGTAAAATAATTAAATTTTATATGGACTAATTTAGAATTCATTATGCTTTTGAAGAAGCTCTCCTTGTTACTATCACTGGTAGCCATGAATTATTAGGGCCACAAAGGCCTCTCTGGCTAGTTACAGTGTCCTGAACTCCCTGTCATTGTGTCAGTGATTTGGCTGCATAATTCTGCAGGAGAGTGACTCTTGGGTGACTTTCCTGACATGTTTCTCATCTACCATCTGGGAAGCTTGTTTGCAATGCTGTCTGCAACCTATAAATATTAATTTATCTTGCTATCTGCATCTCCAAAAAAAATGAGATGTTCTCATTTTGCTGCACAAGTTTATTTTTAGCAAGTCAGCCACAGCTTATTGTAAACTTTAAAAAAAAACAAGCATGTCATTCAGGAATGGGAGAATAGGAGCATTCCAAGTCTTAGGGCAGAAATCCAAGTTAAAGCATCTGTTGAGCAATGAGATGAAGTTGAGTTGCTGTACCTTTCGTTGACATGCTGCAGTGGAGCATGGGTGCCACTGTTGTGGTTTCAAAGAGCATTTTGGAAAGTATCTTTGGGAATAGAAGGGTGAAAAAATTGGGAAAATGGAAGAAAGTCACAGCAGAGTGGGAGAAGGAATTATCAATGTCGCTCTGGGAATTGGCATGTTGGTGGGAATTGTGATCCCTCCCAGGACCAGAATAATGTGTGTTTAGCTATTTTAAGCATTTTTCCATCAATTGGAATGTTCACTGTCAAAAGCGTACTACCAAAGGAGTTTATCAAATTTCTACCAAGCTCCAGTGCATCTGATCAGTGACAAAATAATTAAAGTTGACAGTGATTGAGGAACATGTTCCCATAAGAGCCAAGGCAGGGAGAATGCTCCAGATAAAAACTGAGGACTTTTGAGTTGAATTTCAAAGCAATATAACTACTCTATATTGAGAATGGAGACATTGAAAATGCCTTTATTTCCTTTGGAGGACATTTTAATTTCAAGTGATCAAGTCCGTTCAGAGAACAATTTGCAAATTGCATGGGAAATAAAATAACCAATTATATTGCTTGTTGAATACTGAATGGTTAAGCACTGAGAATTCAGGAGATGACAGACATGATTTAAATAAATATGTGAGCCTCCAACTTACTGAAGATGTGTGTTTCCGTTTGGTTGATGAATAATATGCCTAAATTGAATCTTGTAGAACAATATCATGAGAATGCACAGAAGCAATTTATAGGATAACTGATGTCAAAATTAGTGGTTTAATGGATAGTGAAGTCAGTTATCTCTGATTACATCAGGATCAAAATGAACTGGAAAAGTGGGCCGAGGAACGGCAGATGGAATTGGACGTGTGAGGAATTGGATTTTGATAGGTTAAACCTGGGCAGGACTTGGACAGCAATGGTTGAAGCCTGGGGGTGTTGGAGAACAAAGAGACTTGGGGGTCCAGGGAGATAGTTCCTTGAGTGGTAATGCAGGTAGAGAAGGTGCTTGGCAGGCTTGCGTTGATTGTTTGAGACAGGGAGTACAGAAACATGCTACACCTGTGCAAGATGTTGGTGAGACAGCATTTTAGGTATTGTGCACAGTTTTGGTTGCCCAGCCATGGGAAATATCCATGAGAATATTCCAAAGATTGGTTAGCTTGAATTGCAAGGAGAGGCTGGGACTTCATTCTCTGGTGTTGGAGGCTAAGAGGGACCTAAGAGAGTATAGAATCATCAGGTGCATGGATAAGATTAATAACCACCAGTTTTTCCCCAGGGTAGTGGAGTCTGAAACCAGAGGACGTAAATTTAGGGAAAGTCAGAAAACATTTGAAAAAGACCTGGCAGACTCCTTCTTTACATGGCAGATAGAGTGCATAACCAGAGGAAGAGGGAGAAGTGGGAACAGGTGTGGCATTCAAAAGACTTGTATACAAATAGGTGGATAGGGAATATATGGAGAGATATGTGCCAAATCTAGGTAAATGGGACGAGCTCCACTTTCCATGCTGTGGATCTGTGTGACTCTTATGTGAGATGCTTCAGCTTCCATCTGGTGTCAAGGAGCTACCCAGAAGCAGCCTTCACGTTTTCAGGCCAGTCAGTTGCAAGGATCCCTCTGAATAGCAGGTATCCCTCTGAACATGGGTGCTGAGGGTGAGAAGAACACCCAAAGGGCCTTGGGCACTGAAAACTTCCAGATCAGGTTAGAGATTAGGACCTAGAACTTGGGCTGCCAGTGGTTTGAACAGGAGTCTTTGTGGCTGCAGGGGCTGAGAGTGCGCGGGAGGCAAATCTACAGTCGCTTAGGGTCTCTGAAGAGAGGATCTTTGCTTTTCATTCTCCTATTATTGGGGGCACTGGGAAATAGTGTTGGCGACTCTGAAGCAAACTAATAACATTTAGACGCATAAACTGCGTGTGTAATTTGTTTAAGGCAGACAACATGAATTAAATGGAGTCATTGTTATTTAGTGGATCCTTTTGCTTCAAGATGGAATACAAGAACTAACTCAGAGTGTTTCAGTATGATATGACAGCTACTTAGCTGTTTAAAAATGAAAATCTGGGTTACTGAATTGGATAACTTTTCCACCCTGCAGTTGCCATTGGTGGATTTGCAGCGATTTCTCACACAAAATAAAGCAGAATCTCCTCACCTGTCATGTAACTTTCTCCTGAGCAAAGGTTGACTCAGCATGGGAGCACTGGAATGGTCCAACAAGCATTTTTGTTGTGTGGTTTCAGTGAAAGAGTCTGTGCTGTGAGATCTGTACCTAACTCATAGATGTTGCCCAAACTGTATGTGCTGTAAGTGCTATCTTCTCAAATGGTCTCCTCATGGTCATCTTGCATAATGCCACGTGAGCGGGCTCTGAGCTAAACTGCTCCCTCACTTCAATTATGTGTGGACTGAGTTTTTGTGCCGTGGTTCTCTGTTCCCTTCTGCTGAGGGTCGAAATGCAATTTAAGTTCCATCTGTAAGAATTTCTTTTCCTCATCTGAAATTTCCTTTTGATCATCAACATCCTTTTAATTTATATCTGCAGGCAATTTAGCACTGACACCAGCAAACATCTAAATTTGTACCGTCTCTTAATGACAAGTTGACAATGTTGTTGGTAGATAGCATACTTTGTGAAGATGAGCTTTCCATCTCTCTCACAAGTTATACATCAATTGCAGTTCCATCTCACTCATTTTCCAATAGATGGAAACTGACTTTCAACATTGAACTTGAAAATTGGTGAACAGTATGCTACTTTTCCCGTAACATCTTGTACCAGTCCACCTGGACAAGGATGATTCGGTGGAATTTGCAATGAGGTGATTTGAAGTGATCCACTTCAGTGCACAGAAGGAGCATTCCTCATAAGCTGAAGTGGTCCGTATGAGGAGCACCCATGGTTTGTGAGCCTGAATTCTTCTGAACTTCAGATGTGATATTACCACAAGTCCTGCAATACTTAGATTGGCATCTTGCTTAACAAACCTGATGTTTAATTTGAAATAAATATTTCAAAGAAAAACATTTTTATTTAAGTGAGGTAACCACTTCATCTTGTTGAAAATTTGCACCCCTCAACTATTCTTGCTATTCATCTTGCAATGGCACTTATCAATTGAGCTCATTGGAAATTAGTCTGTGATGCTGAATTTAATCTATGATATTCACTTCTCTGATCACGTTAGATTTCATTATTCTACATAACTGATTTATGATGCTTGGCCATGTAAATTTATAGGTATAATTAAGCATGGTAAATGGGGAGTTTTACATCTCTTGCTCCTTTGGTAAAGAATTATAATCAACATAGCTTTCCTCCTCAATGTTTTGAATGTATTACTTCAAAACCTGTGTAATTTGAACTGCATTCTGATGCACTTCATAGTTCATATTTACTCTGCCAGGAAATACATAGTGACTCCAATTTATGAAGTCATTAATCTCTCTGCAGTTCATTACCGCGCCAGGATTACTGTAAGGCAGAAAGTGACCACAGTTTGTACATTTTGAAGACAGGTCATTGCATCCCTGGGGGAAATTTCTTTTTATATTGGTTCTAGATTTGGTTTGAACCACCTCCTTATCTTGCTTTACTTTATTGTCCAAAAGTACGTAATTGTGAGTACCTTGAAGAAGGGCTCAGGCTTGAAGCAGTGGTTTTTATCTTTACTGTCTATGGATGCTGCAAGACTTGGTGATGGCTGTCTTCTGCTATCATGAGAAGTTGTCTTTAACCATTTGTGATTCAAAACTACAATCTCAGTGTCGTTGCACCGTGGATGTTTATCCTGATTACTCTTTCTGACAATGCAGAAGACCAGGAGCTAGAACCTTGGATTTTATCTTTCCATTTCGAGATTTAATTGTGGACAGAATTGGTTATTTAATGAGCCACTAGGCTTGAACATGAGGATGAGCAAGATTCCACCACAATAATTTCAGAATTTGACATGTGCTTATTGAAACTCTTTATCTAAAAAAAAAGATTTTGAAAACAAAAAGCTTCTGAAGATATTGAATCATATGAAAATTAGATTGGTTCACTCATTGGCTTAATGCTTGGGAACTTCAGCACTTGTCTGGTTTGGCTAGAATGTTGTTTTAGTCCATTAACCCTGTCCGTGTTGCCAGCATTACCCAAAAATTGGTGGCCTAATACCATAGATTTCTTTAAGAATAGCTTCAAAAAAAGTTAATTCCAGTGCTACCTCCCTGGCCTGACTATAAGAGCACAGAGCAGATTGGGAATTAGAGCAGTGCTTGTACACACAGCTTTACTCAAGGGACTGAATGTGGTGGTCAGGTAGTTGAGAAAGCATATTGATTACATGTTGGAAAATGATGGCAAATCATTTTATTCAGGCAGCTGTTGAGGTTTCATAAGACTTTTGTGCATTGCACAAAATCTAATGTAAAATTAATGAGACATTAGTGATCATTACTGAATTTTCTTTGAAATACACCAAAATATATTTCAGCAACTGGAGGGAGCACAAAATGCTGCATGGCAATAAAATGTGTTTAAACTGCAAGATCTGAAGGGAAAATATTGCTACCAAGGACATTTTTTTTTTGGAAACAAAAATTGAAGTTTTACTGTCAGCTTGGAATACTTCTGCTGAAACATGTGACTTGCTCTCAAGTTTCATGTTGGTGGGGTTTTCTTGCATTTTCTTTATTCAGTTTTGCACTTGTCCAGCATCTGACTCTTTGGAACTCAGCAAATTTTTGATTTAAATGACTGGAGAAGAATAAACAGTGTTGACATAAGCAGAGAGAGAAAAAAATGTTGTGTTTAAAGCATCTCTAAAGTGGAGGAAGTCCCCAGGAACTTCACTCTTGTGTTACTAAACAAAATATGGCACAGACTCGTGAAATAGAGAGTCCAAGAACTTGGCCAAAACCTTATATGAAGAGGCAGAATTTTAAAAGGTATGAGAAAATAGAGATACAGGGAGTGAATTCCAGAGCTTAGGAGTCTGGCAGGTTAAATTGTGACCTCCAGTAATGGAAAGATTAAGTTTGAAGCTGATCAAACAGCTGGAATTGAAGGAATGCAGATGATGTAAGCAGGTTGAGGAATAACAGGTGAAGGCAACATGAAGCTGGGGGTGGGGGGGCGGGGGGGGTGGTGGAGGGGGTTTGAAAAGCATTTGCTGCCATGGCTAAGTGAGGAGAGATTAGATCAGGAAGCACATTGATGGATAAATGTGATGGATGTGAGTGAGTGACATAAGGTTTTAATGTTGATACAACAATGTGATCAAAACTTTCAGAAAAAGTACTGTATGAAATAGATCAGCATAAATAAAATGATCTACATTAGTATTATAGGCACAATCCATAATTGTGCTACAATTTCATGTTTGCACATCTTCATTCCGTTATGTTATTTCAATCAGTGATGCGTTATCAATAACTCCAAAGGCGAGAAGTTACCTGACTTTTATTACCATAAACAGAGGGATGTCTTGTATTGCTGACCCGAGACCCAAACTTGTTCTAGGGGAGGGGTGATGGCATTGCCTCCTTTATTAGGGCAATCACTGGGGAGGAGTCACAGGTGCAATCAGCAAGGGGTAGGCCAGCCATACATATAGTATTTACAGTGGTTCTGCCACAATCAGAATGAGTTTTTCATTGAAATAAAGTTCACCAACAGCATGACCTTTCTTTCTTCTGACACATTTCAGCTTTTTAGTTTCATTTGTCACAAAACCCCCAGTGTTCTTCTGCAAACAGATGATCAGGTTATCTCTAACATTCATGTAGCTGTGTAGGAGCTCAATTTACAGAGAAAAGGATTACAATGAAAAGCAAGATTAATACACACCAAGCAGACTCAGCAATGCACTCAGTTGGGGGTGTGCAGAGAATATAACAGCATAGACGGGCCCTCCGAACCACAATGTTGCACCAACCTACATAGTAATTCTTACATACCTCATGCACATAACCTTCAATTTTTCATGTATCCATGTGCCAGTCCAAGTCTTGCAAATATCCCTATAGTACCAGCCTCCACCTCCACTCCCGGCAATGCATTCGAAGCACCAACCGCTCTCGATGTTAAAAAAAACTTCAACATCTCCACTCAACTTTCCTGCATGATTGTGGATAGTGAGGAACATTTTCAAAGCTCGCAGCAGGCCTGGAATAGTTGTAAAAATGGCAGATTGAATTTAATGGAGACAAATTCGGTGTTGCACTTTGGTAGGATGAACCAGAATAAGACTTGCGTGGTAAATGGTTGAGCATTGCAAAGTGTGGTAGAACAAAGGGATTTGGAAATATAGATACACAATTCTTTGAATGTGGTGTCACATGCAGATCAGGTTGTAAAAAGAGCTTTTGGGACGTTGGCTTTCATAAATTGAAGTGCTGAGTACAGGAGATCAGGTGTGATGTTTAAGTTGTTTCAGACATTAGTGAGTTCAAATTTGCAGTATTTTGCGTAGTATTGGTCACCGAGCTACAAGAAAGATACCAATAAGATTGAGAGAATGCAGAGAAAACAAAAGAATGTTTCTGAGATTTCAGCAGGTAAATTATAGGAAAATTTTAAATAGATTAAGACTTTATTCCCTAGAATATTGGGAAAAAAGGAGAGATTTGATGGAGGTATAAAAGATTGAGGTGTATTGAAAGGATAAATGCAAGCAGGCTAATTCCACTGAGGTTGGGTGAGATAGGAACAAGAGGGTGTGGATTGAACAAGAGGGTGAAAAGGGCAATGTTTAAGGGGAACATTAGGTGGAATTTCTTCACTCAGTGTGGTGAGAATGTGGAACAAACTACTGATGGAAGAGGTGGCTGTAGGTCTGATTTTAATGTTTAAGAGAAATCTAGATATGTACAAATGTTTGACCAAAAATAGACTTTATTGACAAATTATTTAGACAAGGAACCCTGTTTGAAGTATCTTCCTACCCTTCATTTCATATCCATACATTTCCATCAATCATCATTGTACAATGTTACATTGATTTCTGTTTACACTGTGACACCTTGATGTCCATCCACCCTCTGTTGTTTGAAGGACTTGCCTTCAGTCTCAACCCCTCAGTGCCCGGTAAAAGATTAACTCTGGACTGGGGCCCTTCTTCACAACATCCTCACGATAGTTGCACCAAACCTCAGTGCATCACTCAGCACATATTCCTGAAGTCTGGTATGTAGCTGTTGACAGCATTCCCGCAACAACATCACTGTACTGAAAGACCAGCAGATTTCAGGCAGACCAAAGTCAGTTTTTCACCAAGTTGATGGTCTTCCAGCAGTTCTGGATGTTTGGTCCATTATGGGCTGATTGGCAGGAAACAATATGGGATTGAAGGAATCCTGCTCTGGTTGGCTGCCGGTTACCAGAGTTGTACTGCGGGGACCACTTTTTTTATACTTTGTATGTTGATGATTTGGATTGTGGAATAAATGGCTTTGTGGCTAAGTTTGCAGACGATATATAGATGGCTGGAGGGGCAGGTAGTGAGAAGGAAATGGGGAGGCTGCAGAGAGACTTGTGTAGATTAGTGAATGGAAATGAAATACAATGTTAGAAAGTGTACAATCTTGCACTTTGGTGGAAGAAATAAAAGGGCAGTCTATTTGGTTGGGGAGAAAATTCAAAATTTGGATATGCAAAGGGTTTAGAAGTCTCATGCAGGACACCCAACAGATTAAATCTCCAGGTTGAGTCGGTGATGAAGAAGGCGATGCAGTGTTGGCATTCACTTTGAAAGGTATAGGATTAAGAGCTGGGATGTGATGTCAAGGCTCTATCAGTCACTGGTGAGGTCTCATTTGGAGAATGGGGTACATTTTTAGGGTCCTTACTTAAGAAAGAATGTGCGGCATTGGAGAAGGTTCAAAGAAGATTTGCAAGTCTGATTCTGGGAATGAATGGATGAGCAGAGGAGGAACATTTGATGGCTCTTGTCCTGAACTTCTTGGAACTCAGAAGAATGAAGCCTTTCAAATGTTGAAAGGCCTGGACACAGTAGATATGGCAAAGTTGTTCCCCATGGTAGGGGAGTCGAGGACAAGAGGGGACAACTTCAGGATTGAAGAGCACCCATTTAAAACAGAGAGGAGTGTTGAACCTTGGTAATTTGCTGCCACAGGCAGCTGTGGAGGCCAGGTTATTGAGTGTATTTAAGGGAGAGATTAATAGCTATCTGAAGTCAGACCATCAAAGTTTGTCGGGAGAAGGCAGGGGAGTGGGGCTGAGTGGAAGAATGGATCAGCTCATGATGGAATTGCGGAGCAGACTTGATAGGCTGAATGGATTACTTCTGCTCCTTTTTCTTATGATGTTGTGGTCTGACTCTGTGCAACCCAGGAACAGTCTGTAAATCAGGGAGTCCTCTGACACGCTGATGCTGGGTATGAAACATGACAAGGACCCTTGCATCTTTCTCCACACACTCAATGAATTTGCATTCTGCAAAGAGATGGCCTACTCTCTCCATCCCACCATAGTCATCTCGGGGACATGTTATGTTCCATTTGTGCAGAAAGGATCGGACTGGGAGGGCTCCTCTCACTGCAGCCAGGCCAAGTCTTGGTGCTTGTTTGTGAGCCCTAGCCATGAGGCATTCTGCCAGATGAGCTGGATGGCCTGCTCAGGAACTGCCCCCACCATGTTCATCAAATCCTCGTTTCTCATTGACTACATGACTTTCCATGATGACCACTGCCTGATGACCTTGTGGTAAAGGTGTTTGTCTGGAAAAACTTATCTATGTACGATTGGTAGGGCCAAACCCATCGTTTGCTACATAGTGGTACTTGGTGCCCTCATGCTTTGGTTCAGCACACAGCCTCATGCAGCAATACAAGAAAGTAGTTATCAGGATGTGGACCACCACGTTGGGTACATCCATGCCCTTGTTGTCTTGAGACTTGTAGATGACAACCCTTCTGACTATTTCTATCTTGAATCTCTACATGAACTCAAAGACTTATGGTGACAGCCAGGGTGGAGGTGTGGGCAATAGGCCACACCTGCCCCACGTTCAGCAGTACTGAGAGCACTTCACATTTGATGACAAGGTTCTTCCCTGTTATTGAGAGGGAGCGCAATATCCCCAGATCCAATTTCTGGTCGACCTTGGCAATCCGCTCCAACTAATTTTTGTTGCATGTCTTGGGTTCGCCAAAGTAGATCCCCAGCACCTTCAGATAGTCAGGTCTGACTGTGAGGGGTTGGTGGACCAGTCAGACCACTTACCAAAAAGCATTGCCTTGCTTTTATTCCCATTTACTTAGACACAAAATCATTGCAGATGCTGATCAGTTGGTGGACCAATCGTGTATCTGAACAAGATGGCGAGATCGTCTATGTACAGGTAGATGTTGACCTGAGTGCCTCCACTTTCAAGCAACTCCTTTTATGGTCTCATATTTCCTGATGGATTCCTGCCCCATCTATGAGAGAGTCATTGGTTCCCCCCAATGTCAGCTCTATGCAGAACACAATGAGACTGGAGAGAGCAAGCAGCCCTTCTTGACTCCAGACTTGATAGGAACCTATCTGTTTCCCACCCATTGATTTGAATTGGGCTATGGATGTCCTTGTAGAACAGTTTAATCCAATTGCTGATTCCCTTCCCAAGCCCATTTTGGAGATCATAGCTGTCATCTATGTATGCGATACCCAGTTGCAAGTCTTTGCTGGTCTAAGCTGACCAGGCAAGTGTCCGCACCCCTGTCAAGCACGCAGGCGATGGTATATATGAGTATCATTAGGCTGTCATTTTCCTGCTTGGAAACATCCAGGCTTGGTCTGCATAGACTGGAGTTGATTGGCAATGGCTTTGTAGAGGATTTTGTGGTCAATGTTTAACAATGATATGCATCTCCAATTCCTGGTATCATATTTCTCTACTTTCTGTTTGAAGATGAGGGTGATGATGCCTTTCCTCATGGAGACTGATATATTACCTGCCAAGAGCATAGCGTCGTATACTTTCAGCAGGTCTGGGCCCAATGTCAGCATTCTTTCCCAGGCTAACGTTCCAGTATTGAAGCTCCAGTTACACCATTTGGCCTTATCGTTTGCACGTTGACGCCAGGTTCTCGAAACAGACACTGCTCCATGCTTTGTTGTGGGAGGAGATGATCACATGAGACAGAGAAAAATATCAAAAGATGTGCTCAATATTCATTCAATATTAATTCTCACTCACAGGAAATTGTAGTCCATAACTGTACAAAGTGAAGAAGAAACTATTAGATGGTATTGAGAAGCATATTGCTACGAAACAGGAACATTTTAAGCCTGTGGAAGCAGCGGAAGGTCTGAAGCACCTCATGAGGTGCCTACCCATCTGCTATGATGGTCACTCCTGCCCCATCTATGAGAGAGTCATTGGTTCCCCCCATTGGCCTCATTAGTTACACAGGATGTTTAAAACCAGAGTGAAGCAAATCATCTCAGTCACAAAACAGTGCCTGAGGAAAAGATTATTTAGCTGTGCTATGCTGCATCAGTGTCAGTGACACTTCATGCAAGGATAATTAAATTTCTTATTACCTATGTGACTACCATGAATTGATATGGAGTGATCTGCTTTTGCTGGGAGTGTTCATGGACAGACTTAAATATTTTCAATCTGCGGTAATTATTTCTCCATAGGTTTTATGGTTTCATGGTTTCTTGAACAAACTAAAATGATGTTGATTGCAATGGACCTCCAAACTCTTCAGACTCCTGGTGTAGACAATCAGGAGATAGATTGATCAACAAAACTCAATTGTGTGGCCTGAAAATGTATCAAGACCACAGCATGTGATAGACTCAGTTTTCAAGGATTCACTGCACTTTTTTCCATCTTGCGAGCGGCAAATAAAAGATAATTGAAGATAAATGAAGAATCTGTTGCCCCAAAAACTATTGGAGGCCTGCGCCATATTGACTGTTCAAGCAGGTCCTCATGCAGCTTCTTGTTGAGATCCTGGCTCCAAGCAGCAGAGCATTATGGTTAAATCACAGAAAGGTTTGTATGGCTGGGAAGGCCCCAGACTCTGAAGCTGTCGAAGCTGCCAATGTTGTGTGTGCCATTGAAAAGCTTGCTTGGTTTTACAAATAAAATGTACACCTGCTTACTTAAAATAATTAAAACATTAAAATTAAATGAAGTAGTGATGTTTTAATTATATTTCTCCCAAAATTGTTACAAGTCCAGAGGACCCCAAAATCCAGCAGCAATAGAAAATTCACCAAGACAAACAATTACAAACATAAGTTGCTTTTAATTTTATTTAAACATAAAAGCAGGATCAAACTTTAACTTCATACTATTAACTTAACCCAACTTAACCCCTTTCTAATTCTAAGCGCATATGTATATAATAAGTATATGCTCAGGAAAGTTCTTTGATTCACCGTCTAATCTCACTTTTCACTCCTCCAAGTTCACCGGTATTAGGGAATTTTTATACTGTGCACAGAATTTAACATTTATGTATTTTCACCAGGCTCTAATGCTGAAAGGTAAATTGTTAGCGCTCAGGAAGGTTCTTGTTGGTTTCAGAGAGGGGTTTGTAACTCTTTTGACACACATAAACTGATTCCCTCCGATCAGTCACTTCAGAGTCTTGCTGAAGAAATTGTCCCATTGTGGATCTTCCAGGTCACCACAGAGTTCCTCTTTTTTCCTTTATTTGAGGAGAAACACTCCAGCCAGCCATTTCCTCTTGTATGAACTACAAGGGTTTTCAACAGGCTGAACTCAGAACTCACAACCCATCAACAAAATGGGGTTTTAACAAGCTGCCAAAAGCCACTGCAGAACTCTCTCTCTCTCTCTCTCTCTCTCTCTCTCTCTCTCTCATCCTGTCTTTTTTTTCTTCTCCCTGTTTGCAAAACTGCATGACCCCTCTTGGAACAGCAAACTGCAACCAGACAGATTGCTGGCACCAGAATCAGTTTCTGCCTGGGTATCTGTTGTTTTAAAGACAATAGTTCATTATCAATCCAATTAACATCTACTTGTGAAATCTCCATAGGCATTCTTCAAAGTTTATGTCAAGTCATTGTGGAAATAAAGTCTCTCTTTCAGCAAAACTCTTGCCTTTTAAATGAGAAGTGTTTTGTTAGTATCTGTTTGTTTATGAAGTGACCTACTCTAAGTCTCCTACAATCTTATCTTTTTTAAAAACCTATTTATATATATAAAATAACCCGTAATGAGATACTGTGCCTCCCATTTTAAATTTTATTTAATTTAAAGATACAAGCCCTTCTGGCCCATGAACCCAAGTTGCCCACATACTCCTAATTAATCTACCAACCTGGTATGTCTTTGCACAACCCTCAATGCACAAAATCTCAGAATGATATTTCTAGCTGCATGCAAAATTTACAGGGAAGGGTTTTACCTCCTGGTTGGATCCTGGAGGAGTTCACTGGAGCAGAACATAATGCGGAGGAGTTCACTGGAGCAGAACATAATGCGGAGGAAGAATGCCATTGCTGATTTGGACCTCAGTCAGTGGGATAGCCATGGAACACGTGGGGGAGTCCAAACATTAGCTCAAGCATTTAAGAAGTATCCTTTTCAAGATTTCAAAAGATGCTCAGTTATTTAATCTGAAAGAATTAGAATCCACTCTGAATTTTGCATAGTTGAATCATTCCATGATTATTTTTGGCCTTGGGACTTGTTCAATCATACAATTACTGTAAACCAGTGGACAATAAAGATTGAGAGGGATATGGGCAGGCAAATGGGACCAGCTGAGTTAGACTGCTGGCTCAGCATAGTTAAGTTGGGCCAAAGTGTCTCTTTCTGTGCTGTAAATCTTTGACTTTAAATGGTCTTTTTCTAAGGTTTGCTCAAGGCACAATTTGTGAGCAAGAGGTTCTGAACATATTTGATTAGAAAGTTGGGATTTGTTGGCAAATCGGATATTTTGACAAAAGAATTTTGAAAGGCAGTATTTTTTTTAATTAATCGAAAGGTATGTGGATAAGAAGTTGAATGTTCACAGAAAAGATGATTGCTCAGCAAATGGTACAAATTTGTGTCTCTGTCATCCAGGTCTTGTTTCCATTTAAATAGATATCCCAGTGTTTAACAGTCAGATGTGTCCTTTAAGTAGCAGAAGAGATGCAGTGGAAATGAATTAATCACAAATGTTATCATGAATGATGGAATACAGGTCAGGTTGTGATCATGTTGAGTCAAAATTTCCATAAAATATTTTTTTCCCTAGTCAGGAATCCTTGGGAGGAATCACGATGGTTCATATGAGATTTATATTCTGTTTTCTTTCTGCATGGATGTTTGCATGAGGTGTCGACCCAGTGATCCCAGCAAATTTAAATTCCTATGAGTCACTATTTTTGAGCAAATTTCCTGGACCCAACCCACGAACATTGTCACAAAGAAAGCATGTCAATGCCCCTACTTCCTTGGAAATTGAGTATGACATCTGAGACCTTGGCATACTTCTGTAGATGTGTGGTGGAAACTGTGCTGACTGGCACAACATGGCTGGTATGGGGACACCAATATCTCTGAGCAGAACAGCCTGCAAGATGTAGTGGTTACAGCCCAGTACATCACAGGCAAAACTTCCCCACCATCAAGAAAATGTATTTGGGAGAGCAGCAGCAATCATCAAGAATCCACACCACCCAGTACATCCTCTCTGCTCACTGCTGCCTTCAGGAAAGAGGTATAGGTGCCACAAGACTCATTCCATCAGGTTCAGGAATAGTTTCTACCTCTCTATCATCAGATCAAAACAACTAACTCAATTAGGGACTCATTTAAGGCCCCTTACTTTGCACATTTATTATTAAATACTAATTTTCTGTATTGCATTTTTGCCTGGCCCACAAGAAAAAGGATCTTAGGATTGTATGTGATGTCATGTCTATACTCTGACAATAATTCTGAACTTCGTTTGTGCCATTTGAGTCTGAGACAAATTCAGGTTAGCCTCATCTCAACCTATTATTTTTGGGTTGGATTTGTCATCTGTGAAAGAGCAGCAGCAAACTGTGAAGACTGCGTCCCATCAGGAGGCCAGTTTAGTTTATAAAACTGGATAATTGGCTTAGTCGCTAAATCAGTTAAGCTTCAGGTGCTGTGTCTGGATTGTGTGCTTGGATGGAAGAAATCTGGTAATATTGTTGTGGCTTTGTGTGTTGTACAGAGAATGTTTAAGAGCCTACATTAATGCATAATATGCCATCATATATGAAGAATAATTTCAATGATGGTTCTCTTGTGACTTCCTGATCAAGATTTTAGCCCCTCATTTTTTGAACTGGAACCTCATACAATAAGGAGTGAATTTACCCACAGTCCTGTGCTGATATACCACAAGATTACAATTGTATAAGGGCGCCAATAAACTGGAAACAATATGCATCTTAATAGTCCAATAATGCATTAAGCGAACAATTTCAGCGTAAGTTGTGGTTGCCTCATTGCATATTGGAAAGGATGCAGAAAAGATTCCCAAGGATGTTACCTGGACTGGAGATCTTGAGCTACAAGGAGTAATTGGAGAGGCAGATTCTTTTATTCTGGAGTGAAGGTGGAAAGATTCAAAGGGGGTATGGTGGAGATTCAACTTTTTCACAGAGAGGTTGTTGGATATATACGAGCTGCAGATGCAGTGGTAGAGTTGGGCACAGTGACTTCATTTAAAATAAATTTGGAAAGCCCCATGGATTGGAAAGGTTGGAGGGATTGGTATTCAGCATGGACAAGTTGGACCAAAGGCCTGTTTCCATGCTGGAAAGCCCCTTGTCTCCAAAAGATATGTGATGCAAACTTCAATTAATTACAGACAGACTTGTCCGTATAATTGGTGTCATTTGCAGGTTTTGGTGGGTCGATACAGTATGTTACTGAAGATATGAACACACATTGTGCCAGCTGAAGTGTGCAAGGTTGGGACAAAGTGTCAGTCAGTATGCTGTGGTGCAACACGGTAGTGCAGGTATGAACTCACAAGACTGTACTCTCGTGACGCCTCATAGAGGTCTTTAAGCCACATATCAAATTTGACGGAGGCCTCTGGATCCCTGGGGTCAGTTTCCAGCATCTGCACTCGGATCGCCTTGTCCATGGCAAATAATCAGGACATTAAATTGTTCTGCGATCAATAACCACAAGCAGACGAGGCAAGTGATTAAAAGCTTTAATATCCTGAAACATCAGGCACGTCTCGATGTGCTGCTGGACCGGATCCAAGGCTGGTAAGGAGGGAGGAGCCGGGCTATCAGCCTTTATTGGGAATCTTATGGGGAGGATTTACAGCATTGGAGATGGGCCAGCAACATGTAGAGGTGTGGCTGATGTTTCAGGATATTAAAGCCTTTAATCACTCACTTCAAGTCTGCTTGTGGTTATTGATCACGCAACATATGCGACCAATGTTTTCCCTTCATCTGAGCTGAACACATAGTGGGCCAAAGGAAGGACCTTGCTGCTGACTGTTGCTTTGAATCAACAGCCAAACTGGCTGATTGATTTTCTGCAGTTCTATGATTGGATGCTTCCTGGAGCTTCTTAAAGTTTGGCAGAGAGTGTCAGGTGGTGAATAATTCTGTCCAACACAAAAGATGCTTATGAGCATTCCAATGGAAATCAGTTTGTCTGGGGGAATAAACTGAGCCAGCTCAGAAGGGGGGAGAAACAGGGAGATGAGGGCTGTTGGCAGAGAACCAAGTTCCCTCAGGGTGCTTTATTTCTGGAACATTGTGAGGGATCATAATGGGCTTCCACATTTCAATAATAATGATGTCCTCACTTACATCTGCCACCTACTCCAGCAAGGTTGATGTCTGTATGAGTGACTTTGACCATGAATCCTAAACCTTAATTCATTCCAATTTTGAGCTGGAGATATTTGTTAAATCTCATGGACAGTATTCAAGGTACCTCTTCAGTGGATTGCAGTATGGTAGTCTTCAACTGATCCCAGAGGGTTTCAGGGGACGGGTCCGTGAGGCGGGTTGCATCGTCGAGCTTTGCTTTGAGGTTTGCCTGGAAGTTTCCTCTCGCTTCGTCTGACTGCAGGTTTCCAACATTGAACCTCTTTCTGGGGGCTTTACTGTTCCTGGGCTTTGGCTTGAAGTGAAGGTTGAGCTTGCAGCGAACCAGCCGGTGGTCAGTGTGGCATTTCGCGCTGGGCATGACCCTGGTGTGGAGCACATCTCGTTTGTCACTTTCTCGCACCAGGATGTAGTCCAGGAGGTGCCAGTGTTTGGATCGGGGATGCATCCAGGTAGTCTTAAGGCTATCCCTCTGCTGAAAAAGGGTGTTTGTAATGACAAGCCGCTGTTCTGCACAGAGCTCCAACAGGAGGCGCCCATTGTCGTTGCACTTGCCGACGCCATGCTTGCCCAGGATTCCAGGCCAGGTTTCTGAGTCTTTGCCGACGCGAGCATTGAAGTCGCCAAGGATGACAACCTTGTCGGCTGTAGGGGTGCGTTGGATGAGGTTGCGCAGGTCGGTGTAGAACTTGTCCTTTTCTGCTGGTTCCGCCTGGAGGGTTGGAGCATAGACACTGATGAGGGTGATGCAACGCTTGTTTTGAAGGGGGAGTCGCATGGACATGATTCGGTCCGAGTGGCCTGTCGGAAGGTTTTTGAGTTTGGAGGTAATGAAGCTCTTGACCATGAAGCCTACACCAGATAGGCGTCGTTCATCCGAAGGTTTGGCAGACCAGTAGAGTGTGTAGCCTGCGCCGCGTTCTTGGAGGCTGCCTACATCTGCCAGGCTTCTCCTCCAGGAAAAACAAGGACTGGTTTGACGAAAACAGCCAGGAAATCCAGGAGCTGCTGGCAAAGAAGCGAGCTGCCCACCAGGCTCACATTACAAAGCCGTCCTGCCCAGAGAAGAAACAAGCCTTCCTTCGTGCATGCAGCCATCTTCAGCGCAAACTCCGGGAGATCCAAAATGAGTGGTGGACTAGCCTCGCCAAACGAACCCAGCTCAGCGCGGACATTGGCGACTTCAGGGGTTTCTACGAGGCTCTAAAGGCTGTGTACGGCCCCTCACCCCAAGTCCAAAGCCCGCTGCGCAGCTCAGACGGCAAAGTCCTCCTCAGCGACAAGATCTCCACTTCCAATCTCTTTTCAGTGCCAACCGCTCAGTCCAAGATTCTGCCCTGCTTCAGCTCCCTCAACAGCCCCTAAGGCTAGAGCTGGATGAGGCCCTCACCCAGGATGAGACATATAAGGCAATCAAACAACTGAAAAGTGGCAAAGCAGCAGGTATGGATGGAATCCCCCCAGAGGTCTGGAAGGCTGGCGGCAAAACTCTGCATGCCAAACTGCATGAGTTTTTCAAGCTTTGTTGGGACCAAGGAAAACTACCTCAGGACCTTCGTGATGCCACCATCATCACCCTGTACAAAAACAAAGGTGAGAAATCAGATTGCTCAAACTACAGGGGAATCACGCTGCTCTCCATTGCAGGCAAAATCTTCGCTAGGATTCTACTAAATAGAATAATACCTAGTGTCGCCGAGAATATTCTCCCAGAATCACAGTGCGGCTTTCGCGCAAACAGAGGAACTACTGACATGGTCTTTGCCCTCAGACAGCTCCAAGAAAAGTGCAGAGAACAAAACAAAGGACTCTACATCCTAGTTGACCTCACCAAAGCCTTCGACACCGTGAGCAGGAAATGGCTTTGGCAAATACTAGAGCGCATCGGATGTCCCCCAAAGTTCCTCAACATGATTATCCAACTGCACGAAAACCAACAAGGTCGGGTCAGATACAGCAATGAGCTCTCTGAACCCTTCTCCATTAACAATGGCGAGAAGCAAGGCTGTGTTCTCGCACCAACCCTCTTTTCAATCTTCTTCAGCATGATGCTGAACCAAGCCATGAAAGACCCCAACAATGAAGACGCTGTTTACATCCGGTACCGCACGGATGGCAGTCTCTTCAATCTGAGGCGCCTGCAAGCTCACACCAAGACACAAGAGAAACTTGTCCGTGAACTACTCTTTGCAGACGATGCCGCTTTAGTTGCCCATTCAGAGCCAGCTCTTCAGCGCTTGACGTCCTGCTTTGCGGAAACTGCCAAAATGTTTGGCCTGGAAGTCAGCCTGAAGAAAACTGAGGTCCTCCATCAGCCAGCTCCCCACCATGACTACCAGCCCCCCCACATCTCCATCGGGCACACAAAACTCAAAACGGTCAACCAGTTTACCTATCTCGGCTGCACCATTTCATCAGATGCAAGGATCGACAATGAGATAGACAACAGACTCGCCAAGGCAAATAGTGCCTTTGGAAGACTACACAAAAGAGTCTGGAAAAACAACCAACTGAAAAACCTCACAAAGATAAGCGTATACAGAGCCGTTGTCATACCCACACTCCTGTTCGGCTCCGAATCATGGGTCCTCTACCGGCATCACCTACGGCTCCTAGAACACTTCCACCATCATTGTCTCCGCTCCATCCTCAACATCCATTGGAGCGCTTTCATCCCTAACGTCGAAGTACTTGAGATGGCAGAGGTCGACAGCATCGAGTCCACGCTGCTGAAGATCCAGCTGCGCTGGGTGGGTCACGTCTCCAGAATGGAGGACCATCGCCTTCCCAAGATCGTGTTATATGGCGAGCTCTCCACTGGCCACCGTGACAGAGGTGCACCAAAGAAAAGGTACAAGGACTGCCTAAAGAAATCTCTTGGTGCCTGCCACATTGACCACCGCCAGTGGGCTGATCTCGCCTCAAACCGTGCATCTTGGCACCTCACAGTTTGGTGGGCAGCAACCTCCTTTGAAGAAGACCGCAGAGCCCACCTCACTGACAAAAGGCAAAGGAGGAAAAACCCAACACCCAACCCCAACCAACCATTTTTCCCCTGCAGCCGCTGCAAACCGTGTCTGCCTGTCCCGCATCGGACTTGTCAGCCACAAACGAGCCTGCAGCTGATGTGGACTTTTACACCCTCCATAAATCTTCGTCCGCGAAGCCAAGCCAAAGAAGAAAGATTCAAGGTAACCTAATGAAGGTCACTATCACGATATTTTAATAAAGAGCTGACTGTTTTCTGCATTGACTTTTGCACTGACAAGCAAGCAGAATAAGCTTTCTGGGAGGACTGCATGGTCCCTTTCAACGCACAGACATCATTTCACAGGTCGTATGTATTGTTCTTGGGATGAACTGCATACAATTACAGGTCGGGTACCCCCTATCCAAAGATCTGAAAATTGAAAAGATCCAAAAACCTAATTTTTTTAGTCCTATCATCACAGCATCATAACATCTGTCATGGGCTCTGATGCTCTGTTGGCGCTGGTTTGATTATGGTAAAAGTAAAAAAAAACAAAATCTTTGCTTCTGGCTGGGAAGATGCTAAGCAGAGCTGGGCCCAAGTTCTCAGCATCGTCTGCAGCCGGCGATGGCGACTCCATTCTCAAGATCAGGTGCGGTGCAATCCACATTGAAAAAGTCACCTCGGGCTCCCAGGCAGGAGCAGAGACTGTAGTCAGGGACTGGCAGTGGCGGTGCGAAGGTGTCAGGACTAGCGGCAGCAATGGGGAGGTGGTCTCTTTTGTAAGCAGAGATCAATTTTTTTGTAGGTTCTAAACATCATTAGAAAAGGAAGCAAATGCTATGTTGGCATTCATTTCAAGAGGAATAGTATATAAGAGTAAGGAAGTTTTGATGAGGCTCTATGGGGCCCTGTGGAGTTTTGGGGCCCTTTTAAGGGATTGACTGATGTTGGAGAAAGTTCAGAGAAGATTTACGAGGATGATTCCTGGAATGCAAGGTCTAACACATGAACAACGTTTATTGGCTCTTGGACTGTATTCATTGGAGTAGAGAAGAATGAGAGAGGATCTCATAGAAACATTTCAAATACAAGAAGGATTGAATAGAGGTGATTTGAATAAGATGTTTCCCTTGGTAGGTGAGTCCAGGACAAGAGGGCACAGTCTTAAAGTTAGAAGGTACCCAACAGAGAAGAGGAGAAATTTCTTTAGCCAGAGGGATGTGGATTTGTGGAATTTGTTGCCACGTCCAGCTGTGGAGGTTGGATCATTGGGGGAGTTTCAGGAGGAGATTGATAGGTATTTAATTAGTCAGGGTATCAAGGGATATGGGGAAAGGGGCGGTAGTTCATGTTGGAGTGGTGGAGCAGACTCGACAGGCCAAACGCCCTAGTTCTGTTCCTTTATCTTGTGATCTTGTGATAAATTTCAATCTAATACATCAAATCTAAATCCAATATATGCTACCTTTTAGTGTGAGGAGCAGGGTGATATCCCAGAATCTACTGGAATTCAAACTATTTGTTGACAATACTGTGTGGAGCAAGATAGAGTTGTGCACTGAAGTTTGCAATATTAGTAGCTCAAATATTTACACCTTATGGTTTTGATGCTAATGCCACTTGAAAATAAATTCATGGCAGAAAGGGTGATAGATGTTTACTTGCTGTACAAAAAGACCTAATTGTTGGAGAGGGTTAATAAACCAAAAATAAAGAAAATAAATTACACTGCAATGGAAAATTGTGCCTTTTAAACTTGTCCACATTAATCACTGCAAAGATAAAATTTTTAAACTGGCATTTTTAGCAATTAATGGTAGACTATTCAATGAACATCAGTAAACATTATTCTGTGAACAATTGTATTTTCAGCAGTTATTTATGTGGTTTCAGTCAGTCAGCTTAGCCATGTTGATGGAAAGAGAACACAGATAAATCATTAATGTGAATCTGTGCACAGAAAAGCCTTTAACTTTCATGGATCACTTTGTGCAAGATGCTAACAACATTTGACAGTGGGTTTTTTTGGATTGTGATTCCAGTTAATTTTCAAGATTTCCAGAAATAATCATCGCTGTATCTGACCGTTCTGAGCTGTATCTTTACCTCTGCTGATGGAGAGACTGCTTCAGAGACCACTGCAGTGGCTGTGATGAAAAAGAAAGTCTCTCCTTTGATATACTTTTGAATTGTTTCCCCCCCCCCCCCCCCGACTTACCCCTCCCAATGCTTGGTGTCTCTTTGTGGTTGATTTCCAACAATATGACCAGCACTGGGAACATGATGTGCCTGGTACAATAAATGTCAAATTCTGGCTTGGGTGCAATGTGCAGAGACAAAAATTAGACTCTACTGAAGATTATTCCCATAATGCACCAATGAATTTTGTTTGGATCGGTTGCTGATCCTCATGTCACCACTCTGCTCTTTAAAAGAAAACAATTTATTTATTTATTTCCATCAGGTGTCATAACGGAAGACATTTGAATCAATGCTAATCAGCGTCACCTGTTGCACAAATAATCTTTGGAAGCCTTGAAGCTATATCCTGAGTCTTCATTGAAACCATGGGTACATGGGGAAATATAACTATTTTTCAATTTACCATGGATTAATCTGTGAATTTTTCAACTGATGCCATTGACTCTCTGTGGTATGTGACTTCCATTGAAGAATCTATTTTTCACAATGAGCAATGGGAAACCACTATCCATCCATGGCTTGGATGTTTTGGCCATCTCGTGCTGGTATCTTGAGTTGCCTTAACCTACTGATCTTCATTTTGATCCCAGGGTGTGAACACATCAGCAATGACAATGGGTAAACGTGTCTACTTAGATCACCTTCTTGAAGAAATAAACAATGAATGTACATCCTCCTAAACTTCTAATTTGATGTTTGGAAATATGTGGCCATTTTTTTCATCGAATGGCCTATTCTCATCAGATTAAGTCAACCAGAAAGATAAAAAATTCAAGATGAGAACTTTTGGAGATGGTGTCCTGAATTGATTGGAAACCTTGAGTATGGTGTAGCTATCCAATGAACATCCCCACATGGTGGAATACCCAGCCAATATTCCTGAATGAGACTCTTATATTAACTGTAACTGAGCAGATCTCACTTGTAACTTCAATAGATCCTGCTCAAATTGAGATTCTAATATTTTGTAATCTTGGTTTTCCTCATCTCAAAAGTTCAAGAAAATTAGTTTTACTGATAGATTGTTTCATTTGAGGATGTGTTTCAATTATATTTAGAACCCATTGACACAGTCCACTATCAATTTGTTAAGCAAGAAGTTGGTAGTTTTTCTGCTGGCCTAGGATTCATTTTGCCACATATGGAAGAATGCTTAATTTTGTCAATCAATGCTGTGATGTTTGTGCCGTAGTTAAAAATTAAATGTCTCTATTTTCTTGATGTTTCGTGAGAAGTAGAAGGGTGGATTTTGTTTGGTGCTGGGAGAAATTTGTGTTTCTTGTACAGCTCAAATCATAGAGCCATAAAGCCATTCAGCATAGAAGTAGGTCCCATGCCAACCAAACCCATTTATCAGCCCTTGGTTCATATCCTGGGGAGTCATGTGTTCATCCAGATGCTTCTGAAATGCTATTAGAGTATCTGCCTATGTCACTGTCTCAGGCAAAGAATTTGTGATTTCAGCCACGTAGCTGGGTGAAAAAAAATCTTTTCGATCTCATGCTCTCTATTGTTTGACATCTCTGTTGTGAGGAAAATGTTCTTACTTTCCATGCCATCTGTGCTCCTCCTAATTTGCTCTCAGCATTCTCTACTTCAATGAAAACAAACCCAATGTGTCCAGTTTCTCCTCTTGAATATTCCATCCCAGGCAAATGGTGGTAAACAAGGTTGCAGTGGCCACTGAGCTCCGTACAACGCTACACATATTGTCTCTGATTAGGAAATGCTAGAGATAATAAGAAATATGAACTGGATTTTCAAACTGGAGGATGGGACTAGTCAGTTATTGAGCAGTTCTAACTTACTGAAGGAACCTAGCAACAGTGCAGTAAACTGTGGAATGGATCACTGGAGATTCCTGGGAGGCTGTTGGAAGTGCAATGTGAGAAGAAAGAAGTACAGCGTGAAGGCCCACATTGCGGTTAGACTGAGAGTATTCCCATTCAGATCTGAGCTCCCAATGATATTACTTGCCAAGGAAAGATGGTGAGGCTGCAAGTGAACCAGAGAGAGCTGCAGGGCTGTTGTGCTCTGATTATTACAGAAACATGGCTCCAGGACTCAGCAATCCAGCTTGTTGGCCTTATCTTCTTCAGGGCAGACAGGGATGCTGCTGCTTCTGGCGAGACTCGAGGGGGAATGGGGTGAATCTGTGTAATTACATCAATGAGAACAGATGTACAGATGTCTCTGTTGTAAACATCTTCTGCTCATCAGTGATCGAGTTTCTGATGATAAAATACAGGCACATAAGACTGCTTTGAGACCACAGATTGGAGCTGTTTCAGGGAGGTGGCACCTACGCTGGCTACGTAAACATTGGTGAGTGCATGAGAGCAATGACTGGTTACATTAGCAAGTGCATCAAGGATGTCATGGAGATCAAATGCTGCACAACAAGGGCTAACCAGAATCCATGGTCCATGCACTTCTTGGAGCTCATGATGCAGGCTTCAAAACAGGAGATTAGTTGGCACTAAGATCAGCCAGGGCTGAACTCTCCAGTGTACTCCAGAAGACAAAGCATGGGTATGCACAGAGGTGGCTGTGTGGCACCAGCGACTCAAGGCATATGGCAAGGGATCCTTGCAAGTCTAGGACAATCATGTTGCCATTCCAGACAGGATGATCATCTTCTGCACATGATTTGAGGAGAAGACAGGCTGATGCTGAAGAATGCTCCTTCTCCCCCTGAAGGCCCCTTGTATAGCTGCGGTTGTGATGAAGAGAATCCTATCCAGGATGAACCCACACAAAGCAGGCAACGTGCCCACCTGGGTACTGAAGGACTGCACAGACCAAATGACAGAAGTATTTATGGAGATCTTCAATACATCATTGCAGCAGTGCATCATCCCCCTGGGTTTCAAGGCAGCCACGATCATCCTGGTTCCAAAGAGAGCGACAGTAACAGGCCTCAACGACATTCTGCCAGTGGCACTGACCTTCACCATTATAACCATATAACCACTTACAGCACAGAACAGGCCAGTTCGACCCTACTAATCCATGCCGTAACAAATCCCCACCCTCCTAGTCCCACTGACCAGCACCCGGTCCATACCCCTCCAGTCCTCTCCTATCCATGTAACTATCCAGTCTTTCCTTAAATGGAACCAATGATCCCGCCTCGACCACGTCTGTCGGAAGCTCATTCCACATCCCTACCACCCTTTACGTAAAGAAATTTCCCCTCATGTTCCCCTTATAATTTTCCCCCTTCAATCTTAAACCATGCCCTCTAGTTTGAATCTCCCCCACTCTTAATTGAAAAAGCCTATCCACGTTTACTCTGTCTGTCCCTTTTAAAATCTTAAACACCTCTATCAAGTCCCCCCTCAATCTTCTACGCTCCAGAGAAAAAAGCCCTAGTCTGCACAACCTTTCCCTGTAACTCAAACCTTGAAATCCTGTCAACATTCTCGTGAACCTTCTCTGCACTCTCTCTATTTTGTTTATATCTTTCCTATAATTTGGTGACCAAAACTGTACACAGTACTCCAAATTTGGCCTTACCAATGCCTTGTACAATTTCATCATAACCTCCCTACTCTTGAATTCAATACTCCGATTTATGAAGGCCAACATTCCAAATGCCTTCTTCACCACACCGTCTACCTGAGTATCAGCCTTGAGGGTACAATTTACCACAACTCCTAAATCCCTTTGATGCCCTGCACATCTCAATAGCCTACCATTTAATGCAAATGACCTATTTAGATTTGCCTTTCCAAAATGTAACGCCTCACACTTATCTGTATTAAATTCTATCAGCCATTTCTCAGCCCACACCTCCAGCCTTCCTAAATCACCTTTTAATCTACCGTAATCTTCCTCACTGTCCACAACACCACCAATCTTTGTATCATCTGCAAACTTGCTTATCCAATTCTCCACCCCTATTTCCAGATCGTTAATATATATAACAAACAATAGTGGACCGAGGACCAATCCCTGAGGAACTCTACTAGTCACCGGCCTCCAATTGGACAAACAATTTTCTACCAGTTATCTCTGACACCTCCCATCCAACCATTGCTGAATCCATTTCACTACCTCCTCATTTATACCTAATGCCTCCACCTTTTTTCCTAACCTCCTGTGGGGAACTTTGTCAAAAGCTTTACTAAAGTCTAAATAGACAACATGCACAGCTTTCCCTTCATCAACCTTTTTTGTAACCCCTCGAAAAACTCAATCAGGTTTGTCAAGCATGATCTACCCCTGACAAAACCATGCTGATTACTCCCTATCAATCCCTGTACCTCCAAATATTTGTAAATACCATCCCTCAAAACACTTTCCATCAACTTGCCCACCACAGACGTCAGACTCACGGGCCTATAATTCCCAGGTTTACATTTAGACCCTTTCTTAAACAGCGGAACCACATGCGCCACCCTCCAATCCTTTGGCACTACCCCCGTGGCCAGTGACATCCTAAATATATCCTAAATATATTATTAAATGCTTCAAGCATCTGGTGCTGGAAGTGCACCTCCAGAGACACTGAACCATTTCAATTCTCCTGCAGATGGGACCATTCCACTGATGATGCTACAGCCTTATCCCTCTCTCTGTCATGACCCACCTGGAGAACAACATCTCATACACCAGGCTGCTGTTCATTGACATCAACTCAGCATTTAATACAATCATAAACCAGAGGCTAGTGGAGAAGCTGTTCTTGCTGGGACCCAATACCCCTCTCTGTAACTGGATTGTGGACTTCTTAATGGAAAGACCGCTGTCTGTCCAGATCGCTAGCTGAGCGTCAAATGCCATCATGTTGCACACTGATGCTCCTCAGGACTGTCGACTCAGACTGCTACTGCATCAGCTATTGCACTTCCTCAGAAGCCTGAGGTGGGCAAGACCATTGGCTTCCATTCTGTCAATTTTCTACGGGAGCTCTATCGAGGGCATCCTGTCAGGCTACATCACAGGACCATAAAAGCGGCAGAGAGGATCACTGGGGTCTCCCTCCAGCCTATATATGAGATTTATTTGGATCATTGATGAAAGAGGGCTCACAAAATCGGGCAGGACCCCTACTACCCTGCACAATGCATCTTCCAGCTAATCCCAGAGTGAAAACGATACAGAAGTACCAGAGCCAGAACCATCAAGCTGAGGAACAAATCTCCCACGGGCAGTGAGATTGCTGAAACAACACTCTGTTACTCTACTATTTATTAAGAATTTCATTTTAAAATGTCTAAATGTACAGTGCATTTGTGTATTGTTTGGGTGTATATATGCTCTTTCTGCACACGTTTCTGCATAGTGGACTGGAGAATGCTGTTTCATCAGGTTGTTCTGGTACAATTGGATGATAAATAATCTGGACTTGATGCATCTACCAGTGCAATTATATCCTTCCGCAGTGTGACAGCCAGAATAAAACTCAATATTTCCAGCTGAGACCTTGGCACTGTTTTTTTAAGTTGCACCAAAAGCATCCCAACCTATATCCAGAAACTAAAGCAAGCATTCCAAACTCCTTCTTCACTACCCTTTCCCTTTTCCTCTGTACTCCTACCTCAAGGGATTTCCCTCAATACTCCCTTGCTCTGCCATTCATTCTGCATATTTCTCTGTTAACTGGATCAGCTCCCCACCATGACCACCAGCCCCCCTACATCTCTATCGGGCACACTGAACTCAAAACGGTCAACCAGTTTACCTACCTCGGCTGCACCATTTCATCTGATGCAAGGATCGACAAAGAGATAGACAACAGACTCACCAAGGCAAATAGCGCCTTTGGAAGACTACACAAAAGAGTCTGGAAAAACAACCACCTGAAGAAACACACAAAGATCAGCGTGTACAGAGCCGTTGTCATACCCACGCTCCTGTTCGGCTCCAAATCATGGGTCCTCTACTGGCATCACCTACGGCTCCTAGAACGCTTCCATCAGCGCTGTCTCCGCTCCATCCTCAACATTCATTGGAATGACTTCATCACCAACGTCGAAGTACTCGAGCTGGCAGAGTCCGCAATCATCGAATCCATGCTGCTGAAGACCCAACTGCGCTGGGTGGGTCACATCTCCAGAATGGAGGACCATCACCTTCCCAAGATCGTGTTCTATGGTGAGCTCTCCACTGGCCACCAAAGAAGAGGTACAAGGACTGCTTAAAGAAATCTCTTGGTGCCTGTCACACTGACCACTGCCAGTGGGCTGATAACGGCTCCAACCGTGCATCTTGGCGCCTCACAGTTCGGCGGGAAGCAACCTCCTTTGAAGAAGACCGCAGAGCCCACCTCACTGACAAAAGACAAAGGAGGAAAAACCCAACACCCAACCCCAACCAACCAATTTTCCCTTGCAACCGCTGCAACCATGCCTGCCTGTCCCGCATTGGACTTATCAGTCACCAAGGAGCCTGCAGCAGACGTGGACATACCCAACATAAATCTTCATCCGCGAAGCCAAGCCAAATAAAAAAAAAGAAGGATCATTGAAAATGCCAGCACCTAATTTTTTAAAATTTAGACACATACAACATAGTAAAATGCCCTTCTGGCCCATGAGCCCCTGCCGTCTGAATCCCGCAATTAACCTACAACACCCATACATTTTGAAAGGTGGGAGAAAACCCACACAGACATGGGGAGAATGTAAAAACTTTTTACAGACAGCGCCGGATTTGAATCAGAGTCACTAACTGCTATGCTAACCTTAACGCATATCAAGATTTAATCCCATCGGCCATTTCTCTGTCCAAGTTATCAGCTGATCATGATCAATCTGTGGCCAAAGCCTACCCTTCTCCCTTTTTGTAACAGCGCCATTTTTGTGTCATTTGTGAACCAAACTACCTCCTACATTAACAATCACCAATGACCAAATGGCTCCAGAAGTGGCAGGAAGCAGCTGTGAATGAATTTGATTTGCCTGTTGTGCTAAATGTGAGCAACCCATTTTGACCATTGCCATGATCCATCTTGTTATTTTGTTTACACTGTGTGATTTTCTATGAATTTTAAAAATCATAAATGGCACTGGAGTGTGGTGACTTTGATTTCTTGGCTGGTTTTTAATTTGACTCTGATACACCCAACAGTTGCAATCCATCTCACTGAAATGAGCCTTGAATTTTTCCTGCTTAATGTCCAATCATCATTCAACATCCAAGATAATATATGATGTCCAACTCTGAGTCCACATATAACAGCTTTGGAAATGGCACCCCATCAAATTCCTTTTACATCTGCTATTTCCCCTTCATCGAACGTAGCTGAAAATGTGATAATTTTCTGAACTTCGATTGGGCTCCCCTCAGCCTCTGGCACTCTGAGGAACATAAGAAATTGCAAAAGCTGGAATCTTGAGTTAGCAGAGAATCTGAAGGCTCTCGGCAAGTCGGGCAGAATTCATGGAGTGAAATGGGCAATCAGCATTTGGGGTCAGGACTCCTGCTGGAGATAAGAAGAGGAGGGAGAAAAGGCTGAGGAAGGGTCAGAGGCAAAAGGATGGGGGACAGATGAAGGTAGGTGAGGATTAGAGAGGCAGGTAATGGGGGGAGCTGTAAGAAAATGACAGCAGGGAAAGGATTGATGGAAACAGTGAAAGAGGATGTGGGTGGGAGTCAACTGAAATTGGAAAATTCAATGTTCAACATGTGGGTATTAGGCTACCCAGGTGGAAGGTGATATGTAGGATGATCTTTGGCTCAACCTGGCAATGAATGAGGCAGAGGACAGACAGGTTGGTGTTAATGGTGTGGTAATGGGGAGAGTGATTAAAATCACGAGCTACCAGGAGTTTCAGCTGACAACTGAGAACAGAGCATAAGTACTTAGCAAAGTGGTTGCCCTGTCTCGGGCTGGTCTCTCTGTTGCAGTGGAGGCCACATTGAGAGCAACGAGTGCAGTTGATGAGATTGGAGGGAGTGCATGTGAAGCTCTGTCTCATATTGATGGTCCATTTATGGCCCTGGATGGAGGGAAGAGATGCAGGGATGTTTTTAACCTTTTATAGCGGTGGTGGGAAGTGTTCAAGGATAGAAAAGAAAAAGGGAAGAGAAAACCAGAGACTCAGAGTGAGCGGACCCTGCAAAATGCAGAGAGGCATTGAGGGTGGGGGAAGCTGAATCTGCTTGTGGACATTGTTTGAATTGTTGCTTTCTGAATCGCTGGGACCTTTCAAGAGTCTAGAATGTGTAGTTCACAGCTACTGCTTTACTTTCTATACACCACCCCTTTTAAGATAAAGATATTGCGCATTGGGTAAAATAAATTTATTATCGATTAGTACCTTCAAATTTTCAAGAATTTCTCTTAACTGATAGTAATTATTTTAAGATCCAATTGTACAAACCCATTGGTTCTCTTTTATGTCTGGATGCTTTTCTGATTTGTTCTTGGAAAATAGATGAAAATTGGCATCTCTAACAGTTCCTTCATCCACAACAGAATTTAAGCTATCTCTTGTTTGGGAAACCATGCTTCCCTTCATTCTCTTCATGCATTCTGTTTTTTTAAAAAAATCTCTTCAATGTGTTTTTTCATTTTTTATTCAGTAATGTTCAAGTCTCAGCTGTTTTTTTTAGATCAATTTTTAATAATTTGCTGATTTTAACAGGCCTTGTTATCCTCTGACTTACAATTTGGCTGATGTAAAGTTGTATGTATTTTGACCCATGGGTGAGGCAATATTCCTGTAGACCTTGTTTTCTATCCACATTATTGTCCATAATTACAAGGAGGGCAAACCATTAATCAAGTTTTCTCAATTTTTATATTTTACCCTTGGAAAGAGATTTCGGAAATATTATTACCTTGAATATGCAATGTTGACTTGGATTTTTTTTGAAATTTTCATTTATTTCCTCCTATAGTGTTAAAATGTCATAGAAGATATTTTGTGGCAGCTTCTAATCTGTATAAGTTTATGGGGAATTTCAGTTCTTCAGTGACTTGAACAATGTCTGTTTGTGATCACTGACATCAGGAGTGAAATTTGATATGCAGTAAAATGCTACTTCCTTGACAAGTAACTATGATATTTCTAGCTCGTCTAAGAAAATGGACTGAGCCCAGATTCACAATTGAGTGTTTGTTAATTAAATAACATATTACATATGAGCATGAAATAATATTTAAATCATGGTAATACTGTATTTCAACTGCACCAAGGTTCCTTTTACAAGATTATTTTGTCATGTTATAATACAAAAATATGATGTACATAATTTCTATTTTGCCTGCCATAAAGTAAACAAAAAGTCACCATTAGCAATCATTCAATTTCCTTGTTTTGATGTGTTATTTCTTATAAATATCTTTTTCAAATTTTTCACTTAGGCTGGGAAACCTTTGATTAAAGATCTATTCACCGACCTACGTGATGGAAGGCGGCTTCTGGAACTATTGGAAGGTCTTGTTGGCCATAATCTAGTAAGTAGCCCACTTGGTAGCTTGAACTGCTGTTAATTTCAGCATGAGCTACAATAAAGCTTTTCTGATGCACTTAACTTCATGACCTTCCCTCTTGGGTGCTGCATGTTTTTCATCTGGTTTGTGATAGTACCACTGTGGTGATTCTTGGGAGAACGCCATGGGTTGCAGGAATTTTAATTTCACTAAGTTCGTGCTATAGTTTGAAATTGAGCCTTGACATTTATTTAATCTTGTTGCATTTGATGTTCTATTCAACAAACTATGTTTCTATTACAGGATTTTGTTGGTCACAGATCCTCCAAATATTCTGATAATTTGATGCCGAATATATTTCCCTGTTTAATTTTGACTGATATAATTAGTCAATGGAAACGATCTTCATTAGCTTCCAAGTGATCCCATAAACATCTTAATGTCTATTTTTAAAGCTTTAATATTGTTAAAGACTTAACTGTCCTTCAGTGTGCAAAACACCAGGGCTTTGAAACTATACACTATGTGTGTGGCTTCAACCCTGAATATTTGTGAAATTAATTATGTTGACAGGTTGTGTGAATACAGCGAATGGACTGCCAATTCCTGTCTGTTTGTTTTCCTTTGGACCTCAGCAGTGGACATGATTGTGTCAAACCAGAGATGTCAGTTTTAGTTGGACAGATAGCGAAGGAAGAAGGAATGAAGAGAAAATAAATAATAAATGTGCTAGGCATTTTAATGTGAATTTAGTGAACTGTCAGTGTTAAAATATATCATGCTTTTTGCTGTCTTGTCCACAGTTACAACCTTGAGCTATGAACCATTTCAATTTGAAGGTTATGAAGCTTCTGCGAGGTTTTTTTAAATCAATATGTTCTGCTAATAATTAGTCTTTTTGGAATAATCTGTTCTCATTTCTTTGCAGGAAGCCTGCTTCCAATTGTCTGCTCACTGAGCTTTAGAATAAAACTATTGTCAATTTAGTGATCAATGATACAGGAAACAATTTATGATCAATTTACAATCAAAAATTGAATTTTGTTTGAAAGATAGATTAGCATCACATGGGCAATAGATATCATAATATGAGAAGCCATCATTGTTTACATTGTTCCATGGCTTTGTCAAAATGACGGTCATGGTTTTATTTCATGTCAGCCAAGGTGAGAGTCAGCAGTGCAAGATGAACCACTGCCATCATCCTGGTCGCAGAGCACATTCCACCCCAGGCTGGTGGTGGAGGGACTAGCACTGTGATGAACAGTCATGAGACAACACATCCTGATGCCTTCCCAATCATTTTGAGGGACTTCAATCAGGCCAACCTGAAGAAGACTCTGACAAACTACCACCAATACGTCACATGTGAGACCAGGGGAAGCAATACGCTTGACCACTGGACCACCACCATGAAGAGCGCATACCGAGCCGTATCATGCTGGCACATTGGCAAGTCTGATCACCTAGCTGTATTCTACTCCCAGTGTACAATCAGAGAGTGAAGACCACAGCACCAGTGGTGAAGACGGTGAAAGTGTGGTTGAGGGAGGCAGATGAGCACCTGCAGGACTGCTTTTAATCAGTGGACTGGAACGTATTCAAGAACTCATCCATTGACTTGAATGAATATGCAGCAGGTGTCACCAACTTCATCAAGACCTGTGTGGATTAGTGGGTGCCCACATGTGCAAAGCAGATGTTCCCCAACCAGAAGCCCTGGATAAATCAGAGAATTCGTAACATGCTGAAGGCAAAAACAAGGGTGTTTAAGGCCGGGATCAGGATCTTTGCAAGAGGTCCAGATATGATCTGTGGAAGACCACCTATGAAGCAAAGTAGCAATTCCGGAGGAAGCTGGAGACAAATGCATGCCAGCAAGGTGTGCAGACTGTTACAGCCTACAAAGCGATGGCAAACACTATAGATGGCAGTGATGCTTCAGTACCTGATGAGCTGAAAACCTTCTATGCCTGATTTGAGAAGAACCACCAAGTGCATACGAGAAATCCCCAAAAAGACTGAGGGCCCTGTGATAACTGTCTCTTAGTGTGATGTCAGAACATCATTCAAGAAGGTGAACCTTAGTAAGGCATCAGGCTCTGATGGCGTACCTGGCAGGGTACTGAAAATATGTGCCAACCAATTAGCCAGAGTGTGCACGGACATTTTCAACCTGGCTGTTGTCAAAGGATCCCACCTGCTTCTAAAGGCCATCAATCATCCCGGTACCCAAGAAGAGTAGTGTGAGCTGCCTCAACGACTATTGCCCAGTGGCAAGAACTTCTATTGTGATGAAATGCTTTGAGAGGCTGGTCATGGCCAGAATTAACATGCACATAAGCAAAGATCTGGACCTGCTACAATTCACCTATCTTCACAATCACTCCGCAGCAGATGTAATATCACTGGCTCTCCACTCAGCTCTGAGTCACCTCGAAAACAGCAACTCCTGTATACGGTACGACTGCTGCTCAGCCTTCAATACCATTATTCCCTCAGTGCAGGTCAAGAAGCTACAAACTCCAGGCCTCTGTACCCCTCTCTGCAACTGGATCCTTGACTTTCTCATCAGAAGATCACAGTCAGTACAAATTGAAAACGATATCTCCTCACTGATTATCAACACAGACGCACCTCATGATGTGTGTTTAGCCCACTGCTCTACTCACTAAACACCCATGACTGCGACTAGGCACAAATCCAATGCTATCTGCAAGTTTGCAGATGACACCTCAGTCATTGGCAGAATCACAAATGCCAATGAGGAAGCGAACAGGAGGGAGATAGATCATCTTATTGAATGGTGTAACATCAACAACCTTACAGTCAATGCCAGCAAAACCAAGGAGATGATTGTGGAAGTCAGGGGAACATGAGCCAGTCCTTATTGAGGGCTCAGTAGTGGAGAGGGTCAAGAACTTCAAAGTTCTGGGTGTCATCATCTCCAAGGACCTGTCTTGGAGCCTCTACATTGATGCACTCACAAAGATGATCGCCAACAGCTATACTTTGTGAGATGCCTGTGGAGATTTGGTATGTCACCAAAGACTCTCGTAAATTTCTACAGCTGTACTGTGGAGAGCATTCTGGCTGGTTGCATCACTGCCTGTTATGGAGGCGCCAATTCTCAGGATAAGAATAAACTCAAGAGGGTTGTTAAGTCGGGCTGCGACATTACAGGCACCAAACTTCACTCCATCCAGAACATTTTCATGGAGCAGTGTTTTAAGAAAAAAAGTAACGTTCATTTATCGTCTGCATGGGAAAATGGCTGTTTTCAGTCACAGTATAAGTTTGTATATGGAGCACAAAGCTCCGGGAGTGCTTCACCAGAAAGACTGCTGCTATTCAAGCAAGTGGTTTGGCATGACTAGCTGAGGGCAATAAATGTTGACCTTGGAGTGACAAACACATCCCGTAAACAAATGAAGAACAGGTGTCAGATGATTAAGTTATTCACATGCAACATAAAGTTCATAACTATTTTAAAAATGTCCATATTTTGTCCAGTAAAAGAATACAGCTTTTTAAAAAAAAAATCTATGTGAATAATTCTGGGATAAAGAGATTGTAAAGATCATTTGGAATAACTATTTTGAAATCTTTATGGGAGCTATGGAAATTGCTGTGGCGATTACAGACGTCTAGCTTTCATGTCAAATCATGAGTGACAAGAATTCATAAATCGCTGAGAGATCTTGGAGGCGTCATAGTTGCTCTGTCCTTAACTTGCAGCACTTGATGCTGCGGGCTGCTTGAATCACATAGGTTGTTCTGAACTCACTTGTGCTCACAGGCTTATGTCGATCATTTCATTTAATCTTGTTTCCAGAAAGACTTTTTAATTTCCTTGGCTGCAGCAGATTAAGGTGAGGAGTAAAGGAGAGCACAAAGCTATAGCTTGATGATAGATACGTATGTTTTTTCCTGTATATACTTTCTTCAACATTGTGCAATCTTTTGTCTAGGCAAAAGAAAAGGGATCGACAAGAGTTCATGCCCTGAACAATGTCAATCGAGCTTTACAGATTTTGCAGAAGAACAATGTAAGTGATTGTGTGATTACATTTGAACAGACAATCTGTCTGTTAATCGGGTTGGAAAGCACAGCGGTTTAAAGCTGCTGGAAGATGTTGCATTCAAGACTTCCAGTTCAAAGGTCATTTTTAGTTAATATGAAATATTGTACTTATTTCGATGAAGGTTTAATGAAAAATGAAAACCAGTTTCTCCAGTTTTTGAGGATAAACTTGGAACATTTTCCCCACCTCTAACCTTTGTGGTTGAGGAATCTGATTACTGGACTGGTCCCGGTCCAACTTTCCAACATCTCAAGGAATGACCTTGGGACAGTTTGAGTTTCCTCGTTGTCATTGAGAGAGGCACCATGGAAACACATCCTCTGATGCACCAAGTCTATGCCAACCATCAAGCACCCATTTACAAGAATTGAACCCCAATCCCATTTTACTCTCCCCACATTCCCATCAACTCCCAGAATTCTGCAACAAGGCTACACTCTGGATGCAACTTTGTAACCAACTAACTCAAGAGAACGTGAGTGAACAGAGAGAAGCTGGAGGGTCTTGAAAGAAAGTCAGGCAGCATCCATGGGGAGAGGTGGACGGTCAACATTTCAGGTCAGGACTCTTTCCGAGAGTCAATTAAGAGAGGGAGATTTCAAGTATGTAAAGAGCAGATATAAGTTGGGAGGCAGGTCTGGGGAGGAGCTAAGGTTAAGATTTCTCTCCAAGGAAGCTCCCTGACCCACTGAGTCTGTCCAGCTTCTTCTTAACTCAAGACTCGAATTTCCACAATTTTATCTCCAGTGAACTACTCTACCAATTCTCAAAGTCTTCCAACTCTGAAGGGAGATCTGCCCTCCATCACCTCTTGACTCTCTCCTGATACCCACCCTTCTTTTCCTCTCTTTATTGCACAATGTCACCCATTCCAACTTGAGTCAAGATAAAGGGACATGACCTGAAATATTCACTGACCATTTCATTTCTCTCCATGGATGTTCATACTGACCCTGGAACCCACCTTCACAGAACTTCCATCTGATGCATGAAAGAGAAAGCAGGATGACAGGATGATAGAGTGCTGACTCATAATCATGATTTGGCTGTTTACATATTGGCAAACAATAACAGGCTTCAGTCAGCCAGATTTCTGTCATGGTTTCAGTCCCAGGATGTCCCTCAGTGCTTTCCAACCAATTAAGTGCGTCTAATGTGTGCTCTTTGTTGAGAAAAACATGATGTGTTCACCAAGACCCCGCACGTGAGAAGAGCTGATGTTGAGTGACTGGCACCAATGGTGATGAGATCCTCTGTAACTGACCCATATTTCATCAAAATAATGAGCTGTTTTGCCTCTGGAAGTGGAGCAGGTGGAGCCTCTGTGTGAATTACTGCCCCACCCACTGTTCAGTCCATCTCCTGTGATTGTTGGCCTGAAATTTTCAACGTCATCCTTTCAAGTCAGTCAGAGTTGAATTGAACATTCTGGTTTATTTTAACCATCAAGTCTTATGAAGCAAAAAGATTAACTAAAGAAACTGTTGTGAAAGATCAGAGCTGGAGGGATAATAAAAAACTGCCAGGGGAGCTCACTAGGTCGAGGAGCATCTGGGGAGTCAAAAGGATGGTCATTGTTTTGGCTCGAAACCGTGCATTAGTTCAAGTTCTGGTGTGGGGTCATGGCCTGCAACGTTGACAGTCCCTGTGGCTCTGCAGATTCCAGCATCTGCAGTCTCTTGTGTCGCCGAGAGTGCAGCTGGGGAGTGCAAAGAGCCATCTCAGTGAGTTCTTTCTGCTGCCTCCATCACCTTTTGCACCTTGTGCTGACTTTTCACCCCACCTCCCCTCCCCACCCCATTTCCAAAAGGAAAATCTTGTAGTTTGCTGATCTCTTTGTCAGCTTCTGGTTTCATTTTAATTAAAATTATCATTGAGGTTCTTATCGTTGCTCTTTCTGGTGCTAGGGTCATAATGATTGATTGATAGATCTGGAAAATGGGAGAGTAGAGAGGGGTTGCAATGCTGACTTGAGGCATGTGGCTAATCAGATCACTGGAAGCCCCTTGCCATGCCCAGGAGGTGTGCCCAGCATGTGATTGAAGAAGAGGAACTGGGGAAGGAGGGCTTAAACTGCAGTTGTACTGCAAATAATTCAGCCACTAACTCCATTATTAATTCATGGGTATCACCCCATTGCTTAAAGAAGATGTGCTAATTTCTCCTGCAGGAAGAATGGAAGCAGTTCATTAATTCCTCAGAAAAGGGGCTTTCAACGGTGAACATGTTGAAACTTCCTTTCAGTTGTGGATTTGGTGAAGAAGCAAATGAGGCCACAATGGAGGTGCAGAGGGAGGCAGCAGCTTTTGAATGTGCATGCGTGGAAGGTGACCCAGCCTAATTTCCGGCTGACATGTCAACAGCCATGGGAAGGTGGGAAGAAAGAGTTATCAGAGTGAATATGAGGTTCTGTTGGACTGTGCTGAAGGAATGAAAACTGGGATACATATCTTCTCTCAAAACCTTGGTGACGTCTCTTTTGGTGTTGATGCTTTTTCAGAGTCTGCAGACTTGGGAAAATCTCTACCTTTACAGGTAGCAACAGCACAAAGTTCATACATGACATCTGATAGTACCCCTCCAACTTGCCTAAATATTCCTACCCTCCCCACCTATTTTCATTCCTGGAGACCAAAATGTAGTTCCCCAGTTTGATGACATGCTGAGCTAATGATTCCAATGCACTCTCTGGCAATTTTTTTTTCACAGAATTATAATCTGAGTTGCTCTTTTTGGTTTTTATCACATCTATCTCTCACTTAAAGCAATTATGGAGTCATAGAAACAACACAATAAAATACTTCTCTTTGCAATGTACAACAATTGGCTTCCTTCTATGTTTGTACTCCAAATGCCTGGGCATATATTAAAAGTAGACCTATATTTTGCCGTAGACAGCTTTGAACATCTGGATAGCTGTGAGTGTATTGTCAATAAAATACTGTTAATAATATTGTAACTATTCTCTACAGGTGGATTTGGTAAATATCGGAAGTAGTGACATCGTGGATGGAAACCATAAACTTACCCTGGGTTTGATCTGGAGCATCATCCTTCATTGGCAGGTAAATACTTTTTAATGTAAATAATCACAAATTAAGAGAGAATGGAGAATGTTATGTTGTATTCACTATCAATATTTCCATAACTAATTCAAAGTTCTGACATTGCAATTTAGCTGTATCATATGATAACAGGTTGTGATTTTTTTTTGGTGAAATTATGCATTCAATATTCTACAGCATTGGGTGAGGTTGTGTTCCAAGATTTATCTCCTTTTGCCCAAATGCAAATGGATATTTACTGTTCGCTCAGATCCTCCTTTAGATTGCTACCCAAATCCTGGCCACTATTTCTCGAGCTGAATTGATTGATAGATCAGAATGTCTCCTTGAACAAGACTTAGAAGCAGCAATGAAGGCAAAAAAAGGCCCATCTCCAAAACTGTCTGAGGAGCATTATCATTGACTAAGCTGGTTTGAGAATGCACCTCTCATGTTGGGTGTGTGACAGGCTGTAAGAAAACCAACACAATGGAAGAAGTTGTGTGACTTCATCATTTCTCACTGGCTGTCAAGATGGACCTGTCCAAGACACTATTAGCTGAAGTAACTTCCACTGGGTCCTTGGAGAGACCAAATCCCACCTTCACAATAATGGTGTGCAGTCATTGTTACAGTACCTTTGTTTTGAGATCATATAGCTTCAGATATAGATGCTTAAATCTGGGCTTCTGTTCTCTCTATCAAAAGTAACAAAGTTGTCTTCCACCACAGTTCACAGTTTCTGACCTGGCATAGTATCACCATTGGTTTAATGAGAAAAATTGTTCTTGAACAATTCTTCTGCATCTTCTGTCTGAAGGCTACAGTGAGAAGAGAGCTTTAATAAGGAGTTTTGCTGAAATTTTGGTGACTCATTCTGAAATGTTCAGTTTACTTGGAATTTTGTGGGAAATTTAGCTTCATTAAATGTTTACTATTGTAAACATCAAGCTAAGCATCAGAAATGCCAAAATAGTTGGTCCCAAATCATCCTGTTTTTGAAAAGTTACTTGTGACCTAATTGGATTAATCCCTGAAGAATAATTCATTTATATGCGAAGGATAATTTTTGCTCAGGAATATAGCACTGCCCAGGAGCATCTAATTATTTTTAAATCATGCGCATTGTAAAATCTAGTATCAGACTTGCAGATAAGGTATGGAATCCTTTGAATGCTATGGATGGGAACTTGCCAAATGACAGGTGGGTGAAATGGGCCAGTGGAAGTAATTATGGAAAAGAACCAATTCACCAACTTTTCCTGCAAGAACATCACATTTAAATGTTTTCTAAACAGTCTAAGACTGGGAACTGGAGAGAAGTGAAAAGGATCTGCGTGTTCATTCATGAAAATAAAACTGTCCAATTTCAAAGGCATGTAAAACTAATTGGTTCAACCTACCCCTGATGCAAATATCAAAGGAGCAAATGGGATATTTGCCATTATCTGGCGGTGCTTAGGATACAGAAACATGAGGATGAAATGCATTAATTTGCAATCTTCAGTTAGTTGCCTCTGTGTTTCATATGGGAGTCACGTTGCAGGTCTCCAAGACAGGCAGAGCAGAGTGACACTGAATAAATTGTTAAATGATAAAGAAGTTCAATACATTGGTCGGTACTATCTTGAAGCTGAAATATTGAACAGTATTCAAGGCAAATAAATTGATAAAGGCACATTGTAGGGCATAAACCACAAAGCAGTTTCCTTTGTTGGATTAAGCCACAAAAAGGGGACACAATAATGAAACTGCTGCCAGATCATTTTAGTATGAAGTAAAAGCACAGAGAAGCTGGAGGAACTTGGCTGATCTTGCAGTGTCCATTGGAGGTAAATATATCTGCCTCCTATGGATACTGCAAAACCTGCTGTGTTCTTCCATTATCTCTGTGTTTTTACTACAATCACTGTGTCTGCAGACTTCTGTGTTTTACTGCATTTTGGCACGACGATGCCAAGAACTTTCTCTTAAAATCTGAGGCTTTCCCAGAAAGGTTTGAGTAAATTGCTTCATTAAAGACTGAGATGGGCAGGTTTAAAGGGCTTTGGATCAAAGGAGAGGAAATGGAGGTGAGCCTCATCTGATAGCATATGTGAGCAAGCCTGAGAGTCAGTAGGAAAAATTCCTCTTCCTGTGTTCCATTGAAAGTTGTGTTCTGACAGAGTGTGTGCCAGTTTCAAGAGGAGTGGAAATAACATTTTTTTGCTTTAGCATTTAAAACCAAGTTTATTTCAAACGAACGTGTATTGATTTATTGGCAATTTTAAATTGCTCTTTTGCATTGTGTCCTCACCAGGATGGTCGCTGATTTTCAAATACTTAAAATTAATCACTAAATCTTTCAGGAAATTTTTAATTTTTGATTTGCATTGTATTTTAGGATATAATCATGTTAAATTCACATTTAACTTTCCCATCACTTCAAACTACAGATCAAATCATGAGCTCCCATGTAATTGAAGAAAATTAGCTGCACTGCTTTCATTTTTCAAATTGAAGTGATGAATCATTTTTGTTTCCACGACAGCTTGTTCTGAAAGATAGTGAGCTTTGTAGCATTTGAATGAGAGAATATCTGGCAGATAATTCAATGGCCTGGGTGAAATGGAAATGAGGACTTGATGCCCTCAATAATTTCCACGTGTCTTTCAGTTGATTGGCAGAAGGACAAAAGGTGGATGGCTCTGTTACCATTTTCATTACAAGTGTTTTTATCTGATACTAAAAGTAATCTTAATGATAGTATTAAAACGACTGTGTTGACAATGTTACAGAATAGTAAAATACAAATGGGTAGTGGACCACTGGCCACATAATTCCAACAACAAACTCCATTAGACTGTGTCATTGCTGACAAGGCAGCATTTAATCACCATTTATTGAATTATTCTTGAGTTTACTTGGTCATTTTCGGGGGAAGTTCCGAGTTGCTCTCAGTCTGGCGTACATTTTGGCTAACCAAGTAAGATGGTGAATTTCCTCCCTTAAAAGCATTGGTGAATCAGTACATTTGTGTCCCAGATTTTTATTCCAGATTATTTTTAATGAACTATATTTGGTCAGGAGGGTCTTATTGAAGAAGGTCAGGCTGCACCAGCAGGGTCAGAGCCAAGATTCTAAAATTGGCCTTAAATTAAATTGTGGCGGAGAAAGATATGTCCCACCAAAAGACTTGGGTGGGAATAACTGAGATTCACTAAGAAATGTAGGTAGTATTAACATCAATCCAAAGGGAGAAAGAGAATGGATCAGGCAGAGGACCAAAAAACAGGGCAGAGTGCAAGAGCTTAAATGGTCCGTCTGATTCAAAGAGATGAAGAGCTTGAGGAAAGAATTGCCTCTGATTGAGTGACAATATTAGAGTCTGGATTCAAAGGGATTGAGTATTGAAGACTGGCCATTCCAATCAAAATAAGTCAGTAAAGGGGAGTCGCATCTCACATCTCACATAAAGGAAGATGGTTGTAGTAGTTGGGGGTCGATCATACCAACCCATTTGTGTCACTGCAGGAGTTCCACTGTCTGATATCCAGCCACTTTAATCACCTTATTATTAACCTTCCATCTATTGTAAGATCATGGTAAACAAAACTTGATGCTGTCTAGTGCAGTACACAACAGTGCTGGAGAAACTCAGCAGGTTACACTGCATCCAAAGAAAGTGAAACACATTCATTGTTTTGGAACATCGAAAATGTGGGTAAACAGGGAAGCGTCTGAATAAAAAGAGTGGGGGGGAGGGATGAGGAGGAGAGAAAAGAGGAAAGGGCAGGGGAAGGAGCACAGACGAACAGGTCAGAGGTGAAAAGGGGAGGATAGAAGAGAAACTGAGATGTGATGGGGAGAGGAGAGAGCATTAATAAATGTAGGCTTGAAAGGAGAAGGAAGGAAAGGGAGTGGGAGCTGGAGGAAAGGAGAGAGAAGGGTAGGGAAAGTCTGGTGGAGGCGGTTAAGGGAAATTGGAGAAGTCGATATTGATGCCATCAGATTGGAGATTGCCGAGATGGAAGATAAGGCGTTGTTTCTCCTATTTACGGGTAGCCATCGTTTGGCAGTACATGAGGCCATAGACATGTTAGTATAGCAATCATGTGTGCAATTAAAACTGTTGGCTACTGGTAGGTCCTTGCTGGTGCAGCAGAGAGAGTGAAGCAATCTCCCAGTTGCGTTCAGTCTCCCCAATGCAGAGAAGGCCACAAACCGAGCACTGGATGCAGTAAATGACCCCTGCAGGTTCATAAATGAAGTTCCTCTTCACTTAGAAGGACAACTTCTTGCAGTCGCTGGGGTAGGCATGAAGGAGATGACTGGTGAGAAGGGTTAAGTGGACAAGCGAGTTCCGAGGAGAGTGATCTCTGCAAAAAGCAGAGAGAAAAGGGGAGGGGAAGATGTATCTGTTGGCAGGATCCCATTGTAGGTGGTAAAAATTACGGAGAATATGTTGGATTTGGAGACTAGTGGGGTGGCAGGTAAGGATGAGGTAAACTCTTCCTTGTTCCATCTGGGGAGGGAAGGGTCCAGGGCAGGAAAGAAAGGAGTTGTGGGTGAGGGCAGAATTAATGGCAGCAGAGGGAAAACTGTGTTAGCTGAAGAAAGAGGACACCTCAGATGCCCTCAAATTGACGGCCTCATCCTGGGAACAGATACAGCAGAGATGGAGGAGGGACAAGAAAAGAACAGAATTTTTACAAGAGATTGGGACTTGTAATCAGATTATTAGATCATAAAATAATTTATTTCTTTGCACCTTCTCTGTAAATGAAGTCGTCTGTGCCTGTATGCAATCTGATCGAGACAAAATTCATGCATGGGTCGAAGTGAAAGGCAGTGAAAATCATCAACAGGAAAGAATGCAATCAAATGCCTTACTCATGCTGATTACTGCCCCATCAATATCCAGAGGTCATCATTAACCAAAATTGTGACTGGTCAATGGGACAACTTTTCATTAAAACTCCAGAGAACATGGAGCTGTATTATTCAATCTCACTCCATCACCAGCACATGGTGGCTGCTTTGATGAAAGCACCTAGACTTGTTGGACAGCATCTCTAAAGAACATGACCTCTTCTACCAAGTGGAGCAAGAGCATCTGGCATGTGGAAATAGCACCTCTTGCCAGTTCTTTTCCAAGCTTGCACCAAGTTTGGAAAAGTATCATCACTCCTTCAGCTTGGTTGGGTCTAAATCCTGAGCCATTATCACCCTGGGAGTACTCTCTCTGGGAGGTTGTAATGGTTTAAGGACATGGTCGCCACCAACATATGGGGTGGGCAGAGATACCCAGATCTTACGTACAAGAGTCAGAATGACAAGTTGAACACAAAGTTGCTTCAGCTGCATTTGGAGCATTTTGTACAGTTGTGGTCACAATGTGCTATTCAAAGGAAATGATTGTACAGAGAGGTTGCTGAAGCAATTTACAAAGATGTTGCCTAGATTGGGGTTAGAGTTTGAGTTAGCAGAGATTGCAAATGCTGGGACTGTTTTTAATTGAAGTGAAAGAGGCTGAGGTGACCTAACTGGTGTCTTTAAAATTATGGGATGGGAGGCATAGAAAGAGGAGATGGTCATAATGCAGAAGAGGAGAGTTTTAGATGTAATGTAGCTTTGAATAAAGTTTGTTGGCTGGTTTAAAAAAATAGTTTTAGCGTAGATGAGAGGAGAAAAAATTGAAGGGAATTACAGCGGTATGCTTTTCACACAAGGGTAGTTTGTACACATAATAAGCTGCCAGAGGACATAGGAGAGACACCACACATACAATTTAAATGTACTGTACATATTTGGACAGATACATACACTGAAAAGGCTTGGAGAGATATGGGCTGAACTCAGGCAACTGGGATGAGATGCAATAGGTGTCCTTGTTGATATTGACAAAGTATTGATGCTGTGATTGTTGTTAATACACAAAAGAGCTGGAGAAACTCAGCAGGTCCTCCATTATTCATAGGAGGAGGATGATACAGGACCTGCTGAGTTTTACCAGCAATTTTATGAATTAACAGTATTGACAAAGGGTCTGTTTCCGTACTGTAAAACTCCACAGATCCTTGAATTTAACTGATCCCATTGAAGCTGGGGAGGAATTCATGGATGAGTCTGTTACCAGCCCACTGATAATGGAAGCAATGGTGGATTAGTTCTGGAGAATAAAAGGGCAAGTGGAATATGTTCTCACAGAGGAGAAATTAAGAATAGCCTTGTGCTCTTACAGATTTTAGATTATTAAGGAAATTTGCAAAATAAATTGTGCAATAATACTGATTTAGAAGGTGGGTGGGAAGCAGCTACAGTGAGTTGGAAAGGACTGTGGGGAGAAGGAAATGGAATGAGTGAAGAATTGGTGGAAATGGTTGCTTTGTGGTGAGCTGAAGTTTCTGTGATTCCATGATTGTGGTTCAGATCAATGGGTTAAAAATTGGCAACAAATGGAAAGTGAATCAGGACAGTCCATCAGTGGAAGGACAGATTTGTTCCAAAGTAGACATGTTTCTATGAGAGCGAAGGAAGGGGACAGATTGTTGGTGCTTCCTCAGTGAGAAAAGAGAGGCATCCTCCCTCCTCCACTCCCTGACTCCTCCCTTGCTGCACCCCCCCCCTTTACTCCCTCACCTTTACTTCTCTCCACCCCTCACTATTCCTCTTCTCTCTCCTACTCATCACTTTCTCCCACTCTTCCACTCACTTTTTGGCATCCTTCTTTATCACTCCCACTGCCCCTCTCTCCCCTCTTATCCCCATCCCCCTCAGCCCACAACCCCCCTTCAACTCCCCAACCCCCTCAACACCCTCTCTCAAACCCCTCTTCCCCTTTCCCCCCATTCTCCACCTTCCCTCTTCCCCCCTCTCACTCTCCCATCCTTTTCCCTTGCTCCTCTCTTTCTCTCCATCTCTTTTGCTCCTCTCTTTCCCCTCTACCTTTCTTATCTCTGCCTCCCTCCCTTTTCTTCCTTCTCCCTCCCTTCTCACCCTCTCTGCCTTTATCTCTGTTTTTCTCTGACTCTCCTCTCCCTTTCTTTATCCTCTCAAACTTTCTCTCTGCCTCTCTTTCTGCTTCTCCCTCCCTCCATCTCCCCCTCTCCTTTCTGAATCTCTCCCTCGTTCCGCCTCTCTTCACTGCTGCCAAGTTTCCAGAGAATCTCCAGCATGTTTCGTCTTCATTTCAGACGTCAGCATCTGCAATATTTTCCTTCTGACTTCGGGACCTGCTTCCAGGAACTCAACATCGTAAACCAGGACATCAAAGGCTACCTTGTAAAATGGACAGGTGAAATTTAATGAAGGAGAATAGTTGAGAAAGTCCTAGAGTTGTTCAGTCTGTTTAAAAACGAGAATGAATTCTCAACTTCCTTGCTTTTTGTTATCACAGTTTAACATTTCAACTCGCGCATTTCGTGTTAGGGTTAGGGTTTCAAATGGTTGAAAGTCAACTAATGTGTGAAATTCAGATTTGGCAATTACACTTCAGGAATGAAATCAGTGTTTATGAAATGACACCACATTGGCCCCGGAAACGAAGGCCTTACATGGAACGAGGGGCGAAGCTGAAATTCTTTCTTCAACAAACAAGGGTTGAAGAATATTTGATAAATCATGAGTGGCTCTTGCAGAGCACACACACTTTACTCCCAGTGGCTGATGAGGCATGAAAAAATAAGAGCGGATATTCCAGACAATAAGCAAAAGGATCGCAAATAATATGAAAGATCTTCATCTGTACACAATGAACTGCAATGCTCTGCCTGATGGGAAAGCAGAAATGGGTTCAGTTGAAACATGCAGAAGAGGAGTTGGCAGAAAAGGATTAATTAGATTGACTTCCTAAAGGTCTAGCCCAGACAAGTTTGTCCCCTACAATTATAGGATTCCATGTTAGTGAGATACCTCTTCATCAAAGTGAACAGTGTTTACTGCTATTGAAATTCAGTGACCCAGCTTGGCATTTTCAACTTCTTGAAAATAAACACTCATCAGTGTGAGATTGCACATCCCCTTGAAGAGTGTCTGAGTGTTTTGTATCATTCATGGAAGAGCATTTGCCATGAAGATAAATGCCCCTCTCTCCCCTATTCTCATAGAATAGGCCATGGATTGTTGTTTAAGGATTGTGTGGAAGAGTGGATGAAACCGCTGCTGGAAGTGCATGCATGGGTTGGGTAAGGTGCACTGGTGGGGAGAGTGGAAGGAGTATGAATGGGGTGGAGAGGGAAGTGACAGCCCTGATTCATTTTTCTGTCCATGAGAACAAGGAGTGCAGTCAGAGATACAGGAAGTAGATGAAACACAATCAAGTATTCTGTCACTGGTGATAGAGAGGAAACCAGGGTCCAGGAAGTTGGGAGAAACATCGAAACGTCAACATGAAAGAGTTGATACCAAAAAAGAGTCCACTTTGTTGTTACATTTTATGATAAATAATGTGTCTTGATCTGAAGGTGTTTTGCAAATTGGAAGAAAATTAAATATGACAGTCATTCTGCCTAACTGTTTGCCTTTTCTTCAAGGTAAAAGATGTTATGAAAGGTATTATGGCCAATCTGCAGCAGACCAACAGTGAGAAGATTCTGCTGAGCTGGGTGCGTCAGTCCCTTCGCAACTACAAACCAGTTAATGTCGTCAATTTCACCTCCAGCTGGTCAGACGGCTTGGCCTTGAATGCCCTTATTCACAGTCACAGGTAGGAATCTGGCGAGGATCTGTCCGAGTGTGCCCCTTGTGGGTTGAAGTTTGGCTTAGTATTTAGTTTACGGCGTAGATAAAACCAGGAGAATTCTGTCAGAGTGAGCTTATGTCTGGGTGCACACAGAGACTTGAGAGCAGGCTCTGATCTGTCAAGAAGGTTTGCTCAGCAAGAAAACAAGAGGATAAGTTCAGAAAATCTTCTGTAACCTTGCAGGCCTCTTATCACTTGCTGAAAATAGCACTGACCTTCTGCAGACGACTCCATCTTGGGATCTTGCTCCTTTCACCAGCAGTCTTTAAGAGGCTTTGTGGTAGACACGTGGATATGAAGTGGATGCAGAGGTATCTAACAAGTGCAAGCAGCAAAGTTTTAGTTTGATTTGGACATCATTTTTTGACACAGACAGGTGGGTTGAAGGTCTGCTTCCATGCTGCACTGTTCCACACTTTTAAATAAAGAAATGAATGAGGAAATAGATTATCATCATAATTCTTCCATCTCTACCTTTAAACTTTATGATAATGAGTTTATTGTTCCACACATCGTACAATGTAGATTTGCCCTAAATTCTTTTTTGCTGCAGCCAAATAGGGACTTGCAAAGAAAAACTATAATAGTAAAATAATTGAATGAAATTAAGTCACAATAAATAGATAAGATAGATAATAAATATTCTCAGTGCAATAAAGTGGCTTGTAATAGTGTAGACAGTCCATGATTAGTATACCAAGGGGAGGTTCAACAATCTGATAATTCTTGGAAAGAAATTGTTCTTGATTCTAGTCTTCAGGCTTCTGTGCCTTCTGCTCGAAGGTAGATGGGAGAAGAGGTTGTTCCAAGGGTGACAGGGTCTTTAATGATGCTGGCTACTGCCTTGAGGCAATGTCTCACATGGAGATGTGCAACAAATGGGAGGTCAAAGCCCGTGACGGACCTGGCTATGAGTCATTACACTGAGAAATTGAACTTAAGCTCCAAGAGTTGCTGCTTCCTTTGCTCTGGCGCAGCTATCCCATTTGAGTGCATTGTAGCACCGAAAAATTATTTTATTGTAAGGACCAAGTCATGAATTTAATCAGAACCTTGCTACTGGTGTGAATCTTTAAAATGTGAATTACTCCTGCTGGGAATGTAGAAAATTGCAACTGAGTGCTCAAATTTACAGGTTTTAGCCCCACATGTACATCAGATACAGCAGGTTAATATTTTTGGATTAATGAATTCTGTGACAAGCTCAGCTTTCTGATCAGTGCACAGCAGCCTGTGAATTTGATTGACTCTGAACATGAGCTAGCTTCCATTAAATTTACTTTGAAGACATTCAAAAACAAATCATAATCTGAATTGCCAAATTATCTTTATTTCTTGCAGATTGTTTACTCAAATGTATGCAGAATCAATAGCTTAATTTTTGTGAACTTGTTCATTGTAATTTGGCCATTATTTTAGAACATAAAAAGAGAGATAGAAAAAAAGTCATTCTGCTCTTCTTTCCTGCATGAAGGAGTAATTCAAATGCTTAAAGACCCTGTGTTTACAATGTTGGAAACTGTTAACTGCAAAATCCAGAAACTAAGATCGTAAGACCCAGGTTTGCAGCAGAAATCCTGACATAACTGATAACTTTGCAGGCAGATTCAAAAGGAGATTTATTATAGGAATGTTTATCAAATGCAAAACTTTGTTGACTTAGTCTTTGTATTTTTACATATTTTAAAAATGAAAGGGTTTTCTGAAAAATATGTTATCTTTCCGGGTTGCAAGTCGATGAAAGAAGCTGCGTGTCCTCAGTGATCTACACTGGTGGAAATTGTGAAGGGTTGTGCTGCATGTAAGATTGATTGAACAAACCCATGCCTCTCCTTGAGTCAAATCATTCCTCTGGTCTGAAGAACCTACAATTCTTTACATTTTAACTTGAGATTAGGTATTGCCCTGTGGCTCTTTCCTGCACAACCAACAAGTCTTTTATGATTTCTAGTAGCTTGTATTTGCACATGTGCTTGGGGATGCCAGCGGATTGGGATCAAATGTACACATTGCTGATGAGAGATGGGAGAAGCATGTGTTGGCTTTACAAGAGAAGAATGTGGGCTCTTTTATAATAAAGCATGAGTATAGGCAGACAAAATGAGGGCACAATAATCTTAAAAAGGATGTGAAGCTATTGAAGAGGAAAGAAACTTCAATGACTGTCAACCAGTTAGGAGGGAAAAGAAATCAAAGAGGCTGCAGTTGCTGGAAATCTGAAATATATGAAAAAACCAAAAGTGCAGCAAGTGTGGAAAGAGATCTTAATGCTTCTGTCAAAAACCCGACAACAGAACTGGAAGGTAAGTTCGTATTTGGTTTCCAAACATGTGAGAAGGATGTACAGGATAAAGGGATAGAATAGTATGAGGTCAGAGTTGTTGTGGGATAAAGTTTAAAGGGTTATCTGGTGAGGGGTTAAGAGGAGAGTTGAAGAGAAGGGGAAAAGGAAACAAGGTTTGAAATAGAAGCAGTTGGGGCTTGAGAATAAACCAAGAAATGTGTAAAGTTGCAAAATGAAAGGTTGCCCAGCAGTCCAGCCTGTGCTTAATGCAGAGATAAAAGAGACAACATCACAGTTCTGACATGGAAAGAGAAAGTGAAGTTGTCGAATTGGATACTGAGTCCATATTGAAAATGAGGTACCGTTCCTCAAACTTGGGTCAGGCCTCATTCAAAGGTACTGGAGGCTGGAGTCAGTGTTCAGACTAGGGGTAGGATGAACAGTTGATGGGCAACAGAAAGATGTGACTCATCCTTGTGGCCTGGAAGGAGATGCTTTGCAAGAAGCTCAACCAGCTTGTGTTCAGCGTCTCTGCAGTGTCAAGGAGACAGCTTTGGGATCAAAGAATCCAGTACTGAAGGAGAAGTAAATCATGACTTCACTTGGAGGGACTGTTTGGATCTCTGAATGTTAAGAAGGGAAAGTGAAGGGACAAGTGTTGCATTTCGTGCCTTCACATGGGGAAAGTGCTGTGAGGAGGAGGGTGAACAGAAAAATGAATCAGGGCTGATCAGGGGATGGAGGAGAAGTAGCGTCCCTTGGAATAACTTTCTTGACACTGGTAAGAAAAGATGATGAGGTGGATGGTAAGGGCAAGAGAACTCTGTGCTTTTTCTGTCCATGAGAACAAGGAGTGCAATCAGAGATACAGGAAGTAGATGAAACACAGTCAAGTATTCTGTCACTGGTGATGGAGAGGAAACCAGGGTCCAGGAAGTTGGGAGAAACATCGAAACGTCAACATGAAAGAATGGGAAGACAGATACCAAAAAAGAGCCCACTTCGTTGTTACATTTTATGATAAATAATGTGTCTTGATCTGAATGGTATCATTTCTTTTCATGAATTACATTTGAGTGGCCAAATACTTGGAGGAATAAGATTTATTTTATCATTACTTATTTCCTTTCTCATTCACAAAATTATTGATGCACCTCTTGTTTGGGGAAGGAAGTTCATGACAAATAAAGCTCCCAAAATCATCATTGGACACAATTCTTGTTTTTCTCTGAGAGTGAAAGATTACGCCCATTTAGGTGTGTTAGATAATAAGGCTGGTTGATTGGTGTGTGAAATCTGCCCCAATCCTTAATTCAGGTATCTGCATGCTTTTTACTCACGCAGAAGTGCTCAGGCCCGAAACATTGATGATATATTTTAGCCTCCTATGGACGTTGTGAAACCTGCTGAATTCCTCTAACGTTGCTGTGTTTTTGCCACAATCACAGTGTCTGCAGACTTTCATGTTTCACTCCATTCATTTGCTCCACAGAGGATGCTTACCCTGAAGAAGTTCTTCTCTCTTCAAAGGGAGTTTTGTGAGTGTGTCTCTCACTGCTCCCCCCTCTGTAAGCATAGTTTCAAGAATGAACAAATATTCTGCAGGCATTTACAGGGAATCCAAATGAAGGTTCATTCATGAGGTTTTTCTGTCTCATTCCACTGCTTCACTGCCACATAGTTCATCATCTCATTGCATTTTTGTTTTAACCACAACAGCTGGTTCATATTATTGCTGCTGGATATTTAACAATGAGGATCTTTTGTATAATTGTGCGCAATCTGGAAATTCAATTTATTTCCATTATTATAATTTAGGTAAACCTTTGTTTGCTTGCATATTCCCCCAAGTATTTTTTATTTGCCTATAAATTATAACTGACTTGTAATACATTTTGATAATAAAGAAGTCAAATTATAATATTGTAATGAGAGGTCAGATGAATCTTAAATTGTACAGAAGTTATACATAGAAAGTTATGGCACAGAATGGGGATATTTGGGCTATGGACTCCATGTCAGGCAAACATCAGGCTGCTTTGAAACCAGTTAAAACACAATGCTAGAGGAACTCGGCTCATAAAAGTGTACTTTATACAGCAAAGAGAAAGATAAATAACCAATATTTTGGGCTTGAGTCCTTCATTGAAGTATGAAAAAATGTCAGCAGGTGGCTGAACAAAATGGTTGGTGGGAGAGGAGCAGGGGAGGAGGCTGAACCTTGAAATGTTGGTTATGTATCTTTATCTTTGCTTTGTAATGTACGCTATTTGACCTGCTGAGTTCCTACAGCATTGTGCTTTTACTTCAATCAGAGTCTGCAGACTTTCATGGTTTATTTTGTTTTATAGCCCAGCAGGTCTGAGGAGCGATGTGGTGTGGGTTGTGTGGCAAGGGGGTTGAAAGGAATTTTGCATTATGCATTCAAATGCAAGTTTCCTAGTTATTCTGTCGACTTTCAATCTGGGATGTCTTTTCAAAGTTTTCTACAGTTTATTTTCAATACTAGGAAGCTGATCTGATTTATTGGCTGATAATTTCCCAGACATCATGGTCTGTGCTGGAAGGAAACACAAAGAGGAGTTGGGGAAAGAGAAGGGGTGAAAATATTGAGGGAAGTGTGAAGAGAGTTCGAGGAACTTGTTAAAGAGTGGAAATAGGTGGCAACAATCTTGATAGAAGGTGATGGTGCAGGATAACTAAATGTGGGTTGATAACCTGAGTGTCTGGAAGGGCGAGAACATACAAAAAGGTTTAACTCTAAGTAGAGACAGAGGAATGTAGTTAAAAAAAATCAAACTGAAGACCATGTGAAGATGTGTATTTAAAACAAGACAATTAAACTGCGGACACTGAAATGTTGAGCAAAATGAGAAGCTTGAGGAGCTTGATGGATCAGGCAGCATCCATGGAGAGATCTGGTCAGTCAATGTTCATTTGGCTCAAGATACTTCATTGAGACTGATAAAGGGACTTGACCCAAGTTCAAGTTCATTTGTCATCCGATTGTACTGTACAACCCAACAAAACAGCGTTCTCCAGTACAGAAAAGAGCAAAACGCACATACAGGTAAAGCACACATACACAGTACAGATTTAAATAAATATTCTTAATTGATAGTAGAGTCACAGAGTTATTTTAGCAGTTATTCAACTGTCTCACTACCTGTGGGAAGAAACTGCTCCTCAGCATCGTGATTCTGATACTCCTGTATGTTTTTCCTGATGAGAGTAGCTGGAAGATGTGTGCAGGATGGTAGGGGTACTCCCTGATATTGTGAGCCCTCTTTAAACAACAATCTGGTAAATCCCTTTGATGGGTGGGGTGGGGGAGAGGGTAACCTCAGTGATCCTTTCTTTTATGGTCCTGTAGATTGACCTCAGATCTGATGATCTACAACAACCATACCCTACTGTGATGCAGCCGGCCACAATGCTCTTGATAGAGCTCCTGTAGAAAGTTGACAGAACAGTGGCCTGTAACCTTGTCCGCTTCAGTCTTTTCAGAAAGTGCAGTTGCAACTTCCTGATAGTGAAGAGATGTGTGTTCAGAGTGGGCTGAGTCAGAGTGGTAAGGCTTTGGCACAACAAGCTTCGGTGAGAACAGGTAAGAGGCAAGGAACAATAGGAGTTAAAATAAGTAAGGACCACCCTATTCAAGGAATAAAATGGATTCAGCAGGTAGGCACAGGTAAGGACAGGCTTAATAGATAAATAAATAAGTAATCTCCTCTTTATTTATTTATTTATGTTTTCCTCTTGTCATAAACAGTGGGTATGGCAGCCAAGGCAGGGACATGCACCTCTTGCAGGATGTAGATTGTTAGGGAAGTCATTAGCATCCCTGACAACTTCAGCTGCAAGAAGTTCATCCAGCTGCAGCTCCTGACAAGCCGAGTAAAGGGACTTAGAATTGGATGAAACCCAGATCATTCAGGAGGCAGAGGGGGTGATAGGCAGGAGCTACAGGGACACTATCGCACTGAGGAGGCAGGAGTTGGGTAGATGCGTGACAATCAGGTGTGGGAAAAGGAACAAGGAGGCAATACAGGATACCCCTGTGGCTGTTCCTCTCAATTACAAGTACACCATTTTGAATACTATTGGGGGTATGACCTATCAGGCACAAGTTACAGTGATCAAGTCTCTGTCATGGAGTCTGGTCCTGTGGCTAAGAAAGGGAGGGAGAAGAAGAGATGAGCTGTAGTGATAGGAGATTCCATAGTTAGGGGGACAGATAAGAAGTTCTCTAGAAGAGGTTAGTTATCCCGGATGGTATGTTGCCTCCCTGGGTCAGAGGTATCTTGGATCAAGTTCATGACATTCTCAGGAGGAAGGGTGAGCAGCCAGATGTTATGGTCCATTTTGGGACAATGATGTGGGTAAGAAAGGTGAAAGGTCGTGCAAAGAGAGTTCAGAGAATTAGGTGTGAGTTTGAAAGACACAATGTCAGGATTGTGATCTCAGGATTGCTACCCGTGCCATGAAATAGGATAATGCAGCTTCTTCTTCTTTCTTCTTTGGCTTGGCTTCGCGGACGAAGATTTATGGAGGGGTATGTCCACGTCTGCTGCAGGCTTGTTGGTGACTGACAAGTCCGATGCGGGACAGGCAGGCATGGTTGCAGTATTTGCAAGGGAAAATTGGTTGGTTGGGGTTGGGTATTGGGGCTTTCCTCCTTTGTCTTTTGTCAGTGAGCTGGGCTCAGCGGTCTTCTTCAAAGGAGGTTGCTGCCCGCCGAACTGTGAGGTGCCAAGATGCACGGTGGGAGGCGATATCAGCCCACTGGCAGTGGTCAATGTGGCAGGCACCAAGAGATTTCTTTAAACAGTCCTTGTACCTCTTCTTTGGTGCACCTCTGTCTCAGTGGCCAGTGGAGAGCTCGCTGTATAACACGATCTTGGGAAGGCGATGGTCCTCCATTCTGGAGATGTGACCCACCCCCAGCGCAGTTGGGTCTTCAGCAGCGTGGATTCGATGCTTGCGGACTCTACCAGCTCGAGTACTTTGATGTTGGTGATGAAGTCACTCCAATAAATGTTGAGGATGGAGCGGAGACAGCGCTGATGGAACTGTTCTAGGAGCTGTAGGTGATGCCGGTATAGGACCCATGATTCAGAGCCGAACAGGAGCGTGGGTGCAGCTTAACACATGGTTAAAGACATGGTGCAGGAAGGAGGGCTTCAGATTTCTGGATCATTGGGCTCTCTTCCAAGGGAGGTGAGACCTGTTCCAACAGGGAGGTTTGCATCTGAACTGGAAGGGGCCTAATATCCTTGCAGGAAGGTTTGATAGTGCTGCTCTGGTGGGTTTAAACTAGATTTTCAGGGGGATGGGAATCAGAATGCCAGAACAGATAGAGGAGTGGAGGAGGGAAAATATGATGTGAAAATTGCATGCACTGTTAGAAGTCAACAGATTGTTTGTGGTGGAAATATTTTCAGGTGCATCTATTTCAATACAAGGAGTACTGTAGGAAAAACAGACGAGCTTAGAGCATGGATTGGCACGTGGAATTATGGGCTTCCATTGTTTTAGACGTGATAGAACAGTGGTGGGGGAGGTGGAATGAAAGGGGGAGGAGTAGGATTGCTTGTCAGGGAAAATATCACAGCTGAAATATCACAGCTGTGTTCAGGCTGGACAGACCACAAGGCTCGTCTACTGAGGCTATATGGCTGGAGCTGAGGAAAGGTATGACCACACTCATGGGGTTTAATTGGAGGTTCAAATCTATTGAGATACCAGACAGCTGCAGAAAACATAAGGTGGTGACAGTAGGAGATTTAGATTTTGCACATAGTGTCTGGGACTCCCATACTGTAAAAACGCTGGGTAGTTTGGAATTTGTCAAATGTGTTTAGGAAAGTTTTCTAAATCAATATATAGAGGTACCAACAAGAGAAAGTGCAATACTGGATCTCCTATTAGTGAAATAAATTGATGTCAGAAGTAGGTATGGGGAACATTTTGGGTCCAGTGATCATTTGCCATTAGTTTCAAGTTAATTATGGAGAAGGATAGGTCTGGGGTTTGGGTTGAAATTCTAAAATGCAAGAAAAACCTCAAAAATGAAATCAGAAAGGCTAAAAGTAGACATGAGATTCCTTTGGCAGACAGTGTGAAGGAAAGTCCTAAGGGTTTTGACAAGGTGTTGAAGAACGTAAGGATAGAAAGGGACAACATTGGCACATTCTTGAAGATAAGAGTGTTCGGCTTTGTTTGGAGTCAAAAGAAATAGGCGATATCTTAAATGTTTTTTTTTAATCAGTATTCTGGCTACAGCGTTATCAATGGAACAGTTCTATCTGTAAGCTATTTAAAATGGTTCCAGTGTCTCTGAGAGGTGCACTTTGATAGGTTCCAGCACCAGATGCTCGAAGCATTTCATAATGGTGGAGGTCAATGTCACTGGCTAGTCATCATTGAGGCTTGTTACTACTGCCTCCTTTGTTGGCTACCTTGAAGCCAACGAGAATGACAGACCACAGCAATGATGTATTGAAGATGTCTGTAAGGATCAAAACATTGACCATTTTGGCCCATGGATGCTACTTAACCCACTGAATCCCTTGAGTCCCTTATTGTTTTCATGAATGGAAGCAAATGGGTCCAATCTAATGACCCATTATAAGTCTCTGGAAGATAGGGACAATGCTTGGAATGAAATATTCCAGAATACTATAGAAGACAAAATGCAAGTAGAGGAAGGGGAAACCTGAGAATAAAAAAAATAGCTGAAGTAAGTGGAGTGGAAGGGAAAGGTAATAACCAGGAGAACAAAGATCCAGAATCAGTTGAGTGCAATGAAACATCAAGGAGAGGGAGAGGCAGGAACATTAGACCCCCAATAATAGTGAAAATGGATGGCATATTATAAATGGGAATATTTAAAATAGATGCAATAGCTTCAGACAATAATTCTGTAAGATTTATTCATAGGTAGACTGGGAAAACAAAATTTGCGGAGGCAAAACTCATGGAATGGTTTAGTGATGGTTTAATTCATGGGTATGTTGAAGAATGACAAAGGGAAGAGGTTGATTCAGATTTCTTGTGCAGTCCAAAAAGGTTAGTGAATAATCTTAGCAATAAGGATCATAACCTGATTAGAACTTTGATGGAAAAAAGTAATTTATTTTGATTTTAAACCAGAGATGCAAATCTCAACAAAGCCAACTGTGAAGGTATGAGATATGAGTGGATCTAATTGATTGGGTAAATGCAATTTAAAATTTTGATAAATAAGCAATAATTAACAATTCAGTGTATGATGTGGTTTGCAGAAAATGAATCTTTGAGACAGAAAACTCAATAGAAAAGCAAATTAAACACAGCATAGAACATTCCATCCCATCAAGCCTCGCTGTTGATGCGATCTGTGCAATTTTCTTCCCACCTCACACTCATAACTATTTTTCTAACATCAATGTGCCTATCTCAGAGTCTTTTGAATGTTCCTATTGTACAAGCATCCACTGCCATTTCCAGTAGTGTGTTCCAGGCACACATGGCTCTCTGAGTTAAAAACGTACCTCTGACATCTCCCTGAAACTTTTCTCCACTAATTTAAACCATTGTCCTCTGGTATTTGCTTCTGATACCTGAGGAGAAAGATGCTGTCTGTCCACCCTATCTCAGCCCCTCATAATCTTTTATAACCCTATTCAGACACCTCTCATCCTTTGTCACTCCAAAGAGAAAGCTTCGTTTGACATGTTCAACGCTCAGCCATCATCTAATTCTATTGCCACCAAAGAAGGACAATTTATAGTGTACATTTTGTAGAAAGAAACCAGAGCAACCTCGGGAAATCCATGTATTTATAGGATGAACAGGCTAACTCCTTGCAAGTAGTGGACCATCAGGATTGAACCTGGAGCTGTGAAGCAACAGCATGAACTGCTCTGCTACTATGCTGTCCCTCTGATGGATGGTATTACACATCAAAGGAAAAGGCTTATACCATTGTTGAAAGTAGCAGTAAACCAGAGGATTTCAGATATCACACAAGAACCAAGTCATTAAAATGGGAAAGGGGAAACCAGAACACAGGAGTCCTCTTGTGAGAATGATAAGAATTGTCTGCTTCTTTCGATATATATTAAGTAAGACTGAAAGCTGATTGACCTCTGGAGGAAGGAAAAGCCTGTCTGTGTGTAAGTCCTTGCCTTTCAAACTTCTTTCTTTTAGTCTCCACTGTGGCATTTGAGACAATTTATTTGCTTCATTTGTACTTGCCCTCTGTCCTTTTTGTGGCTTATCCATAAAATGAAAGGTATGAATCTCTTGCTGTTCATCAGCTGTTTTTTAAGGTCAGGTCAGTTCAAAGTGATTATGGTTAGGCGGGCATTATCAACTTGGTCAAAGGGTCACCTCATTGGCAAAGTTCACATTGAAAATTACTGTTGAAGAGGCTGCCATATCGAGTATGATTGTAACTAATGTACTGTGCGTGCAAATGTTGCTAATTTCACAGTGTGCTTAGCAAAGTATACACGGTATTGGAGAAAACACTAGAGATTTTGTGCACTGGATTTAATCGCTTCACAAATCCATAAATGTGTTTTTTCCTGCTTTTGTCCGTATAAACCTGCTATTGGAATCCTTCAAGTTTCATGCAGGGTTAACTTGAGGTTAATTCCGCAGTGGCACTGGAATGAGACAGATTCATATGAAGAGCTAACAAGGCATTGCGCTCTGATGCTCACGATCCTTGGAGCAAGTACACCAGAAATGCACCAAGCATGTTCTGTTGAAATTCAGTCTTCCTGTAATTCTACATGCAGATACAAACTGACTTTTGATGGAACTCGGAGCAGATGTTATTTCGTGTGTGGTTCAAATCTCCCTGCTCTATGCGCACACAGTGAGGGATTGGAATTGTCGTTTGCAGTTGTCATGTTGGAACAGTGACAGCTTTACTCCTCTGCCAAGCTACTTAGCCCTTGATTCAGGTGAACCATTTGAAGCAGAATAATTTGGCTGCTCAAAAGTTAGATTTCAATGCTGTCTGGTGGAAAAAGTCTTGATAACAATTTATCATGCCCAGTTATTTGCCTCTCAAGGAAAGTCAGTTTCAAGACGATATATTTCAGGATTGCAATCTCCTCATTTCATCTTCCTCACTTTGCCCCAATGTTGTCCTCCCTTTTCCCTGAAACTATGGCAATTAGTTTAATTATCCAGCATATTTTACATTATTCATGCACCAGTATTGTATTGTACAGTGATTCAGCTGACATCTTCAGTGGTAATTGTTCCTGCTGGACTTGTTCTAATATTGATTAACATTTTATTCAAAACCCTGATTCAGTGCGTTGCCTGAAAGCAACTGGTAAATTCAATCCTAATTTTCCCTGTCAGATTAATTCCTAATCATTGAAATAATACCTGGAAATGTGTGCAATACCAACATTATGATCTGAGAACAATTATTTCACTTCCCTGATTATATTGGCCCAGATGCTGCTAGTAAATTTTACCATTTTTCCTGTGGGACAATGCACGCTGTCCTCTCACTGGCAGAGTGCTGAGATTCCTCCACATTTAACTTCAATTAACTTTATTTGAAAAAATGCTTACATATTTTAAGTTAATGTCATATTGACCAGCGTTAATCATCTGTGTTTCTGCCTCTGAATATCTCCCCTATATCGGAGCATCTGAATTTTTGAGCATTTATAGTAGGCACAGGCTTTGGTAGGAGCATTGGCAGTTGTGTAAGCTCCAGACATTTTTCAGGGTCCGCCTCATTCAGTGTACTGCTTGAGGTCATACTGCCATTAAGACTCTGCTAAATGAGGATGGGAAACAGCAGCAAATAAGTCTGTTGATTTGGGCGAGCTGAGAACAGATGTGGGGAGAGCAAGGTTGCTGATCCAGGGTTAAGTCACTGGATCAATATGATGTGGTTCGCATTTGGAATGAGCAGTGCATTTGTACTGTTTTTTTTTTCCTTTGAAATATCACAGAGAGCTTGGGAAGACATTAACATCCAGAAATTTAATATCTGGGATATGTGCTTTTCTTTAATTTATTTCCCTTTCAGAATTGAAAAATAACAATATTACATTTCATGATTTCATGTATTTGGGTACTCCAGGTTGAAATTAGGTGAGATTTAATTTAGTTAGGAGAACCACTGAAACATTTTTTTTGATGATTGTCATCTTCCTCTGGGATCAGTGCATGAAATACATCTCTCCAATGATGTTATTCAACCAAGAATATAAAACGGATAAAATTTAAAATCGACAGATTTCCTCGATTACACATTGCTTTTCCTCTTGTTAGCACTTAATGTGCACTTTGTTTTTTTCTGCATCAGATTTATGTGACAATTTTTGGGTCAATTCCCAGACAAGAGATCAAACTCCTTTGCCAAAGTTACCACAATGTACAATTCAGCAGGTTACACACCATCCTTTAGAAGCAAAGAGATATATCCAGGGAGAGAAGAGGAGGGACAGGCCTATTGGCCTCTGCACCTCCCCCCACTCCTTCTTCTCTCCTCGACTGACCTCCCCCACCCTTTTTATTCAGGAACCTGCTTGCTTTTTGCACATAACTTGACAAATGGGTCAGGCCCAAAATGTTGGTTATATTCCTTTGCTGCGTGACCTGCTGAAGTTCTCCAGAACTTTGTATATTGTTGTAAAATCCCAGTGTCTGTAGACTTTTCTGTTTAACTTACTCATGTTACCGATGATTTAACTGCATCAACAGATGTTCAAAGGTTACTTTTATTGTTACATAATAATGCATGATATACTTCAAATGTTGTCTGCCATAAGGCAAACAAAGAGTCACCATGAGCATTGCCCTGTGCCCCTAACAACAAGAGTCTATTCAGAGATATTGAATGTCACAAAGAAGTCAGGTTTGTTGAAGAATAAAACACCATATTGACAGACGTTTGAAGTTTAAAAAAACGCACCAATGAGACCTTATTCCATTGTGACATTTTTGCGGCAAATTTGCCGATGATACCATGGTCGTGGGGTGTATAAGAAAAGGGGATGAGTCAGCCTACAGGAGGGAGATTGAAAACCTGGCTGAATGGTGCACCAACAACAACCTTGCACTGAAAGTCACCAAAATTAAGGAGCTGATTGTTGACTTCAGGAGGGGAAAGGCAGAGGTTTGGAATCCAGTGATCACTGGCGGACCAGAGATAGAGAAGGTGAGCAAATGTATGTTCTTGGAAGATCTTTCCTGGACCCAACACACTCATGGAATTGTGAAGATAACATGTCAGTGCCTCTACTTCCTTGGAGTTTGAGAGATTTGGTATGACACCCGAAAACCTGGCAAAGTTCGACAGATGTGTGGTAGAAAATGTGCTGACTGGCTTTATCACGGTCTGATATGGTGACACCAAAACTTCCAAGTGTAAATCCCTCCAAAAGGTGGTGGACCCAGCCCAGGATGTTGCAGGCAAAACCCACCCCATTATTGGGAACATCTACAGGGAATGTTGGTGTCAGAGAGCAGCAGCAATCATCAAGGATTCACACTAACCTGCTGCCATCAGGAAAGGTATATAGGTGCCACAAGACATGCACCCCAGTTTCAGGAACAACTGCTACCCTTCCACCATCAGACTCCTCAACGACAACCGCAACCAGGGACTCATCTAAGGACTCTTGTGAAATTTATTGATTTAAAAAAAAATTCTCTCTCTATTGCACATTCAGTTTATATTTGTTACCTTTCTCCAGTTTCCAGTTCTTTACTTGCGCCAGTGTTTGGGATCAGGGTTCGAATCCCACGCTGTCTGTAAGGAGTTGGTATGTTCTCCCCATATCTGTTTGGATTTTTTCTGGGGCTCTGGTTTCCTTCCACCATGAAACATATAGAGGGTGTAGGTTAATGGGGTGTAAATTGGGCAGCACAGACTTGTGGGCTGAAATAGCTTGTTACCGTGCTGTATGTCTTAATTTAAAAATGTAAAAAAATTTAATTAAATTATTTTTTTTAATTAAATGTTTACATTGTGAACAGTTTTTTTGCATAGCCAATAAGTGGTAATTCTGCCTTGCCCGTAGAAAATATATGTACTCTGACAAGAGATCTGAATCTGATTTTAAGACATTGAGAGTATAAAAATGTGGTACCAGACAATGAATTTCATGTACCTATCATTTGTAAGATGTTGGAGGGAAATATTTCAACCTGAAACTTTATGTTGTGTTCGTTCACAAATTTTCTGACCAATATGTTTTGGGGTGTTCACCTCCAAAGTTATTCCATAACTCTTGCCAGAAGAATGTACCTGGCACTTGATGTTAAATGTGTACCCTTGACTCCATATTGTGCCACAGGGAAGATGGTGTTACTCAGTAAAAATGAGAGGACTGCCACTTCATCTGTTTGAGGGATGAGCAGACCCATTGGTTGTGTAACAACACATTGTTGCTTGATAAAGATGTTGATTAATTCTTTGGTATTCTGACTGATGAAAGGACCTGTAAAGTGGACAATTATTCCACTTCACAAGAGTGCAATCTACATCATGATTATTCTATGTTAGAGTAGTCTTAATCATCTTTCTGCTTCCATCATTTGTCAAGTATTTTCCTTCCTTTTGTAATAATGAAGTCAAAATTTTACCTAATGCTGGAGCTTCTTGGCATTCAGTTCAGTTGGCAAAGCCAGGAATCACTGTGTAATTGAGATACAAGCCAGTTAGCAATTATGCAGTCAGCCCATGAGGCCTTCATTGATGTTAGCAGCTAATTTTGGGCTCAGCGTGCCTGCTGTCACTTAAGTCAAATTTAGAGTTTCTGAACTCTACAGCTTTTGTGAAACGTTGGCCCATTCATCAGAGTCTGTTGGTTTTGAAAGAACTTTAGAGAGCACAGTGTTAGAGTTTCAATCAAATACAATGCTTGATTCTTGAAGTAGCATACTTACTTTTCTGTGATGCATTTCTTGTACTTAAATCTTATCAACACCATTAGATAACATTTGATATTTAGTTTTGTAAAGTGAAATGAAGATTGAGGGCTTAGTTAAAAGGATTGATTAGGAGAGACACAGAGTACAGTAGGATTTAAATTGTAAATGTAGACATACAGACAAGCAGCACAGTAACAGGTCATTTCGGCCCAGGAGTTCCATGCCACCCAATTTGTACCCAATGGGAGGAAACCGGAGCCCCCCCCCTTGGAGAAAACCCATGCAGTCATGGGAGAACGTAGAAACTCCTTACAAATAGCACAGGATTCGAACCAAAATCCGGTCACGATCGCTGGCGTTGTGAAGGTGTTGTGCTAAACGCTATCTCAACTGTGCCGTCCAAGATTGAATACTTTAGAATGAATTTTAGAGTTTGATTCATGGCAACCGGAGGAGCATCTGGCAGAGGGAGAGAATGTTGAAAATTGGGAAGGTGAAAGAAGCAGCATTGAATGAAAGCAGAGATCTCAGGCCAGGTAGGGAGGTACAGAGACAGGTGTAGGAAATGAGAATTGAATTTTAAGATCAATTACTGTAGGCTGTGATATGTGACTTGGGACATTATGGTGTTCCGGTGGCATTACAGAGAGCTCAACGTTAATATAGAGCCAGTGACATGGGTTTGAATCAGGCACTGTCTGGAAGGAGTTCGTACGATCTCCCTGTGTGGGTTTCCTCCGGGTGCTCCAGTTTCCTCCCACCCTTCTAAATGTACAAGGGTTGAATATTAATTGAGGTATTTGGGCATCAGTGGCTTGTGGGCCGGAAGAGCCAGTTACAGTGCTGTCTGTCTAAATTTTTTTTTTAATCCTACAATCTTCACCAACTTTTGAATGAGTTAAATTCATCATTTGATATGGGGGTTTGATGTTCATACTTCCATTGTTCATTTGATGGTGCAAAGCTCTTTCATGTGAAGTATTTTTGTGACCCACAAAATCATTTGTTTCCTGTGCACTCAGGCTACGTGGATTGTCATTGCAGGAATAAAATGAAAGTTGTCAAATTTGGAGTTTGAGGATGTGGCAGAGCAAGAAATTCCAGAAGGAAGAGAGGATCTTGATAATACACCTAACTCCTTGTGGTGAGCTTGCATGGGTGATTTGCATTCAGCCCCAAATAGTCAGGTACAGACTGAAGGATCGGAGAAGAGCATTCTGGGCAGGCGAGTTGGCTGGCAAGCAGAAGCAAGCGCCTAGCAGAGTGGGAGCCCTGATATACTGAGCGCTGTCATTCTCAGACAGGACATTGTGATCCATGGACTCACTTCCACGCAGCAAATTATCTGAAGTGTTGTGAGCCACAATAGCTGTTTGGTTTTGCTTGGATGCAATCTGATTTAACACTGCACTTTTCTGTTTGTTCTACAATGGAAACTGAGGCACAGGAACTGAAAATTTGGAACAAGAATTCCCCAGCCCTGCACCCCACCCCAGTGCTCATTGACATTTCAGGTATGGTTCCCGGCAGGCCAGATAATGCACCAAAACCTTTCACTGTGTGCGCACATGAGCTGTATTCTGTTGCTTGACCCATGGAAGTGAGTCCCCACCTGAGCATCTGGTGGGCTACCTGTATCAAAGCTGGTGTCTGAGGACAGAGTGCTGAGCGAAGTATCAATGTCTTCACCATCTAAGCTGCTTTATTGCCCAGCCTGGAATTCATAGCAATCTTGAGAGAGGAAGTTTTAGAAAACTCATTGGAAGCTTTGGTGTTAGGAATGATACAGATGGATACTGAATCGAACGGGTGTAATTGACGTGCATTTGTTGTGCTTGCAGAGCACAGTCTGAAAGCATCCAATGCACTCCACATTTCTCTGGGGGCAAGAGGAAAAATAATGAAAAAGAAAACTTCAGTTATTCATTACGGTGAAGTCAATGCACCTTTCACTTTTCCACAATGTTCTGTATATTTATCAATTGTGGGGATCAAACCTGCATTTTATGTCAAATTCTGTCAGTAAGTCCACTGTCAGATGAGATTAACACCTTTCAGACGAAGACTTTATTTTGCTAAATGATTGAGCATTTTCATCAACCTATTTATCATGTCATTCCTTGAATGGTAATCCTGATGCTTTTGTTTTTCCTTCGAATAAAATGTTCAAAGACTGTGTAAAGAAATACAGTGCACTGGTCACTCTTGGTGTTCCTGTCCAAAATGGACATAGGATCTGTCAGCTGCAGTCTGACAGAGAGTGTTTAAAGCTATTTTTTTATGGTTGAGACAGAAAGTCGACACTGCTGCTTGTAGGTCACAAGCATCCCTTTCCGTGCTGTGATTGTCATGTGACCACTATCAAAACATTCTTCATGGTATCCTGATTATAAAGCTCATAGTCAAATGAGATGAAGTAAACATGTTACAAAATTCTAAAAATGTGTTCATTTCAAAATGATTATTTTTCCTTCTCCTTGCCCTTTGCAATATGTTCAAAAATATCGATCTGTGAAATATTCACAGTGCAAGTTACAACAGATTTTTTCAGATGAGTGAATTCTGAAAGTTGAGATTTCTTCTGATGTAATCGCCCCCTTGATTTCTGTTATGCAGTAGTTTGAATGGGAATTGATTTGAGTTATAAGAGAATTATGATGGTCTTCACAAAGTGGCTCATTTTAATTGCAGGCCTGACCTGTTTGAATGGAAGGATGTGGCAAAGCTACAATCAGCAAATGAGAGACTGGACCATGCTTTCAATGTGGCCAAACAGCATCTTGGGATAGAAAAGCTGCTGGATCCTGAAGGTTGGTACAAAGTCTCAAACCCTTTCAGGAACACAATCAGATCTGTTTTCATTGAAATCAGACCAGGTCTTACATCATTCATTTTTATAACAGCAGCAGTGCATCATAAATTCAAGATCTGAAACAAATTTAACCTCTCTTATTCATTTCAATACATTTGTATTAAATCAGAAATCAAAAATAAATGTGTTCCATTTACTTTCTTGAATAGTTAAGCAAATTAACGTGATGTCCCAGAAATGCAAGGGATATAAGATAGAAGGAATATACCTAGTTCAATTCCCACTCAGAGCTGCAATCAGGAAAAGGTAATGGAATTTGGATACTTTTGCCTGAAGAAATTAAAAATTTGCAACTATTTTTCCACTTGAGAGCAGTGCATCTGAGTAAGTAATTAAAAAATGAATAACAATGGAATTAATATTGCTGTCTTGTTCCTACACAAGTGTGTGTCTCTTGAATATCTACACTGCAAGATCGGAGCCCTTTCTCATGAAATGTATGTTTAAATGTAAAATTGATCAATGGTTGCATGAAATATGTTGACGATATTTGCTTCATAACAGAACACTGCAAAGGAACATGAGGGAATAATGTTCACTGAAGATATGCCACATGGCAAAACGTACAAGAATAAATGGTCATTTGGCTGATCAAACCTATGTCAGATCCTTGTAAACAGGACAAAATGAATCATTGAGGAAGTGATGCTGACCTAGCATGCCCAAAAGTCAGAACTGCTTTTAGTGTCTCTTTTTTTTGGTATGCTTTGATCTTGGAAGTGTCTGAATTGATTGAGAATCATAGAGATGAGGTTTGATCTCAATGCTCTCCATTCCCGGCATTGACATCAGAGACATTCAGAATCAGGATTTATTGTCATGAACAAGTCTTGAAATTTGGTGTTTTGCGACAGCGTCAAAGTGCAGACATTCATATTATAACCATCTTGCAACATTACGATAAATAATAAAATAACAATGAAAGTGCATGAAAAGTGAGGCAGTGTCTTTGGTTCATTAATTATTCATGAATCTGATGGCAGTGAGGAAGAAGCTGTCCTTGTATCGTTGAGTGCTCATTTTTAGGCTCCTGTACACTTTCCCTGATGGTAGCAGAGTGAAGAGGGCGTGGCCTGGGTGGTGGGGATTTTTGAGGATAGAAGCTGTTTTTTTTAAGACACTGCCTCATGTTGATGTCCTCGATGAAGTGAAGTCTGGTGCCTGTGATGTCGCAGGCCGAGTTAAAAACCTTGTGGAGTTTATTCTTGTCCTGAGAGTTGGGGCTTCCATACCAGGCAGTGATGCAACCAATCAGAATGCTTTCCACTGTCGAAGTTTACGAGAGTCTTCGGTGATATACTGCATCTCCTCAGATACCTCACTAAGTATAGCCGCTGGCGAGCCGCCTTTGTGATTGCATCAACATGGAGGCTTCAAGACAGATACTCAGAAAAGTTGACACCCAGGAATTTGAAGTTCTTGACCCTTGTCACTACTTAGCTCTAAATGAGGACTAGGTCGTGTTCCCCTGAATTCCTCCTGAAGTCTACAATCATATCCTTGGTTTTGCAGACATTAGGTGGAAGGTTGTTGCCATTACACCATTCAACAAGCTGATCGATCATCCTCCTATGATTCCTCATTGCCGTTTTGATTCTGCCGACAACCGTGGTGTCATCAGCAAGCTAGTAGATGGCGTTGGAATTGTGCCTGGCCACACAGTCATGGGCGTAAAATGAGTGAAGCAGAGGGCTAAGCTCGCATCCTTGGGTGCGCCTATGTTGATGATCAGTGAGGAGGAAATATTGTTTCCAAATCATACTGACTAGTTTTCCCAAGAGAAAGTCAAGGATCCAGTTGCAGAGGAGGATTTAGAGACTTAGAGTTTGGAGCTTCTTGATCAGCATTGAGGAAATAATGGTATTGAAGGGCAAGTTGTCATTGATGAAAGCAGCTGTTTGTTTGAATTGCTGTTTTCGTGGTGATCTAGAGCTGGGTGGAGAGCCAGCAATATTGGATCTGCTGTAGAGCAATTGTGATGATGGGTGAATTGCAGTGAGTTCAGATCTTTACTTGGGTACCTGATGATTCTGGTCATGACCAGCATATCAAGGCATTTCATCATAATAGAAGTTAGTGCTGCTGAGCAGTAATCATTGAGGCAGCTCATGCTACTCTTCTTGGGTACCAGGATGATTGATGCCCTTTTGAAGCAGGTGGGAACCTCTGACTGCCACAATGAGAGGTTGAAAATGTCCGTCAACACTCCATCTAGTTGGTTGGTGCGGGTTTTCAGTACTTTGCCAGGTTTGCAATCAGGGCCTAACGCCATACGAGGGTTCACCCTCTTGAATTATGCTCTGACATTGCCCTCAGAGACAGATATCACAAGGTCCTCAGCCTTTAATTTTTTTTAAAGTTTAGACATACAACACTGCAATTTTGGCTATTTTGGCCCATGAATTTGTGCCATCAAATTTATACCCAATTAACCTATACCCCTGGTACATTTTGAATGGTGGGAGGAAACCGGAGCTCATGGAGAAAACCATACATACTCAGCGGGAACTCCTTATGGTTTACAGAGAAGCCAACACATTTCTTTGGCTTGGCTTCGCGGACGAAGATTTATGGAGGGGGTAAAAGTCCACGTCAGCTGCAGGCTCGTTTGTGGCTGACAAGTCCGATGCGGGACAGGCAGACACGATTGCAGCGGCTGCAGGGGAAAATTGGTTGGTTGGGGTTGGGTGTTGGGTTTTTCCTCCTTTGCCTTTCGTCAGTGAGGTGGGCTCTGCAGTCTTCTTCAAAGGAGGTTGCTGCCCGCCAAAGTGTGAGGCGCCAAGATGCACGGTTTGAGGCGATATCAGCCCACTGGCGGTGGTCAATGTGGCAGGCACCAAGAGATTTCTTTAGGCAGTCCTTGTACCTTTTCTTTGGTGCACCTCTGTCACGGTGGCCAGTGGAGAGCTCGCCATATAACACGATCTTGGGAAGGCGATGGTCCTCCATTCTGGAGACGTGACCCACCCAGTGCAGCTGGATCTTCAGCAGCGTGGACTCGATGCTGTCGACCTCTGCCATCTCGAGTACTTCGACGTTAGGGATGAAAGCGCTCCAATGGATGTTGAGGATGGAGCGGAGACAACGCTGGTGGAAGCGTTCTAGGAGCCGTAGGTGATGCCGGTAGAGGACCCATGATTCGGAGCCGAACAGGAGTGTGGGTATGACAACGGCTCTGTATACGCTTATCTTTGTGAGGTTTTTCAGTTGGTTGTTTTTCCAGACTCTTTTGTGTAGTCTTCCAAAGGCGCTATTTGCCTTGGCGAGTCTGTTGTCTATCTCATTGTCGATCCTTGCATCTGATGAAATGGTGCAGCCGAGATAGGTAAACTGGTTGACCGTTTTGAGTTTTGTGTGCCCGATGGAGATGTGGGGGGGCTGGTAGTCATGGTGGGGAGCTGGCTGATGGAGGGATTTAAACCCAGGATCCAATCGCTGGCAGTGTAAAGGTGTTGCACTAATCTCTATGCCAACTGTGTCAAAGGAGAATCATTGATTCTAGTCAGCACTGTTTGACTCTTCTTCTCAAAGTGGGAGGAATAGAAGTTGTTCAGCTCATCGGGAAGTGAAGCATCGCAGCTATCTTCTTTAGAATGGCATTCAGCATTGATTCCAGTGGAAGAACATCAACGAGAAGTTGGTATCAAAATGAGATAAAATCTGCAGCTCATTTCCTATAGATGCCAATTGCTAGTATCCATGATTCATCAACAAACATCTTTTTTGCTTCTAAGCCTGGAGATCTGAAGGCTGGTTTCTGTGTCATCTTTTTGAAGGTTTGAAGTGCGGATGGATGATTAAAGAACATCAAATAAATTGGGCTCAGGTCCATTACAGTTCATTTTGTTCTTTGTTTTCTTGCATCTGCAAAACTGCATGAGCTGACATTCGCCCTTTGACCTTTGTTGTCATCCTTGGTTTGGAGAGGTTTAGAATTGGAGTGGATTTTGTCTCCAAAGAAATATTAACCCACAAAATAATTAAAGCTGAACACACTTTTTTCCTTCACCCTGATTGGAATGTGTTGTGTTTGATGAACAGTAGCAAATTTACATTTTCATATTATGTGAAAAGAATGAATGGATCACGGAACAGTACAACAACAGGCCATTGTGCCTTCGTGTCTGTGACAAATACGATAGCCATCTGAAGGAATCACATCTGCGTGCATCTGGTCCACATCCTTCTATTTATCTATTCATTTGTCTCAGTACCTCTGAAACATTGCCATTATATCTGCTTATACTAATTCCCTGGCACAAGATTCCAGGTTCCTTACCTCTCATGTCAACTTGCCTCAAATATCTCATTTAAACTTGTCCCCCATCACTGATACTCTCCAATGTTTGACATTTCCACCTTGGGAAAACTCTTTATCTACCCTGTCTCTCATGTGTTTCTAATTTTCTACCAGGTCACCTCCTCAGCTTTTGACACACTAGAGTAAACAATCAAGTTTACCAACTGCTTTCTTGTTAATACTCTCTTGATCAGCCACATCCTAGGAACCTCTTCTACACCTCCTGAGCCTCCATGTCCTTCCTAAAATGCAGAGGCCAAATGCCATCTGCCATATTGCCACCTCAATTTCTAGCTGACATAGATCCTTTCTCTCTATTAGCTGCTCTGCAATTTTATTTGTGAGAACTTACATAATGTGACAATGAATTAAATCCTTCCAATGAATTATTTGCTTTGAAAGCTAACTGATGACTTGAACAGTGCAGTGGTATGAGGCACCCAAATGGTTGAACCAGGGTTTACTGACAGAAATGGTCAAATAATGTTGTACAAAATCAGAATATTGTAAATGTTGGATATTGAAAATTAGAAGATAAAAGCTGGAAATAGGGAGTTGATGCTTCAAGGTCATGTCTTTACAAAAGTACATTGCCTTGTGACTGAAGGTGAATGAATTCTGGACAAGTGGAATTCTCAAATAATTTAAACTGGAAGGGGGAGCAATTTATTTACAACGACTGATAATAGAAAGAAGTGTGATGAATGGTTTATTTCCCTTGAATGGAAGGAGCATGATATAGTATAATGGTTACTGAGTGAAACATGAGGAAACACTTAAGGTAATTCTATCATTTCACCATTTGGCTCATCAAGTCTTTGTACTTTGAAAGTAGCCCTTGCTCTTTTTCCTCAGCCTGTGAATGATTTCCCCAGAAGTGGCTGCCTAATTCACTGATTCATTCTGTTTTGACACCACTAACCAGCAGAGAGTTCCAGATTATGCATACCCACTGTCTACAAAAGAGCATTTTCTTTGTATATTCCTCCATCATTTTAGGAGTTTGTACATCTTCCCATATCTGCATGGGTTTCCTCCAGATGCCCCGGTTTCCTCCCACCCTTTAAAACATTCAGGGTTAATTGATCACACAACAGAATTTGGATGGTGTGGGCTCATGAGAGATACTCTGTGGTATCTCTAAATTAAAAATTGACATCTCATTAATTCTTTGTCATCTGGCTCTTGAATGATCCGTTGATAAGAAGGAGTAAGACAAATATGAAAAAAAGAATTTTGAGTCTAGCAGCAGCAGTAGCGAGAAAGTGTGTGGCTATAACGTGGAAAATGGAAAGTAATGTAAAAAATAGTATGGTTTAATGAAATAAAACATGGTCCCCCATTAGGAAAAAAATTACTTATAATATGAGAGATGAATAAGACAATTATGTATTACTATGAAGGTGTTCTTTCTTTTTTGCTATCTTTTTCTATCTGAAAAGGTCAGGGAAGGTTGGGGGGGCGAAATTGAAAATTATTTAGTATCTATTGTGTAGTGAGAATGCAAGCTAATTTGAAATGTATGTATGATGCTAATAAATAAAATTTAAAAAAAAAGAACAACATCTCTCTTTACTTCCTTTGAGATATTATACATGTCCATTAAATATCTTCCTTGGAACCAAAGATCTCTCATCCTTTGAAATCTTCCAGTAGATCTTGGGGAATTTCTTCCAAGTTTGGTGATTGAAATTGGAAGGTGGACACCAGTTATTATCAACCTAATCTTATAAAAATTTCAATGTGTGTTGATATTCTCTGTAACCCAGGAGCTCACTTGGGTCTCATCACAGCTCATCTGTGCCCTCTCTCAATGTGTTCAAACACATAAAAGTTTGCACATGAATTTGCAGGCTCCTCTGTTGCTGCCATTCAGCCGACTTCATGTCTGCTTGTTTATTTTCCTGCTGACATGTATCACTTTGTTTTTCGACATTAAACTTTATGTGACACTCTGTTCCCAATTCAAAACTTTTGCCTTCTCATATTCTCTCCACTGTTGATCTCACCATCACCTTTTGCATCACTGAATAACATTTAAATTCTACCCATATCCAAGATGTAAATATCAATCACAAGAAGCTGTGCTTACTTGGAGAGCACTGCTGTCTACCATCCTTCAGTACTTCATACTGACACTCTGTTTTATGTCCTGATGCAGATTTCTTGCTTTACCTGCTGCTGACTCCTTGAATTCTCGACCTTCAGTTCTATTCACCGAGTTTTTGTGTGGGACTTTATCACGTGCATTTTGAAAATTTAACACTGCATTCCCTTTATCAAACTTACTGAAAAAGCTCATTTGGATTTGTCAAATACATTGCAATAAACAAATGCGCTAGAGAAACTCAGCAGGTAACGCATCTTAGGAAGTAAACGGCAGTGGTCGTTTCGAGCCTGAGCCCTTCATCTTGTATAGCAAAATGCTCAGGCTCAATATGTCAACTGGCCTTTACCTCCTCTGGATGCTGCATGACCTGCTGAGTTTTTCCAGAACTTCTGTGCACTGCACTAGACCCAACATCTGCAGATTTTCTTGTTCACCTTGATAAATACAATTTACCTTTTAACAAACATTGGCTTCTCTAATTGATTGCCCATTCATCTTTTCATTTGATCATTGCTTCTCATGACCTCCCCAAACCTGAGGTCAACCTGACCGGCTGGTAGTTACAGGATCTGACGTCCTAATTTTGAACAGGAGTGATACTTTTGTCACTTACTTGTCCTTTGTCGATTCCCTTTTATCTGGAGAGGTTTGGAAGGTTCAGGCAGATCCTTCTATCACTTCTATCTTCATGTTCCTCAGTAATCCCAGGGAGCATTTCCTGCAGTCCAAACAGCTGAATTAGTTTGAGCTTTGTGAACTTTTCTAGAAGCTTATAATCAAATTCACTTTGTCCATTATTTCTGACTGATCTTGGTTGAAGACTGAGACCGTACCTGGTTAGTGTTCGGGATATGCCTCCTGGCACCATGCATGGATCCCCTTTCTGGTTTACAATGGACTCCTTTCTTCTGGTTCACTGTTCATTGTTTACATGCCTATTTAAGATTATTGGATTGCCTTCTGTGTTTGCAACTACTCTTTTTTCACTGGTTCTGTTTCCACAAAGGCAGACGTGCTGCCCATCACACATGTGAAGAAGGAATTGAAGGAAATCAGTCTCAGTGAAGATCTGGTGCCTGAGAGATGTATGGAGCTAAAGGCTGGTCATTGCCTAGGGCCTGATCATCTACATTTCAGAGTGTGAAAGCAAGTGGCTCTTGAAGTAATGGATGCAATAGTGGTCATCTTCCAATTTTTGCTGCATGATCTAGTCCCAGCAGATTCAGGAGTGGGTTGGGCGTGATGTCTCACTACAGCTGCACAGGAACATTTGGAATTCTATCTGCAGTTTTGGTCTCCTTGAGAAAGGGCAATCTTGTCATGGAGAAAATGTAACGATGGGGTTCACTGGAATGATCCTAGGAGTGGCAGGGCTTCATGTGTAAATGGAGATTCGGTTGGTTTGGCCATAGTCTTGCGAATGTGGAAGGAGAAATTATTGAAAGACGTGGAATTCTTCCTGGATAAGACAGGCCTGCAAAAGGGTTATTGCAAATCTTATCTTTTCATTTCCCCTTGGTCTGGTTCATGCTTGAATTATTTGTCTGACAGTTCCACTATTTCTCTTTAGTTGCATTATTTCTATCTCTTTGGTCATTCACACAGTTCCAGTTTTGGTTTCTTTTTCTAAGCCCCACCCCCCCCCCCCCCCACCCACACACACACACACACACAAACACACTCCTTGCCCCTCACACTTGTGTGATGACCAAATGTGCAGCAGGATTAGCTTCTCAATTCAGGTTAGCATTTGCAGATTTACCTGGTTCAATTCTTTCTTAGTGTTTTATCTGATTTACACCAGTCTTCCTCCTATTTAAGAAGTTCTGGTTCAGATTCTCTCTCTCTCTCTCTCTCTCTCTCTCTCTCTCTCTCTCTCTCTCTCTCTCTCTCTCTCTCTCCCCCCCCCCCCCCCCACTTGTGAAACAATAATGCAAATGCTGGAAAAATACAATCCAAACAAGTAATATGGAAATGCTCAGCTGATCAGCATCTATGGAACTGATGTAGGGTGCCAGGATTGAAATATTAACTGATTCACCTTCCGCACATGTGTGGCCCGATCTGCTGAGTGGATTCATCATTTCCTCAGACTTGTGTAGCACTCAGGCATAGACTGTTAGGAAATAAAGATTAAGTTCAAGATTCAATTTATTGTCATTGTCGTAAAACAGTGTCATATCACATGAAATTACTTTTGCCTGCTGTAAGGCAGACAGATTTGCCATCAGCAGAAATTGCCTAAAGGACCTCTTACAGTCAGAAAAAGAGAAGCAAAAGAGAATCCTCCCAGAGTCACCAAGTGTCTGTAGATTTACCTCCAGCCCTTCCTCAGTCCAAACCATTGAAAACCCAAGCTCCAAATCTGAATCTCCCACATGATCAGGAATCCTTCAGTGCCTTCAGCACCCCCTCGCATCCCAGTTTCACTACTTGGTACCCCTAGCAGCCCACAGCCTCCACCTTGAGTTGCCAGTAACCCGCCGCATACATTGTTCTTTCAGCCACAGAGCTCCCTCACTGGTCCCCACGAGTTGTGTCTCTGCTTCTCCTTCTCAAACTGAGGGGATGGGGGGTGGTGGTCTCCCCATTTTATTGTGCCCTGTGCCAGTCCTCCACGCCTTTGGAGTATGCAATCCCTTGTAGCTGCTGCCGATCAGAGGCGCTGCCATTTTTGGCGCAGACCCCACGGTCGCGAGATTTTAAACAAAATTACCGCTGGCTCCTTTAATGTGCCATTCAAAGCCACAGGAGCACTGTATCTGTACTCTTCACTCCCCATGGGTCAGCACTAACGGCAGTGCTGCCATTACAATGGCTCTGGCAGCGCCGCCAATATGTAATAAAGCACCAGGCATCCAGAAAGAGTTGAATGACCTGCTCTTGACTTCAGAGGTTAGCCCTACAGTCACCCCTCCTACTCTTATCGTCCTGGTGTCAATAGTCAATAGTAGTCTTGGTTTTCAATATCTTGTCAGTCACCATTCATCAGAGACTCAACTCAGTCAATTGCATCAAAACAGTGGGTACAAGAGCAGATCAGAAGCTGAGTACTGTGACAAGGGTACTCCAAGCCTTCAAGGGATATAAGGAAAGCGATGGAGTTCTTCACCCAACAGGGCGAATGCAGCTTCAACAGCACTGAAGAAGTTGACATCAGAGAAGACCAAGCAGTCCACTCTCTCTTGGCTCCCTGCTCCCAATCCATTTTGTTTATTCTTTCCACTACTCCACAAAGAATGTGGGGTTAGTGCCGAACTCAAGATGACCCATCCCTGGAACCTCTGCCACCATTCAGAACAAAGGCTTCAGGTCCATTGGGCTCTCAACTCAAGTCACACATTATCCTGACGTGATGATATCTATCATCATTCCTTCACTGTTGCTGGGTCTAAATACTGGAAACCTCTCTCCAACAGCAGAGTGAGTGTGTTTTTCCCAGAATCACTGCTGGAGCTCCAGAAAGAATCTTATTACCATCTTCCAAGGACAATTCGAGGCTTGCTGGCAGCAATACGCCTCAAAATGTGAACTTAAAGAAGTTGAATTTATGAAGTGACTCAATTGCAGTTGCATTAATTTAAAGGAAAGGAATGCTTTCCCTATGCAATCCTCTTCAGATTTTTTTTTACTTCATGGTCAATCAATCATTGTCAACCTTTGTTTAGTCATCTTTTATTATGTCCCTTTACATTTATGTTTTCTCGTGAGCATGTGTTCAAGGACAGAGTTGGTAACCTTGCATGTGAGAATAGTTTTAAAAGCTTGACACTGTTTTGAAAAAGTGGGCTTTGGCAATACAAGATGGGCAACCATTCTCCCATTGTGGACTATCTGTGTGAATGTGGATAAAAGGACCCGAACATCTTTAAACTCCACAACAAGTGTGTCCAAAAGGCATTTGGTCAATAGCTTACTCCCAACAGCAAACTGATTCACGATCGGTTCGGTTTGTATCTTAAAAGATTTTTAAGATGATAAGATGTGACCCAATTTTTCAGAAGCATTTAATGTATAAATATTTATTTGAATTACATCTGCTGTAGTTATTTCAGCAAGTAGAGCAACAGATTTGGATATTGCAGGTCTTCACAAACACCAGTGAGATAAATAACCAATTGATTTGATTTTGTTAAAGGTCATGCAAAGAGAAAACTTTGATTTAGTTCATATTTGTGCAACCTGTGACATCCAGTAGAATCAATGGCAGTTCAAGAAGGTCCTAGTTGACCAATCTATCCTGAAGACATCTTCTAACCCTCTAGCCATCTCTCCCCATGGTGTCACAGTTGCAGCTCTGATTTCATCAACCTAAATAAGTGCAAAACCAAATGCAGATTTGGAGGCTGCACAAATGGGATGGCTTTTCAGAATGCTTTTGTAAATCCATAGTCCTTTCCATTTTATGTTCGTGACATCAGGCGAAAAAAAAGTTGCATAAACGAAAGATTATTCTTCTGACAGGAATTTACATTTTCCAAATGTTGAAATATTTGTGTGTGCGTCTCCAGTGGAGTCCTGATGCATCTCTGAGGATTCATAAAATATATTATTACATACTCATGAGAATGATCAAATAATTATTCTTGCCATGATTGAGTTGCTTGCTTCATCGAGTGAGGCTTAAACTCTTATTTTGAACTTAATGGAGTCTCTTGGGAACAAATTATTTAAGATTTATAATTATTTGTTTTATATCCCTGTTCCGTGATATTTCATAATTCATCCAGGACCTGGTAGTTGACTCAAAAAGTAGAATCACCTTAAATATTTTGCTGTATTTCAGTGGAATTCCTGACAATTAATAGTCTCGCTCTTTCTGTTGACATCACTGTATAATGAGTGTCGAATTCAGTGTAGATTTCCATTTGGTTCCATTATAGGTATGTTGTGGCACACTGATCATTTTTACTGCAGGGACCACTTCAGGCTATTATCACAACTCTCATTCTTAAAGGGCCTTGTCCTGGGGACAAATGAAATGTTGACATTAATGGATTTTTATTCATCACATCAACTTAATTTTTGAAATTGATAATTTTTTATATTGCTTTGAAAATTTTCACTCCCAGTGAACGGAGTGGCATTATTATTCTCTGATTTTATTGTCAGTTGCTGTGATGCTAAGCCTGAGTCTTGCACTTAAATTTGGTTCCAGTCTTCTGAGCTTGTTTTGTTCATCTGCTGTTTAAATTAGATCCCTTCTGTGATCCTCTGGATAAATATCTACTGTCGACAACTGCATTAATCTTGCTTTCTCTGACAATCTGGTGACTTGTAAAAGCCAAATGTGCAACCCTGCAACCAACACCAACTCACTTAGCTGGCGTTTTCTTCGAATTATTCCAGGGATAACACAGGGGTTTTCTTGGTGCACTCAGTCCAAGCCTGAACTCCTGGACTCCAGATGTGAAATCAAGTGCAAATGGTTACTGCCATCGCCCCCGAGTGATCTGGCCAAATTGTGAGGGACATAAGATCAGGTGAAGCCTCTGGCAAATGACGAGGGAACCAGTACAAGCTCTCAAGAAACATTTGCCTGTGACATTATTGATAAAGTTGACTGCTGTGCTGGCCTTGCAGAGACAGTCTTGTGTTCACACTGAGAATACTTAACCTTGTGTTTTCCTGCCACCAACATGTGTATGGGATAGATTTGGTACTGCTGTTTATCTCAAACTGGGGGACTACGCCTAGTTCAATAAGGGGAAAGAGAATCATGCCAGATCTGGCACAAGGTTGTTCCTTTAAATTAGCTCACCTGCTGCATTTAAAACACAGGGCGACGTGAATGCTATCTGTGATACCAATGAGCAGAGGTAACCATTCATATAGCCAGCAAAGTTCATTGTTGAATGGCAGTGAACTGTTTGAGATCGAATAGGAGGAGTAAGTTCCATAAATGCAGTCATTCTCATCCATCACAAAGCTTTGTTCCCAAGGGTCAATAACTCAAAGGCTCTTGACAGCAGGCACTGAATTTACCTCAATCATGGGAATAGGTGAGATCTTGACTGTGATGCTCATATTTGATAAGCAAAAAAAAACCCAAAGGAGACAGCTAATTTCTTTGTACTATTAGCTATTTCTAACTCTACTTACCTATCTCTCACTGTGCAATCTCCTCCTCAGTTGAGTCCAAACACACTCAAGAAGCCTCAAATACATCAGTTTTTCATCATTCAAACTGCTTAATGTTTACATTCTACTATTCCAAATTGTCAGGCTTGAATTTTCACAAATGCTCACTGCCCCTGTTACTTTCTCTTCTGTTAAATGTTCCTTTTTCTCACTGAAGTGATCTATGTGTCAATTTACCTCCTCAGTCCCTCTCCCCAGCTCAGTTATTAATTATTCCCACAAAACGGTTTGCTCCTCCCCCTGCTCTGACACAACAGACTGCTGGGATGCATTGAACACTATCTTCATCTTTACTCTTGCAATTTAGCCTCCAATCTTCTTTTCACATGAAACCCGATCACCCTTCCATTCACTTTTTTTTCTGTTTTGCAGACCTCTGTTGCATCTTGAAGGCAGCTTTTATGTCTTCATTATCCCCAGCATGAGGCATCCTCAGCTCTCATGCATTACTTGTCAACTTCACAAGCATCAAAGCAGTGCTCATAATTAGCACACTGGCTCTCAAGGTACTGCACCTTGCTACATTAGTTTTCTCTCTCCTCTCTAGTTCCTTTGGAAATCAGTTTAACAGCTGCTTCTCCATCTCCAAAATGTTTCCTGCAGCTCAAACTTTATTTATTCATCTTTTTAAACACCTTGACATGCTAATATCTGGAAGGCTTTAATTAATCCTCACTGACATCGGGACTCCTGTGTGCACAAACTGTCGAATACACTGGATGATCCCCAAGTACTGTGACTGTGATTTGCCTCTCTGAAAAGCATCTTCACTGTCACATATTTTCTGACGGACTCTCCCATCATATATCACAAATGTATCCTTGTCAGGCACCGAGACTAAAGGATGCCAATTTTAGCTGGTGCTCCTTCAAACATATTTCTGGATTCATGCATGTAGAGGAGACAACTTTAGGAACAGAACATAGAAATCATAACTGCTTTTTTAAAATCATCACAGCATTACATAGAGATCATCCAGACATCATGTGTAAGAATCTGCAGCCATCCCAAGGCTCTATCAGTTATTTGTCCTGCATATGATTGCACGTGTAAAACTTTAATGGTCACAAGCAGAAATACACAGACCCTTGGAACCAGCAATTTGTCAGTTTGATGTGACCAGTGATTGAATTGACAATGAGACAAAGTTGGCCTCCTCCTCAAATGGTGAGTCTCTGGTGCTGGTACTTCGCAATTTGTCCCATGACACCATGTTTGCATTTGGCAAGAACTTACTGTTGAAATGTTTTTAATTTTTGGTTCTTCAGTCTCCCAAGGCTGAATCTTCCAATGAAAAATGAAATCCACCAAAGCTGATACTCACTTTCTGATCTATGAACAATAAGTGAAGTGATCAAACGTAATTCTAAAATCCTGCTAGCTTTGTCAGTGCATGCTTTTCCAAAAAAAAAATGACATCAATGTTTGTGATTGGTCAAATTACAGCCAAGTATTTTGCAGACCTTAGAACTGTTGTAAATCTTGCTTCTAAGACTCTCCCATGTTGGCACTAAATTTGTTAATCCCTCCTACCAACTGCATCAAATCATACATCAGAGTTGTGGTTGTTATGTCAGAGTGCAGAGGGCAAGGCATTAAGTCCCAGATGTAGCCTCATTCACTCCTCAGTCTTTTTTTTTCCCCCACTGAGTGTGTATTCAAAATGCAGCCAAGGTCCCTGGATCCACTTGGAATAAGATGTTAGATAATTTCCCCTCATTGGTTGCTGGTGCAGGGCAAAATGGTTCATTGGTCACTTTGGGTGAAAACCAGGGGAACAGAAATGCTCTCAAATAACTTGTTTTTGCATGATTCATGATGGCTAGATAATAAATCTTTGTAGAAATGCAGAGTTGACTCCATTGCCAGAGTTTTCAGAAGAAATTTGCAACTAAAAATCTTCATATGAAACCATACATCCTCTGCTGCCTTTGAGCTTTGTCGCCTGAGTTTGCTGAGTAAAATAGGCACGTGGCTGAATGAACATAAAATATCTCAAATTGTTCTTTACTTTGACATTTTCTCATTCTCTGCTTTGGTTTTAATCTGATTTAATTGAAATATATTGAAATACACTTCCAAGGATTTCCATGGACTCTTGCAGGATTCATTTTAAACAATTTAAAAAAAAATTGTGCCAACCAAGGTTTCTTCTTAGCCATTGGTTGAACTGTGCAACCGAATTGACCAAATGAACATTTGAAATAATGCCATCATGAACAATGCTGCTTTATTTGTAAACATAAAGGAACATCATGATGGAACTCATTCGCTGTCCACTGAATTGTCACTTCCATTTGTCTATGACTGCAATGCAAGTCAAAATGACTTTTCAGAGCATTGCAGAAAAGGTCATGTCAGAAGACATATTGAAGAAGGATTATCCACTCCTTCACTTCCAAACCACCTGTAAATTGGAGGAACAACATCTCATCTTCTGACTGGGCGCCCTCCAACTAGATGGCATTAAATATCAACTTCTCTGGCCTTCTATAAAACCACCCCCTTCCCCCACACCGTCTCTCCTTTCCTTGTCTCCTTTCGCATCTAGTCCCTTATAACGTCCAATGAACACCTTTTGCTGTTCAGGATTCCTCTCCCATTGCTTGAATTCTGAGACTTTCTGATATTTTCAGCTTCTGGCTTTTCTGATTTTTCCATGAAGGAGACAGGCCTGAAATGTCAGCAATATATCTTTGTCTCCTATAGATGCTGAAAAGATTGGCTGAGTTCTGTGACAGATTATGTGGCATTTCTATATAGATATGTTTTTGGGAGTTAAATTTGGGCAGGGTTTTTAGTGTAGATCACATACAAACCGCTTCAAAACAGATCTCATTTAAAATATTGGAGCTCTGCTCAAGCCAGACAAGGCGGCTCCTGGGGGTCTTTGTAAAAACTTTGGGGACTGCCCAAGAGACTTCACTAATGGATTTTTTTTTGAAAAGCAACGGATGAAAGGGATTGGAGAAGTAGTTCAGAACCGCAGGCTGTCTGGAGTGCTGCTTGATTTTCTAAGAGGGTTATATGGTTTTGCAAGCAGAGAGAGTCAAACAGGCTTTTTCTCTGAGAGATAGAGATCAGTTCTGCAGTACTACAGTCATCAGCAGCAGCTGGGACTGGAACAGGACAAGCTGGCAAGCTTGTGGAAAAACCCCATTTGGAAGATAGGTTGTGAGTGCTTAGCCTGGTCAAAGCCCTTGTGGTTCATGCAAGAGGAGAAGACTGGCAGTTTTACTTGTGTTACAGAGTTATGTGTTGTGTATTGGCCTATGTGTTGTGTGGCTTTATGTTAAAAAAGTGACAGTTTGCCTTAGAGAGCCAAGGTGAAGGTGGACTGCTGAGAGAGTGGGAGATGGACTGAGCATGTGCAGAAAATGATCGAAAAAAAATTCTGGACTTAGATAAACCACCATTGGAGGTGTTGTGGAGTGGAAGAAAGCCCAGAGCATGAGTCATGGTCTGGAGGACAGTTTAGAATGTTGGGATTTCAAAAAGGATGAACATTCTGAAGGCAACTAGAAGGATCGGGACCAAGCCAGTTGTTCCTCTCTCTGCAAGCAACACAAGACAATTTCAAATTTTGTGCTCTTTCTCTCTCTCTCTCAAAGGTCTTTTGGCTTCAGTTCACCAAACAAACTGAATTTTGTTTCTGATCTTTGCTTCGGTTGAGATCAAAGTTTTGTGAGTCTTGTGTATTTTGTGTTTTGTGTCTAAGTTTTCCTGGGCTGGTTGGAAATGTAGCTTAGACTTTGATTACGTATGTTATATTTAGGCTGGGGAATTTATTAGTTTTACATTGTTATAGAGATTTGCTTAGAGATTTGCTTAGTAACCAGGGGTATTATAAAAGGGAGGGGAATTTTGAATTAAAATATGAAGGTGAATGTTTTTGTTAATAAAGTAATTGTTCATCTTTACCCCTGTGTGATATGCCTTCTTTGTGGTTGCTGGTTTGATCTTGTAACATAATTTGGGGCATAGTCTGGGATCAAACCAATTTGGCAGCTTTAGGGGCAATTGACTTGTGCTTAGTTATCAGTCGTCTGAGTTTGACTCATCCTCCAACTTGAAATTAAAAATAAATGGTGAGTGTATAAATCACCAGCAGAAAAACCAGCAAATATGAATATTGACCCCTTCATAGCTAACCCTTCAGTAGGTCATTTAAAAATAGCTAAAAAATCAGAACTGATGGTTATAGTTTGCAAGGTTAAAACTTCTTACAGTAAGAATTGCGATGAAAAAAAGGAAATTGCCTGAAAGATTGTTAAGCACTATGTAGGAAAGAGGGTATTTGAAGAAGCTGCATTAGAACAGTTTCCAAAGGAGAAAACTTCAGAGGAAGTAAAGTTGGCTTTGAGAAAACTAGAGTTAGAGGGAAAAAAAGGGAGGCAGAAAGGAAAGCCAAATGGGAAGAGGTAAGGCAGGCAGAAAAGGAAGAGGGAGGAAAAAAGAGAGGCAGAAAGGAAAGCCAAACAGGAAGCAGTAAGGCAGACAGAAATGGAGGAAAGGGCAGCCTCAAGGGAGGAGAGAGAGAGAACGGAAACATGAGCTAGAACTAGCTAAATTGAGGCAGACCCTAACCCAATGAGAGGGAGAAGCCCAAAACCCATGTGCTAGTCAGGAGGAGAGGTTTCTGGTCAGTAGAGAAGTGAGGTTAGTTCCTCCATTTGAGGAAGCATTTTTTGAAAGTAGGTGTAAATTTAAAATGGCCACCAGATGAGCGGTCACTCCTGCTACAAAGTGTTCTTGAAGGGAAAGCCCAACATGTGTACTCGTGTCTCACTGTACAACAAGCTGCTGATTACGAATTTGTAAAGCAGGCGATACTCCGATCTTATGAACTAGTCCCAGAGGCTTATAGACAAAAGTTCAGGAATTTAAAAAAGGCAGCAACCCAATCTTACCTGGATTTTACCTATAGGAAGGTTGTGTGTTTTGAATGGTGGTGTGCCGCAATGAAAGTAGAAAATAACTTTGATTTATTGAGGGAAATCATTCTGATTGAGGAGATTAACAATTGTGTTCCTGACGATATTCTAGTGTACTTGGCAGAGAAAAACATAAAAACTTGGCAAGAATTGGCTAAATTTGCAGAACAATATGCTTTAACTTACAAGCCTAATTGGACACCAGGGAAAACCTTTCAAAGGAGTACTGCTGATAATCCAAGTAGAGTAGAAAGAAAATCAAGAAATGAGGTTAAAGAAAGAGAGGAAAAGAAATGGGTGAAGGAAAAATTTTCAAGTGTTATTTGCCACTATTGTAAGAAGCCAGGGCACATAATAACAAATTGTCCTGTACTGAAAAGGAAGAAAGAGAAAGGGGTGGTACCAACTGTCTGTGTTCAGAGTGAGAACGTTCGGGATATTTTTAAAACATTCATGACTGAAGGTTTCATTTTGGTTAAAGCAGGATCCAATCAAGTGCCAGTTAAAATCCTGTGGGATACTGGAGCAGTCCAATCTCTTGTATTAAGCAACGTTTTCAATTTTGGTGAGGAGACCGATACTGGAGATGTGAATTTAATTAAAGGCTTTGGTGGTGAAGCAGAGCTGATATCTTTGCATAGAAGAGTGATGAAATCAGACTTAGTTAATGGCCCGGTTACGATAGGGTGGATGGAGTTTCTCTTTTGTTAGGGAATGATATAGCAGAGGGTAAAGTCATACCTGCAATGAAACTCACAAGTAAGCCATTGATTTATGAGTCCGAAAAGGATTTGAAAATCTAGAAAAAAGGTAGAAGTAGAGAAAGTCTGTGATGATCCTGTAGTGGAGGCAAGCATTGAGGAAAAACCTAAGGATCCAGCTTTGCTGTTGACGAGAAGAATTAATAGCAAGACAAAAGCAGGATCCTGATCTTGCTGGGATAAGAGATAAGATTCTGTCTAACCATGAAATTGAAACTGTGCCAGTATCAATTGAAACTTTGTTCAAGATGGAATATTGATGAGAAAATGGAGACCACAAGTGATACCTGCAAGTGAAAACTGGGCGGTAGTAAGGCAAGTTGTAATTCCCAAAATTTACAGGAATGAAATATTAAAGTTGGCTCATAGTACACCTTTAGGAGGTCATCTTGGAGTGAATAAGATGGTAGAAAAGATAAGGAAACAGTTTTATTGGCCGAAATTAAGAAAGGATATCGTGAACTTTTGTAGACCTTTCACACTTGTCAACTGATAGGCAAGCCTAATCAAGGACCACCAGTGGCACCTTTGCAACCCGTCCCTGCTTTGCTCAAAAGTGATAATGGATTGTGTTGGCCCATTGCCAAAAACCAAAGAAGGAAATGAATATTTGTTAACACTCATGTGCACGGCTTCAAGGTTTCCAGAGGCTATTCCCCTGAGAAACATTGAAGTGAAGATGACTATGCTAAAATTTTTCCACACTGTTTGGCCAACCAAGGGAAATTAAATCGGACCAAGGGAGTAATTTTATTTCTGGAATATTTCAACAGGTGGTGTATGAATTTGGAGCCCATCAAATTGTGTCATCTGCCTATTGTCCTGAAAGTCAAGGCGCCTTGGAAAGGTTCCATTTAACTGTGAAAAATATGATGAGGGCTTATTGCATGGAAAATAATAAGGATTGGGATGAAGGAATCCATTTGTTATTGTTTGCTGTTGGAGAGGCAACTCAGGAGTCTCTTGGCTTTAGTTCATTTGAGTTGGTGTTTGGTCATGAAGTCAGGGGTGCATTACTATTGTTGAAGGAACAGTGGATACATAATGATATACAATCAAATCTGTTGGATTATGTTTTCAAATTTAAAAACAGATTACATCAGGCTTGCGAGAATGCAAGGAAAAGTTTAAAAACTGCTCAGGGAAAAATGAAAATTCGGTATGATCCAAAGCAAAAATTAGGGAGATTAAACCTGGCGACAAAGTATTGGTTTTGTTTCCAATGCAGTCAAACCCTTTGAGAGCTCAGTTTTCAGGACCATATAAGGTGCAATCAAAAATTAACCAGGTTGCCTATGTCATTGAGATGCCTGATCATCAAAGAGAGACACAGGTCTGTCACGTGAACATGCTTAAACCTTATTTTGAGAAAATGACTGAGGAGGAGACTAGGATTCCAACCAAGGTGGTAGTTATAGAGGAAAGTAAGGAGGAGATAAGTTTTGTGGAAGGTCATGGAGCACAGAAAGTGATAAGCCCGAGGCTGGAAAATTCTATAGTTTTGCAAAACTTAGACACCAAGTTAATGCATTTGACTAAATCTGAAAGGGAAGAAATGAAGACATTATTTATGAAATTTAAGGATACATTTCCAGATGTTCCAAGAAGAACTACCGTGGCTTGTCATGATATGGAGGTCAGTGATGCTAAGCCTATTGAGCAGCATCCTTACTGAGTTAATCAGGAAAGGAGCAGATTGGAGGATCAAGAGGTGGATTATATGGTCAAAAATGTTATCATCTGAAAATCAAGTTCAAATTGTAGTTCACCCTGTGTTCTGGTGCCTAATCCAGATGGCTCAATTAGGTTTTGTACAGATTATCAAAAGGTAAACATGGTGACAAAGACTGATGCATTCCCTATTCCCAGAATAGATGATTGTATAGATAAGGTGGGAAAGGCTAAGTTTCTTACAAATATTGATCTCTTAAAAGGATACTTGTGTGTTCCTTTGACAGAGAAAAGCAAGGAGATTTCTGCATTTGTTACACCTTCGGGATTGTATGAGTATAATGGTATGCCTTTCGGGATGAAAAATGCACCTGGCACATTTCAATGAATGATTAATGCAGTAATTTAGAGTTGAGAGCACACAGGAGCCTATATCAATTATTTAGTAATTAGTACAGATACATGGGAAGAACAAATGCTTGAATTAGAGCAGTTATTTCAGAGACTGGTGGAAGCACACCTCACAATGAATTTGCACAAGAGTGAGTTTGGACATGCCAATGTAATTTATCTGGGTGATATGGTAGGACAGGGACAGGTGACACCAGTTGGAGCGAAAATATTGGCTATCACTGCGTTTCCTATCCCCGGTAATAAGAAAGCTCTTTGGAAATTTCAAGGTATGATTGGCTACTATCGTAGATTTTGTAAAAACTCGGCAGAAATTGCACTCCCATTAACAAAACTACTTGGAAAGAAAGAAAAATTTATCTGGTCAGATGCATGCCAGGAAGTGTTTCTGAAGTTAAAGGCCATTTTATGCCATCAGCCTGTACTTTTGTCCCCTAACTTTGAAAAGCCATTCTTTTTAGCTGTGGACGCCAGTGACGAAGCGGTTGGGGCTGTACTGTTACAGAAGAAGGATGGTGATGGAGTAGAACATCCTATTTCGTACTTCTCGAAAAAGTTTAACAACAATCAACGAAATTACTTGACCTTTGAGAAAGAGTTATTAGCGCTTGTTTTAGCATTGCAACATTTTGATGTGTATATTTGTACTGCTCAAAAACCATTAATAAAATGCACTGATTATAATCCATTAGTTTTTCTGTCTAAAATGAAAAATAAGAACAGACGGTTAGTGAACTGGAGCTTAATGTTACAAGAGTATGATTTAATTATTACATACAAAAAGGGGATGGATAATGTAATAGATTGTTTGTCAAGATGTTAATCTGGGTAGATATGAATCTAATCACATACTTATTGTTAAAAAAATGGAGTGTTTATTTTATTTTATTTATGTAATACTTCCATTAATTGTTAAAAAATTTGTTCTTGTGGACCAATTTTTTTAGCAGGGGAGGTGTTACAGAGTTCTGTGTTGTGTATTGGCCTATGTGTTGTGTGGTTTTATGTTAAAAAAAGTGACAATTTGCCTTAGAGAGCCAAGGTGAAGGTGGACTGCTGAGAGAGTAGGAGACAGACTGAGCATGTGCAGAAAATGATCAAAAATATTTCTGGACTTGGACGATAAACCACCACTGGGGATGCTGTGGAGTGGAAGAAGGCCCAGAGCATGAGTCATGGTCTGGAGGACAGTTTAGAATGTTGGGATTTCAAAAAGGATGAACATTCTGAAGACAGCCAGAAGGATCGGGACCAAGCCAGTTGTTCCTCTCTCTGCAAGCAACACAAGACAACTTTGAATTTTGTGATTTTGTGCTCTCTCTCTCTCTCTCTCTCTCTCTCTTTCTCTCTCTCTCTCTCTCTCAAAGATCTTTTGGCTTCAGTTTACCAAACAAACTGAATTTTGTTTATGATCTTTGCTTCAGTTGAGATCGAAGTTTTGTGAGTCTTGTGTATTTTGTGTTTGTTTTGTGTCTAAGTTTTTCTGTGGGCTGGTTGGAAGTGTAGCTTGGACTTTGATTACATATGTTATATTTAGGCTGGGGAATGTATTAGTTTCACATTGTGAGAGGTTTGCATTGTAACCAGTGGGCATTGTTATAAAAGGGGGGATTTTGAATTAAAGTTTGAAGGTGAAATTTTTTGTTAATAAAGTAATTGTTCATCTTTACCCCTGTGTGATATGCCTTCTTTGTGGTTGCTGGTTTGATCTTGTAACACTTGAAATAAGGGAAACAAAAAGGAAATCTGAAAGAAAGAGGTTATCATCTGAAAAACCCTGATGGGGTAAGTTTCTTTGGCCAGACACTGACGTGACTGATTAAAAGGGATCACTTTTTACCCAGGAACAACAAATCTCTCTGAAAACAAACAAGAACCTTCCTGAGTGGTAACCATTTACCTTTCAAGCACCAAAGCCTGGTGAACTTCATAAATGTTAAATTCTGTGCACAGTATAAGAATTGCCTGCAACCAGTGAACTTGGAGGAATGAGAAGTGAGATTGGACTGTGAATCAAAGAACTTTTCTGAACTTACATACACATTACATATACATGTGCTTAGAATTAGAATGGGGCTAGGTTAGGATAGTTAAGTTAATAGTGATAACTTAAAGTTTGATCCTGTTTTCATGTTTAAAGATAATTAAAAGCAACTTTTGTTCAAGTAACCATTTGTCTTGGTGAATATCTATTGCTGCTGGATTTTGTGTTCCTCTGGGATCGTAACAGTTCCTCCAGCATTTTGGTGTGTTTACCACCAATTTATTTCTGCATTTGTTCAGAATTGAAGCCTTTTTGCCTAATGTGCAATGATTAAAATTTTATTCAGTTTTTTTTTTAACGGAATAACACAGATTTTCACTCCCAATTAATCAATTCTGAAGTTTTAAGTGACACCGGGAAAGTCACATTATTGACATCTGAAACCAACAATTGTAGAATATAATTATTCCATATCAATTATTCTAAATAAATACAACTTGCCATTAATTTTATATGTAGTACATGGTCTACATTGGAGCATTGCACAGATGTAATGTGTACCACAAATGCCTGTCATTCAGGTCAGCTGAGTGCCAGAAATACTTTGCAGGTCATGCAGCAGCTTTGTGGAGGGATGCAGAGTATTGGACTGGACGATGCTGATTCTGGAGCGTGCCTTGTGATCGTTGGCCACATCAGAACTGTGGCCACTGAAATGTTTTGTCCCTAAATTTCTGCATGCGTTAATGTCATCACAGGCCATAGCCAACCCATTGATCAGCAAAGCAGTGTAATGTTTTCCCAAGTATTTGTCCTGCAATCTCTTCCACAGTTTCCTTTCACACTGGCATCTCTTCCACAGCTCCTTTCATACTGGCACCTTATCCTTGTAATTAACAGCCAATTTACCAGTTAAGGGGTCAGTGTGAACACTTGCGAATCAACACACAAGTGTCAAATCACCTCAGGGATGGACCACCTAGGTTGGATGTACCATCTCCGGGATCATCTGATGTTTGCGTGCTGATTAGGCCAGTGTGAAAGGGACATGGACTATCCAGGAACAAAGTAGTGTCATGTTGATGACATTTTTGAGTGAGGGCAGAAACATGAAGGAAACAAAAGATTAAATTTATTCACTTTACTAAATCTTGATCAATGTATTATGATCTTGCAAAAGTAACCATGCCTAATTATAAAACAATTAAGGATTATGTACAGCACACTATGAGCCCTTCAGCTCCTATTGTTTGGACCTATATAACCTTTATAAGTTTATAAAGGACTGTAGGAAAGTGGTAAAGCCAATATAACACATCGGAGCACAATTTACATAGACCGTGGGAAAGTCACAGAGAGTGAGTGCAATGGCAGACCTGCCCTCCCAGAATTCTGTGTGGCAGAAAAATGGTTGTATACAAGGATCACTCATGGATGAGGTTCTTTGCCACATGGAATTCTGGGAGGGCAGATTTGCCATTGTGCACTCTCTCACTGCAACTTTCTAACGGTCATTATAAATTGTTGCGATGCAATTATCCCTCATCAGTCATTGCCTCTCCAAATACAGATAGATCCTATCCATCGAAATCTGGTCCAGAAACGTTTCCCCCACTGATGTTGTGCAGTTCATTAGTTTGTCCTTGCAGCCTTTACTCAATCAAGAGACGAGAGCCACCCTTAAGTTTTCAGAAACCTCACCCCTTGCAAACATAAATACAAAAAAATCTCTGCTAGGACCCCAGGAATGCTTCCTTTGCCTCTCTGAAGGTATTTGCATGTGCTTTGTCAGGCTCCAGAGATTTAGCCACCCTAAAGTACTTCAAGACTGACAATACCTCCTCATGCAATGTCGATCTGTTTCAGGACATCACTGTCCTCTTCCCTGAACTCACTAACTTCCATGACCTTCCCATGACAAACATGTGTAAAGTATTCATCCCTCTGACCTCACCCACAGATGATCACGCCAATCCTTTATGGGACCTCTTCTCTCCCCAGTTACCAGATTGCTCTTGATCTGCTCAGAGAATCTTTTCAGATTCTCCATGACCTCACCAGCCGAGGAAATTTCACATTTTTAAAAATTTGTTTTCTTCTGAAATGTACTTGACATCTATTATTCTCCTCCAGGAATTTGTTGCATCCCAGTAGCCTGGACATAACACATGCCTCCTTTCTTCTCACTCAGTATCTCTCATCAGATGGGGTTCCTGAATCTTGACAGCTTTGCCCTTCCCTCTCACAGGAACGTGTGGACCTTGACTCTTCCTAACTAATTTTGAAAGTCTTCCATTCTTCATACATGGCTTCACTTGCCATCAGCCTGTCCTAATCAACGTGCAATGTCCTGTCCAATGCATTCAAAGTCAGCCTTCCTCACCCACCGTCAAAGCTGATGCTGGTGCAGTCCCAGGAGAGCAGGCAGCAGAGAAACACTGTTCTGCCTGGTCCTACTGCCCAGTAGTGATGCCAGTGGCTCAGAACAGGCTTTAAACAGCCTGCTGGAGGACCTTACAGTGTTTTTAAAAAAAAATCCTGCAACCCCGGAAGCCTGTGCTGAAGTTGACAGCTCCTGTGGTGTTCACCAGATCTCGAGGGTTTGCATACCTCGGGGGTCACAGCGATTTGCCATGGGGACCAGAAATGAGAAGGAGAAGCATGGGAGATGACCCAGCAGGGAAGGTAACCATGGTAGCAGACCAGAGAGGAGCTCAGCAGCTGCAGGACCCTCACTGGCTGAGGGCTGCTGGTGACTTACTCTTAAAGGACCCATACAGGCTGCGGGCAGCTGGCGACTGGCTCATGGGGATCAGATATTGGAATCAGGTTTTGAGAAGGTAGTGAGGGCAAGAAGGGCTTCCGAAAGCTTCCCAATTTTTATCAGAGGTTTGAATCTGGAGCTCAGGTTGCTAATGCCTTGAACTGGAGTCTATGTGGCTGCAGGAGCCCTGGAGGTGAATCCACAACACTCGATAACTCTGAGGTGACTCTCTTTTGCTTTATCTCTTAACGCCAGGGGTGTTGGGCAATGGTCCTACCGACTCTTGCCTTACAGCAGGCTAAAGTTGAAGTACATCATGTATATTGCATTTTTGTACAGTTTTGAGACAACAAAAGGAACCTTGAACCTGTTTAGGGCTTCAACTGACAGACCGTTCCTATAGTTAATATCTTTTAAAACATAGCATGATAGCCAGTGATCAAATTAAAAGCATAAAAAATACTTTAAAAAAAAAATAGAAAAGTGAACACGTGGCTTCATTAAACTGAACTTTTTAACAACAATCTTTGTTCTGATTTGAATAGATGGACTTGTATTGCCTGGTTAAATTGGAGTTGTCAGGTATGAAGGGCATCCATCTTCTCAGCTCAATCATTCAAGGAATGTCCCTACACTCAAATGCTGAGTCCATGGTCAGAGCAAGAGGTCAGATGTACAGTACATGCATCCATACTCCAACACTTTTCCAAAGTTCTTCCTCTGCAGTTTGAAGTTGCACACACTCTGTCACCTTTCAATGAATAAAAGACCGCTGACCTGAACTTTTTGCTCTCTTTCTCTTTCCACGTCTGCTTTGTGACTTGCTGGACATGCACAATATTTACTGTCTTTCAGCAGCAATAGTTTGCATTTAGATCCAGATTATTGTGTAATTCAGTGCAAGACCACAGCTTGAGTTTTCACTGTATCCTAGTAAGGATTAGTGATGTCTGACCTTCAAGGGAATTGTCAAGATATCTTGCATAATTGATGTGATGATCAAGGAGAACAGAAACCATCTGCTTTGGGGCATGAAGCCAAATCTGTAACTGACGTCTAATTTAAATGTATCATGGCTAGCAATGTTAAACCTATCTTCTTTTTAAGTTTGCAATGTACTTTGCTAAAGTTTCTGGCAAGTTTGTCCGATGTTTTCAGAAATGCTTGGAATTGCCTGATCGACAGATGTCAGTGGATTTTATTTTGATCTTCCATTGCATTTAGTTTTTTTCATGAGAATTTATCATGTGTGACTCAGAGGAGTCAAATCTAATGATTAATGAAGAATAAGATTTTGTTCCTTTCCATTATGAATGGTTTGTTTATTATGGTGTCATAAAGTTGTGCGTTCCACAGTTGGCATGGATAATAGTGATTATCTTCTCATTTCCTTTCTCCTGTAATGTGTCTGATTTTATTATGATCCACATCCAGTAAAGTTTTGCTCCCATCCTACAAAATTCACTTGCTGTCAAGACACTGAATTGAATTAAGGATTGCACCATGCAGTCTTGGGTCGAGTGGGATTCGCTTTTTGAACTGAGTGGATCTCAGAAACACAATGCCATTGGAACATTTTGAAAGAATGGGGGTGACTCAGTCAGCCTGAGGTGTTCCTGGCCTTTCACTGAGATCACAAATAACCATTGACCTTTTTCCAATCTGATCCTTCTGTCCTTCAACTTATGTGAGTCAAACAATTCATCAAACTCAGCCTTGAGTACTTGCAAGCAGAGGGCATCCACAGGTAATTGGGGGAGAGAATGTTTTGAAATTGAAAAATAATCATCTCATATCAGCCCGAAATAGCTTACCTCTTATTTTCAGATTATTTTTTATTGCCATCAAGGAAATTGAGCATTAAACTTTCCAAATATCCCTAAAAAGGCTTTGAAAAATTCATTTTCTCTGTCCCATCTTTACCATGGATGTGCATCCTCTTTACATCTCCATTCCCCGTCAGGAAGGGTTGTTTTTTAGAGCAACGGTGATAAGCCCACTGGTATATCAGCAGTAGAAACACCGAAATGCTGGAGGAACTCAGCTGGTCTATTCAATGTCAATAGGTTCTTTTTGACAGTGATGTCGCCGACATTTTGGGCCTGAGCCCTTCTTCAAGGAAAAATCTGAAAAGGCAGAAGCAGGATATTGAATTCAGACATTTTCTGATCTATCCGGCTTCTGCCTTTTCTGATTTTTCCTTGAAGAAGGGCTCAGGCCCAAAATGTCGGCGATATATCTTTGTCAAAAAGATCCTATAAACGCTGAATAAACTAGCTGAGTTCCTCCAGCATTCCGGTGTTTTTACTACAATCAACGTTTCAGCCTATCGAGTTTCTCTCAGGATATCAACTGTACTGGATTGGGCCTTGTGGAGAGAGCTGAGGGTCAAGAAACTCTGAGGGTCAGTTCATATCAAACTTAAGTCAGATGTCTCCCTATTTTATGTAGTAAAGGCAATGACTGTGACATGAGAGAGGAACTGGTCAAAGTGGATTGGAAAGGGCACTAAGAGGGAGAGCAGCAATGATGGAGTTTCTGCAAGCAGTTACAAAGGTGCAAGATAGATACAGACCAACAAAGAGAAAATATTCGAATTGAAAAATGCTGAAGTAAAAGCAAAAGGCAGGGCAAACAAGGAAGCACAATTTAGTGGGAAGATAGAGGATTGGCAAATGTTGAAACACTTGCAAAATGCAACAAAAAACTCATGAGGAGGGAAAGATGAAGTCTGAAAGTTGCCTGTCAAATAATACCAAAGAGGATACAAAATGCTTCTTCAAAGATACAGAGTTCTTGGAGCCACATGTCAAGATCGGCCATAGAAAACATGGTTTCCTTCCGGGAAAATCTTGCTTAACGAATCTATTGGAATTCTTTAAAGAAGCGACAAGCAGGCTGGATGAAGGCTAACCACAACACCAAACATGGTGCCCTATACGGGGTGCCCCACGGGGATGGAATTTACAGGAGATGCGTGGGAAAATTCTTTAATATGGGCACTTCACAGGGGGCATCTTTTTTTATTGACTCTGTGGGCATCACCTCTTGGCCATAAAACTTTTCATCCAAGGAGCTGATTGTAGACTTCAGGAAGGGAAAGCCAGTGATTATTGGGGATCCAAGGTGGAGAGGCTGAGTAATTCTCGGTGATTACCATCTCGGAGGACTTTTCCTGGACCCATGCGAGCTCACCAGCATCTCTACTTTCTCAGCAGTTTATGCATGTTTGGTATGTCATCAGAAATCTTAGCAAGCTTCTTCAAATGCCTAGTGGAAAATGTGCTGATTGTCTGCATCACAGCCTGGGATCAATACCTCTGAGAAAGCCCTGAAAAAAGTAATGGATACATCTGTGTACCTGAGTCGAAACTTTCGCCACGATTCAGAGAAATCTACATAGAACGCTGTCATCAGAGAGTAGCAGCAATCATCAAGGATTTATACAACCCAAGACGAGCTCTGTTCTCACTACTGCCATCAGGAAAAAGATATAGCTGCCACAGGACTCTTACCACCGGGTTCAGGAACAGTTGCTGCCCCTCCACTATTAGATTCTGAAACAACAGACTCAATCAGAGACTCACTTAAGGACTTTTCATATTATTTATTACTGAATAATCTTTTGTATTGCACAGTCGGTTTGTTCACATTTCTTTGTTTTCATTTCTCTCTTTTGTATACATATCTTCTGGAGTACAGTTTACGATTACAGATAAGTAGAAATTCTGCCTGACCTGCAAGAAAAAAAATGCTCGGTTTACAGATGATGCCATGTATGTACTTGGGCAATCAATTTGACCTTTGACCTGGTGTGTCAATTACTCAAAGGGAATTGTTCAGCTAAACCAACAGGTGGTGCTGCAAGCACATAGTTTTCAAATGATATCTTTGGCTTGCATAGTGACACTTCTGGGGGACTTGTGTCATATTGCAAATGAAGGGCACAACCCAATAATTGAAAATATTTGTTATGACTTAAATGTATTCCTATGTGCACTTTGTGCTCATTTTCCTGAAAGAGAGGAAAGTATTTCAGCATTACTATTGCTAGTTGTGTTTTCACCCAATCCAGTGAAATTATAGCTCTTGCAGTTGACTTTGAATGCACAAACATTACATATTTTAGTTATACGCAATAAATAACCTCAATTTATTTTTGCCATATTGTGGGTAATGATATCTGGAAACCAAAGATTATACCAGGATTGTTGTCTGAAGCGGACGAGCAAAATCATTGAGGACCCCTTCTACCCTGCACACAGCATCTTTCAGCTGCTCTTGTCAGGGAAGAGATACAGGAGGATCGGAGCCAGCACCACCAGGCTGAGGAACAGCTTCTTCCCACGGGCAGTGAGAATGTTGAATGATCAAAGAACTGCTCACACGAACCATCCGAGACTCTAATCATTCAGAAAAAATATTTATTTATTTATGAATACTTGTCCTGCAGATGTATTGTTTTTCTTTCCGTGTGCTTTGTCTGGTTGTGCGTCTGCGTGCTTTGCATTGGGGGCTGGAGAACAGTGTTAGTCAGGCTGTACTTGTGCAATCAGGTAACACTAAATTTGATTTGAGAAAGAAAATTTGAGAAGATAATAATAAACTAACTTGATTTGTGTGAAAGAAGGAAGTGCTGCAAAGGAATCAGGCGGCACAGTTGGCATAGCATTTAGCGCAACACTGCTACAGCGCCAGTGACCGGGACCAGGGAATCCTGCACTGACCGTAAAGAGTTTGTGTGTTCTCCCCATGCCTGGATGGGTTTTCCACCCACTGTTCTAACCATACCAGGAATTGTAGGTTAATTGGGCTCATGGGCTGAAATGGCCTGTTACCGTGCTATATCTCTAAATTTAAAATTAAAATCTAAATATAAATGGCAGACAGCCATTTTGTGACATGCATGCTATTTTTGACTTGTGAGCCCATATCAGCATGTCATTGTGGGATTACGGATGAGGGACAGAAAGGGTGTCATTGATGAAGCAGATCCATGCACTTCTCTCATGAATATCTTGCAGTTAGGAAGATGAAGACTCAGTCCTCACAGGCATCTTCCTTTGTTTGAGCTCTGCTGTCTTCCAAGAATTTTCTTGTGATATGTGGGCATCAGCTTTAATTGGAGCCCTTCATGTTCAAGAGCTGCCACAAGGACGTTCTAGGGCATCAGCTACCATCACCATTGTGGAGCCATGAGATCTGAAGTTGACACAAGTCAGGATGGTTTCACCAGTATGTGTGCTGACTTAAGGCAAGTTGGGTACTTTACTGGGAAAGGAACCACTTTTTGATGGTGACTGAGGTCAAACCAATGTTAAATGGGAAGCTGAGCTTGAAAATTGTTTTATGCAAGTTAAATTCCAAAGGATTTGGAAAAAGTGGATCTGCACCTGAGATTTAGATTGAATCTAAAAAAGTTCACCAAAGATTGAGCTATCCATGAACAATGCCAACAGATACATTGGAATATGTATGCATTAAAAACCCTAATGAGTGATCGGGTGCAGCTTATACTGAAAGCACACAAGGTTCATAATAGCTTTCTCTTAAGTACACCACAGCCCTTGCAAAACAGACCATGTTGAGAAGAACCTGACTCAAGTGAATAACTTTCCAGCCCCTTCAAGTGATTCGGCACGAGCTCATTCGCATTGACTCTGCCTAAAGTCCACCTCATCACCTTGCTACTGAAAATATCTTCATGATTTCTCAATCTCACATAGACAAAAGAAATCACTAGGATCACCGATGCACTGCAAAGGTACAACGAGGACTGGTGGTCTTGATGCAGTCAACAAGTGCACAGGATAAAATGAAATGTGAAAGAATCACTAAACATGCAAACAGAAATGTGGGGGATGTTAATTTTCCTTGATCTACCCCTGGGCTGCGTCACGATAAGGCATCAGGAAGAAGTTTAGGTCAGGAACAACAACGTTGGGGTCAGTCTCAGCAGAAGTTATGCAAATATATATTATGATAATCCATAAAAAGGAACATTTATACCAAAAATGATCATGCCAATCAGAGATCAGGCCAAAATTCCTATGAATGTTAATAAAAGTACCTTTTCCAAGAGATTTTCATAAAGGGATGTATTTATCAAAATTGATATGCTTATGTATCGAGTTAGTGTTGTTATCAAGGAGCTAATGATCAGCAGGGTCCTGTTGTGTTAAGTTCGGCTCATTAACCTCCAACATCAATGAAAGTGAGACTCCTGCTCCATTAAACAGCTGGTGGGTGAATCTTAGCAGCATGGTATTGATGCAGTTTGTACTAAAGCTGTGCTGACTTCCACCATGGGTCGCCAGGGCCTTGAGTCTGCTTGGGCTGTGTCCTGTGCTCCAGGTCCTTGCACAGAAAAGTATCAATCAAAAGGCTTCTCACTTGACATCTGTACCATTGATGCACAGAATATTATCCATTCACATGTATTTTTGTGCAAGTGTTTGTGTGTGAACACTATATTTACTTGATTCAACATGGGGTTGGTTGTTAGTGTCAGGCATTAAGTATTGAGAATAATAGATCAAACACAAGGGAACCTTGGAAAAGTGATACCGAGCTTGCAGACTCTTTTGTATATATTGTGCAATTTGTGCTGATTCCCTGCAGGACAACGGATGAACCTCGGTTCAGAATCAACAAGCTGAGCTCCGCAGATGGTGATTTTATGCGTGTGAGGTTATTCAGAGACAGGGATTTAACAGGAGTTGTGCTTTTATTGAAACGATGGGAAAAGTTAGAATAAGTTCCAATTCTGATGCATGCCTTTGTAGGTTCATGTGTGACGCTAGTATCTCTGTATTGGCAAAAGTGGTTGTTTTTTCCTGAAATAAGTTGGTTTGTTTCTTATTTCTCCTGTATTGTGATAACAAAAGAGAAACAAAATTGTCTGTGTTTAGCAGATTCACATATTTCTCAAAAAATAATTTGTCAATTGAAGTCCAATAAATTAATTCAAAATTTGGTGTGGTTGTCAAATTACATGTGTCATCCCTGAAAATGGCAGTACATAAATGAGATCATTAATTAAAGAGGATTTAATCATTGGTGGTGTTGAAGTTTAAAGGATACTGGATGCTATGCGATATATTATGTGAGGTTACTGACTGAAAATTGAAAAACTGAGATTCTCTTCAGAAAAGTATGTTGAATTGCTTATATTACAAGCTCACATTTCATTTAGTGACTGTCATTTTAAGGATGAGTGCAAGCTGCAACCATGCACAGCTTGTGGTGAGACGGAGTGGCACCGTTAAGAATAGACTATAAACAAAGTGATGCTCTGGAAGAAACAGGTGGTGAGTGAGTCATGTGAGTACAGCACTTAAAGAAAGTCATGTGTTTGGGACACTTAAAGAAACTGGATTAATTAATTATCATCTAAAGAACACAGAGATGGAATGACTCTGTGAAACAGACAATTCTGCTGATTTTCCATGTCAGGAGAATTATTGAACCACTGTGACCATTGTAATGGTCATTTTGATTGACCAATATTTGGGTAAATGAAACAGGAGATTTCCTACATTGGATCATGACCATTGTGATGGTCATTGTGCCTCATTTTGGAAGCATCATGCAAGTCACACATTTAATTTCCCTTATGCAAGGAAGAGAGGAGTTGTGACAACCATTTGCATGAAAGGACATTTCTCTGGAAGCAACTCAACAAGGATTAGTTAGTTTTTTGGCTATCTGATCACTCAGTGTCTCACCTCCTTCGTGATTACTTCTGTGAAACAGTTTAAAAGTCTGAGTTTCAACACAGGTTTTATAAGATTGTACTTTGTTTTGACTTTCATGAATTGTTGAATTGTGCCTAAGCTATAATTGTTTGGGTAAGTAACACACACACACACACACACACACACACACACACACACACACACACACAGAGTTGGGGTTAAGTTAACTAATCTGTTACATTATTGATAGTGATTAATAAATATATTGTTTTAGAAACCAAAATTGTCTTGGTGAGTTTCTATTGCTACTGGTCTGCGATGAAAAACTTGGCTTTTATTCAATTACAATTCCACCTGTGATAGTCTTGCATGAACTTTTTTGCTTCTCATGCAGTCCCTTGGAATCAATAATCATTTGCCTTTAGGATTCTGAGGTGACGATGAGGCCAGTGGAAGAATGGTAGTCTCTCCCACAGATTGGGCAGGAGATATAAAATGGGCTAGTGACGAGTATGTGAAGTGGTATCTTGCTTCTGCCATTTATTCAGGGCTGCTGTATATCCCCAGTGTGTGAACTCACTGTTCTCAAGAACTCACCTTGAAAAAGGCTTCAAGCCTGAAACATTGCTTATATATCTTTATGGACACTTCTGAGACCTCCTCACTTCTTCCAGTATTTCTGTGTTTTTACTCTTCTCATTTTAAACCTGAATGCTATCCCTTTATTTTTGAGTCATTAAGGCCCAGGAATTTCCCAGCATTAGTGGGGATGTTAAATTTTTACAAAGAGGTTTTGAGCTCATTCTTGTACAACTTGACTGACTGAGGTCCTTTTCTTTGAGTTGCATGGCCAAGCCGTCAGCTTGGTGTAACCCAGGCTATAAAGTATTGGATTTAAAAATGTTGCCACATACATTGTTTACAAGCTGCATTGCAGAAACTCTTGCAGGATTTTCAGTCTTTGGGATCATATCAATTTTTCACCTCATTTGCTCCAGAGGATAAGGCAGGTGGTGCATCAAATCTCCACCTCTGCAAACTTCCACTTAAAGTCAAATATCCTCCTTCCATGTCTCATGAGGTGAGATTTAAGTGATTCCATAGGAACTGATCAGATGATGAGAGGGTATTTTCCTTCGATGGAGAGAAAGTGGTTGGTTATTTGAAATGAGGTGAGTTGAAAATTCTTGATGCGGAGATTTGTAAATCTTGGTGCTCATATAACAGTGTGGGCTATTGGTGCTCAGTTATTGAGTGTTTTGAAAACAGATCAGAAACCTGGCATTAAATGAATCAAATAAGTGGCATTGGAGGATTGTTATCCATGACCTTGCTGAATGGCAAAGCAAGTTAAGTTAATGTAGACCTACCCGCCTCCATGTTGTCAGGTTCTCTTTGTCACTAAAATTTATTAACCCTTGCAATGTGGTCAGTTTACCTCTGCAATTGTCATATTTATTCTTTGAAAGTTTCAAATGCACCAGACTATACTTCACTTGATTCGAATAACAACTTTCACACTGCCAATTCCACAAATCCAGTCTTTACAGAGTAACAGAGCTTTTGATTTTCTCAAAGAAACCATGGCCAGCTGGAAGAACTCAGTGGTTGTGGATAGATATGGTTACTCAATGCTGCAGTTTGGGACCCTTGATCTAGAAGAAAGTAAAAGGGGTATTCCATCTGTGAAGTGTTGAAGGAGTCTGAGGTGGTGACAGCTGTCTTTTGACCATTTCTTCTGACCTTTGTCCTTCAAACTTGGGTTGATTACATGTAATTGGCATTTCACAACTCTTCTTTCTTCAGCTGGGTTTATTGTGATGCTAATTGCGCAGGAAAGTCCTGTGGTGTGCCTGTTACAAGTATGTTTTATACACGGCCGCTGCATTCTGGGAAATTATTCGCAAATTTCTGGAATGCAGTCTGTGTGAAAAGATCAGAACAAAAATAAGTGAGTCATTCCCGTTCTGAAATCTTAGCTATGGCGCCCCTAGACATTACTAAACTGAACTGCAGGCAGTGTGCAACAATGCAGTTGCATTGGATGACGATGCAGTGAGGTTGTATATCACACGTTGGGTATGTGACACAGTCAACATTGACCCACATCGAGCCAGATGTTGTTCCAGTGTGAACGGCTACTCTGGAAGGTAGGAGTGATAACTGCCGACTGAAAATATCCATCAGTTATATATAAAAGGATTCAGTGTGACAGTTTAAGGTGTTAACATGTAAAGTTTGAACGTTCTGCCCTGCAAGTTACCTACTGTCTATTTGGAAACAAGTCTGTTGTAATTGTGCACATATGCAAGATGGCAACAAGGATTTGGATTTCTTGTCAAGTTTGCAGCACCAAAATTTAGTACTTGCATGGTAGGACTGTAGTAAATGTCTGCCAAGCTGCCTGTCTCCCCTCTGGCGAGCCTTGCTGTACTAACATTGGCTGTGCATTATCTCTACTGTTAAGGACACTCCCCTTGGGTATAACTGTGTTTGCACCTTTTGTCTTTCGTTATTATACCATGAGTTTCTGCTAATAAAAGCCATGATTATTGTTTGACTACATAATCTTTGTCTACTTCATCAACTGGTACTTCAAGGACACGTCGAACCAATTTTGTAGTGCTTTTTTATGGAGTTACTCGGAAAGTTGATGAAGGCCATGGATGTTGACTTTGACAAGATCACGCACAGGAGGTTGTTCAAGAAGTTCAGTTGCTCAATATTCAGGATGAGGTGATAACTTTGATGAAACATTGGGGGAGAAGCCAGGGAGTTGAAGTAAATGATTGGCTCCAGTGGTCTTTGATGTGTGTTGTGCCTCAGGAAATTGAGCTGGGTCCATTTCTATGGATCAAGGATCTGGATGATAATTTTTATCTAGTTTAGAGATGCAGCACAGTAACACACCCTTTAGGACCATGAGCCCGCACTGCCAAAATATACCCGATTAACTCACCACTCTACACATCTTTGGAATGTGGGAGGAAACCAAAGCACCTGGGTAATATCCACACAGATACAGGAAGAATGTACAAACTCCTTACAGACAATATGTGCTTCGAACCTAGGTTCAAACATTGCTGAAATATCCCTGCCATGAATTTTAATTTTTCCTTTCTGCTTTTGATCTTTTCCTTTCTGTGCACTGCATTGAAGGACAATTAAATAGCATTTTTGGTAAAGCTATTTTTTTTTAACTGCCATGTTTAAAATATATTAGCTGAGCTTTCTCTCTTGTCAGCCATCTACCAGTGTTAATCATGTACTCACTTGACTGGGTGGTGAGAATAAGTGTCAAGTCCTGACAGTTTGTCGACATCTCCTGTTGTGTGTTTTTTATACTATTGATCACTAATCTATAATTTATAGTGAAAAACAAACAAATGGGCTGAAAAAAATTCCAACAAAAATTTCATGAATAGTAATCATGAAAATCTATCAGATTTCCTGTCCTATAAAATCACCATTGAGACATTAAATTGTGGACTATTCAATACACTAGCACTCGGCAGAATTCTTGTTAATGTTGATTTATTGTACAACAGGGAATAACTTGACGGATTACCCACTTGAATGTTTGTTGATGGCATAAATACAGAAGTGGGGCAACAACATCAGCAAAACATCATGTTTAATGCACTCATTCCAAAGACCAAATCCAACTTTTATTTTTTTGTTGCACAACCCACTTCTGAAATCATTGAATCAGCCATTTCCATGAACACCGTTCCTTCACTCTTTGACTCCTGTCCACTTACAACAAATAATTTTTGCACAAGTATCTACATTATTTGGATGCCTTTGTAGCTGTCTTAGAGCCGATGAGTTTCAGCCTATGAGTTTTATAAATAACCCATTTTTATAAAAATTGCTTTCAATTTAACCAGAATATTTTGGCGTTTTCATTGAAACTCTGCCTTTGTTCTGAAACCATAAATGAATGACTTAGAATGAATCTGTTTAACCTCTGAACCCATCATGATCTTCGAACCATAAGGTCATGGAAATGGGTTCATGCTGACAAAATCCCAATTGCCTGCTTTCAGCATATATCACACAAAGATTTTCCTATCCATGTATTTTGAAAATTACAATCGTCCCCGCTTCCATCATTTCCACTGGAGCTCATGCCATCTGCTCAGTACCCTTTGTGTGAAGAAGGTGCTTCTCAGGTCCCTTTTAAATCTTCCCCTCCTTCCTGAAATCTATGCCATTTAGTTTTACATTCCCTTACCATGCCAAAAAGATGACAGATATTTATCTCGTCCCTGCCCCTCAAGATTTTATAAACCTCTATAAGGTCCTCCCTTTAGCTCCTATCCCAATCTATCAAGCCTCTTACAACTCGAGCCCACCAGTCCCATTTTGCACCCCTCTCTCACATTTCCCTTCAACCTTTTTTGTTTCAAGGACCTTATTCAAACATATAAAATCGTTGGAGTTTGACAGGGTGAATGCTTAGATGTTTTCACCAGTGGTCAAGATAGGTGCAGAGAGACATGATGAGAGGGTAAACGGCCAATCATGTAAATCTGACATACTCAGAAATTTCTTCTTTCAGAGGGCAGTGGGTCTCTGGAATTCTTTGCCCTAGAAAATGGTGAGGACCAGCTCAGAAGATATATTTAAGGTGGAAATAGATGAATATTTGAAAGAATGAGGAATTGAGGCTTATGGGGAACTGGTGCAGAAGAGAAATTTGAGGCCAGGTATTAGCCTTGATCACGTTGAATAGTGGGACAAACCTGTGGTCTACTCTAGAACCTATTTTTTTTGTGTTTTCATTAACAGAGCAGCTGAATTTACTGACTATCTGAAACAAAACAGTAAATAACTGTATTCTTTTCAGTGTCGTTACATTTTGCCTAAAGTGTCGTGAACAGAATCAGTTGCAGAACTCCCATTTGTGATGTAACCAACGTCTTGTGAAGGCTCAACAGAATGTCCCTGCTCTGGTATTCTGTGCGTTTCTTCATCCCAACAACATCACCAATTGCCCACTCATTATCAGCTGCCCCCTTTCATAAAGTTTGGGAGTATACGCTCTGATCTTGCAGACACTTCAGGACTGTTCCATGTAGACTCTTTTATTCCTTTGGCTAAGCTGTCTCATTGGCATTTGTGTGGTACATTTGGTTAAATGGTAAAATATTTACCCTGCTCTCAACGTACCCATTGTAAAATTTGTGTCAGATTAAGTTTGTGTGCTTTGGGATATCCAAACTCCTTTCATTTCCCATTGTCATTTATGCACCCTTCCCCCATTTTATTTAATTTGACCGTCAAAGTGTAGTTTGTCATTGTATTGTTTCTGCCTGATATCTGATGTGTAAACTATTGATCTGGATTCACTGAGGTCAATAATTGTTCTTTAATTCTACCCTAACAGAAATTTAATTCAGAAAATCAGCTATACACCACGCCCCAAAAGTTAAATAAATGGGACCCAACAGTATCAGATAGATGTTTTCGTTGTAAAAAGGAAACGGGAACAACAGTACATGTAATTTGGGCATGTGAGAAAGTGGAAAAGTTTTGGGAAAAAAAATGTACAATGTCAACCTGGAAATCAGAAGAGAGCCTGAGAGTACAGCAATGGTACATAGAAATGAATAAATGTATTCCATTGGAAAAAATAACATATAATTTAAAAAAATAAAGTCACATTATTCGAACAAATTTGGGAACCATACATGGAACACAACAGAGAGGGCCTACCGCGGACCTCCACCCCCTAAAATGATAGAATGAGAAGAAGATGAAATGAACTGACCCAGTGTGTAAAAGTAGATGACACAATTTTCTTGTTTATTTTCATTGTGTGTTTAATGGGTTTATTGTATTGTATTTGTTGAACTTTTAGAGGGTAGGGAGTGGGGTGGGAAGGAGAGAGGGAAGGGAGGGGGGGAAAGGGGAGAAAATGAAATGTTTGTGTGTATTTTGGTTAATATGGCTCATAGTGTGGAAAATAATTTTTTTTTTAAAAAGAACTGCTCCAACATGGAGAATATCCCTGAAAGAGAGGCTGGCAGGTGGAAAATAGAGACAGAACTGTTGGAATGTGAGCTCTTTTAAAATGACGCTGGGAGGGGTTTGCATCCTTTCTGTCTTCTTTACTTCCTGTGTACCTTGTGTATTGCTTCAAGGCCATGCTATGTGCAGTAGAGAAACAACAGAGGAAGAAGACAAGCCCTTGTATGTGTATAGTTTTGCTGCTCCAGATAAAGTTGTTATTTTGATCTTGAAGTAGTCGAGTGGTTCTTTCTCAGAGTAGAAGTTAACACATAATTTTGGTGATGAGGTGAACTGGTTTTGTGGAAGTGTTGGCCTGTTTTGAAGCAGAGCTGTCTTTGGACGTTGGGATTATATGTGAATTCACGGAAGGAAATGAGGATTGGCCAGAGTATGAAGGAAGGAATTACAGAGGAGGCTCAGAAGTGCTCTGTTTTCTTGAGTGTGTGTGGGGCAAAAACTTACAGGTTGGTAAGGAACTTAGCCCGCCATGGAAATGGGGGAAATTTCATCTGATGAACAGGTCAAGCTCGTGGGGAACCACCACAGTCCAAAACTTTCTGTGATAGTCCAACTGTTTAAGTTTCACAGCCTTTTCAGGAAGTCTGTGGGCAATTTTGTGGCTGAGCTTCAGCAGCTATCAGAGCGTTGTGATTTTGAGGCAGGTTTGGTTGACATGCTCCATGATTTTGGTATGTGGTATTAATAATGACGCCATATAATGCTGCTTCTTGGGGGAAACTCCACCACTGACTTCCACGCAAGTCCAAGAGATTTCCCAAGGCATGGAAATGGTTGCTAATAATGCCAAGAATATGCAGAAAGGACATGGGTGGTCACAGTCAGTGGCAATGTACCATCAGGAGGGAGACTAGTATATAGGCAAAGTGGGTGGAATATTTTCAGTGTGGACGGATGAACTATGCCAATGAGTCCAAATTCAAAGACACTGTCTGCTGTAGTTGTGGCAAAAAGGGGACATTTAGCTAAGAAGTGCAGGAGTTCAAAGAGTAAGGTGAGGGCTGGGCAGAGGCAAGCTCAAGAAGCAGTTGAAGAGACAGCATGTGCTTACAATATGTTTGGAGTGGAAACAGATGAGGAATCACCTGAACCATATTTTGCCACAGTCACTGTAAAGTAGGTTGATTCAGGGGCACAGTATCAGTCAACAGTGAGAAGACCAACAGGAGGACGTGGGAGTCCAACCTGCCTCCCATCAGACCGTCAGAGCTTAAACTCTGGATCTATATGGGGCAGCCCATACCTCATTTAGGTGGGGGTGTTACATGGATATGTCAGCTGAGGGTCAGAAGGTGGAAGCCAGGCTGGTGATAACTAAAGGTAGCAGGCCCAGTCTTTTGGGCCATGATTGGCTTCGCAAAATCTGGCTCAACTGGTACGTACACATGGCAGATGACATTCTGCAGAGTTGCAGGGATGTTTTCAGGGATGAGCTGGGCACATTGAAGGGTGTGTAAGTGAAACTCATTGTTGACCCTGAGGCCACACCACATTTTTTTAAAGCCCAGGGCAGTGCCCTATGTCATGAAAGACAAGGTTGAGGAGGAGCAGTTGGGCATCATTGAGTCCATCCAGATTTGAAGGCAGACAAAATGGTGAGGATATGTGGAGACCATTAGCCAATGGTGAATCAGGTCTTTAAGCTAGAGGAGAACCCATTGCCATGGGTGGATGACCCTGTCCAGAGTAATCTATTCACAAAGTTGGATATGAGCCACTCTTACCAACAACTGCTGTTCGATGAGGATTCAAAGGAGTACATCACAATTAACACGCAAGATGGATTATTTAAGTATAATCATCTGATGTTTGGAGTGGCGTCAAGGCCTGCCATTTTCCAAAGGACAATGGACATCTTGCTGGAGGGGATTCTGCATGTAGCAGTGATTCTGGCTAACTTGAAACAGGTGTTGAAGAGACTCTCAGATACAGGGCTGTGATTAATATGTGGAAAATGTGTGTTCCTGGCACTGAGTGTGACCTATCTGGGACACAAGATTAGAGCTAAGGGGCTCAACCCAGTGGAGGACAAAGTGAAACCTATCAAGGAAGCCCAAAGGGTGTCATGGAACATCGATCATTTTTGGGCATGGTGAAATATTATGGCAAGTTTCTTCCTGGCCCAAGTGTGCAAGTGGCAGTGGAGTGAAGAGCAGGAGGAAGCTTTCAAGGATGTGAAAGAACTCCTGTACTCAATGAAGCTGCTGGTTGACTGTGACCTAGATAAGGAGATAACCCATTCAGGTGATGCTTCATCCTATGGAGTTGGGGCAGTTCTCACATGTAATGGAGGACTGTTCAGAGAAGCCTATTGGTTTTGCTTTATGTTCCCCTTTGGATGCTGGCAAGGAATATTCACAGTTAGACAAAGAAGGTCTGACCATTGTTTTTGCAGTCAAACAGTTTCATCAGAATCTCTATGGATGCGCATTCACAACTTATACGGATTATAAACCACTGATAAGCCCATTCAGTGAGACCAAATGTGTCCCACCAGTAGCTTCAGCTAGGATACAGCATTGGGCTCTTACATTGTCAGCCTACCAGTACACTATTGTATATAAAGGAGGTGGGGATAATCCAAACACTGATGCGCTGAGTCATCTACCTTTACCAGAGATACTGGAAACTACATATGTGCCTCCAGAGAGAGTGTTTTCATTGGAAAGGGTGTCAGACACCTGTTAAGGTGACTCAGCAGTGGACAGAGAGGGACCCAGTCCTGTCTCAAGTCAAGATTTTACTTTTAAAAGGATGGCCCAGTATCATGGAAGGAAAGGAACTGAAGCCTTATGCCATACATAAGACAGAATTGAGTTTGCAGGATGGCTGCATTTTGATGACATGGCTGTCATCGTGCCTCCCCCTGGCCATTCAAAGATTGAGAAGAAAGTTTATGAGACTCATCCAGGGGTGTCTCGAATGAAAAGCCTTACAAGATCTTATGTCTGGTGGCCAAGAATGGATCAGGATCTGGAGAACAGGGTAAAATCATGCAGGCAATGTCAGATCAATCAGAAAATGTCACCAGCAGCTCCTTTGCACCAATGGGAGTGGCCAGACCACCCCTGGTTGAGGCTACATTTGGACTTTGCTGGCCCTTTTATGGGGCAGATGTTTCTTGTGATGCACATTCCAAATGGATGGAACCTCACATCATGGGCAACATTTCAGCTCACTCAACCATAGACAAACTGAGCAAGTGTTTGCAGTTCAGGGGTTGCCAGACACTCTGGTCACTGATAATGGCCCGCCGTTTACCAGTGAGTTCATGCAGCAGAATAACGTTCATCACGGCCCCTTTTCACCCAGCCTCAAATGGTCTGGCTGAGTGCCCTTTTCAGACAGTGAAGGAAGGCCTGAGGAGGTTGACAGGGGACTCTCAGCACCAGGCTTTCAGGTTTCTTTGCAGTGTAAAGCGGTATTTAAACAAGTTGTAGCGGTACTACAACTGCACTCATTCCTGCCGAGATATTGATGGGTGGGGGGGTGGGGCGGGGGGGAGACAGGGCCACGTCAAGATTGGACCTGCTGTGCCTGGACATAAAGGCAAGAGTGGAGAGAAAACTGGAAAAACAGAAAGAGGGACATGATCAACATGTGTGAGAAAGACTGTTAAAATCAGAAGACAATGTCTATGTGAGAAATAATGAGCAAAATGGCTACCTAGGGTTATTCTAAAGCAGAGTGAGCCTGTCTCCTATGTTGTTCAGCTGAATGATGGATGTGTTTTCTGCAGACATCAGGACCATGTGCGCTTGCGTCATATACTCAGAGGCAGATAGTTCCTTGGAGTTTCCAGTGGTGAGACAGACTACTGTGGAAGAGTGTTCCCCAGTGACTTTGCCAGAGAGAGTGAGAGACAATAGCAGAGGAGTCTGGGTCCCCTGAAGAGATGGGCACTCGCACATGGACACACAGACCTCTCTTACACCCCCAACACCAGATCCACCTAAAGCACCTTCATTAGCAGTGGCAGCTGAGTCATTGCAGGGTAGTGCACAGATCACAGCACACTTCCAAACCTCCTGAAAGACAAAGACTTGATTTTTCAGTAGATTGAAGGGGAATCTGTCATGTTTTTTAGATGTTTTTATATTGTTAAAGTATTGCTGAGATGTTGTTATAAGTTTTAGGAGTATGCAAGCTAATGACACCATTTTGCTTTTATATTTGAGGTATATTTGATTCTAAGGGGGAAGTGTTGTAGTGGGAGCTGTTTTTAAAGTGAGGCTGGGAGGGGTTTACTTCCGGTCTGTCATCTTGACTTCCTGTGTGCCTTGTGTATTGCCTGAAGGCCATGCTATGTGCAGTGGAGAAACAACAGTGGAAGAAGACAAGCCCCTCTGTGTGATATGGATTTGCTGCTCCAGATAAAGTTGCTCTTTCAAGCTTGAAGTTGTCGAATGGTTCTTTCTCAAAGTAGTTACCAGAAGAACCATGTCTAGTTTGGAAAAATAGGAGGGATAGGCAAATGTGTAAAGGGTAAGGTGAATGGATGGGGCAGCAGGGATATGAATTTTCTTTCGATAAATGGTTGATAAGAACAAAAAAATTGAGACTAGATATGTGGGAAGGCAACATGAAGCTGATTCACAAAGCAGCATTAAACTGTAATATCTATTTTTAATAAAAAAAAGAGATAAGCAGAATATTAAATTCATGGCAGGTGATCATTTTGGATTGCAGTTGAAAAGAAATGGTGAAGTGAAATGGTGAAATGAAAAAGTTGCTTTGCCAAACCTTCAAGGTCAGTTGTTTACATTGTAATTGAAATTGTCGAGTCATGTCCATGTCCGCACTTGGAAAGATTTGATGCTTCAGCACGTGGCTAATTATTTCTGAGGTCTGTCAGAGATACTGTTCAATGAAATTTGAAATGTCAGCAGCCAAGTTTTTTTTAAACCAAGAACGGTGACAGAATTGCCGAAGGAAAGAGAATATTAACCTTTGTGAAATTATGTGCAGTCTTAATTTGTATGCATTGTCTGATATTTTGAAGATTTGAGCAATATAATACTGCCCTAATTAGTCTCAAGAGGACATGCATCTTAAAGTGTCTTGTTCATTAGACTGGCTATTTCCTGATGAGCTGATTGGCTGATTCTTACTGTGTAATACAAGTAAACATTTTTTAAAGAATAAAACACAATTCTTTTTACAGATGTTGCAACGGCACACCCGGACAAGAAATCGATCATTATGTACATCACATCGCTCTTCCAGGTTCTGCCCCAGCAAGTAACGATTGAAGCCATCCAGGAGGTTGAAACCCTGCCACGTCAGCCAAAAGTTACTCAGGAAGAACAAGGAGAGTTGCTGCCGAAACACCATTTTTCCCAGCAGGTGATCATTTGAAAGTTTGACTAAAAGTACCTGTGATGTAAGCTCAAGAATAACCATGTATAAGCACAAACTTCAAGTACTGAGGGTCTTGAGGTGTTCTAAATTTTCATTGGGCCCCACAGCGTATAAACTGCAACATTTTTATATATGTTTTAGGAATGCTAAAATGTTGTGAACTTGCTCCAAGGATACTCATGTTTTTGCATTCACAAATCTGAGTTGAGACAGGAATTTCTTAGCTCCTCAATTAATTATTATTGTGCCCATATTCTGGAGTCCATGACAGTATGTAGCAAAGATTGTTTGCTTTCTCACAAGGTGAAAATGAACACAGGATAGTTTACTTGAAGTTGCTTACATGAAAATCCTAGTGGTTGCTAAGTGATCCTGCAGGGGCCCAGAAAGTCATGGTTTCAATGTGTCTTTTAAAAAAAAAGGAAAATTAAATTACCATCATTACTTTTATGAATGCCCTTGCAAGGACTTTTTTTTAAAAGCTTTTATTGTTTGAGATTTTCTGGAGATTTTTTTAAATGCAAGTTATTATTTCCTGTTTGGGCAGGCTGCATATGAAGTTGTTATGGTAACCATTTCATTTCCCAGTTACATTTGTGAAGTTTTTGACAGGTCTCCTTTCATTTCTTTTTCACAGGCTGATGAATTTAAAGCATAATGGTACAACATCCAAACAAAATAAATGCTAGTTGTACAAAACAGTGATGCTTTGCCATGGAAGCTTTAAATCTTGACTCATTCAGAAGTCTGTTAAATTAGCCTTTTCACAATATGACAGAAAAATAGTGGGTTGCTTTTATTACTTCTAGAAAGCTGGCTAAAAAAAATGACAGCAACTGTGATTTTGTAATGGTATTTTCATTCCAAAAGAATGATTTCCTCAGAAACACTGAAGTGAAATATGTTGCATTATAACCATAAAGTAAGTCAGTCAAATTTTCATTGTGACTAGTGCTGTAATTCAGTGGAAATTTTGATGACATTGTCCATTAGGATTGAGTGCTGAGTGTTTACATATAATAGGAATAATATGGAAACATTAAGGATGGATAAGAAAAATAAAATGGAGTGAAATATGTGAATAGAATAAAATAGAGTGAACATAGGTGTGAATTGACAGAGATATGCTAATAAATAACATTCTACTGGAAATAATAGGGCATTCATGTTCAGAAAGTTACATTAGAGTAGAAATGCTTCTTTGCTACATTTTAAAAATACACCAGCAGAAGATTTATCCTGAGCAATGATAAATAACCAGCCTGTTTTGCAGTCAACCCAAGCTTTTGCTCTTTGAAAGTAAATGTATATTTATTCCAAAGTGAAACTCTGCTGATACTTTGCATATGTTTCGGAAACTCCCCTGTGGCATTCTCCTGGCCTTTTGATAGAAATTCATATTGTGTCATAGGACCCATTTGGATTTAAGTTTCAGGAGTGGACTTCTTTGTGCTTGTGCTCTATATTGGGGATTTAACGCACAACAAGGGGTGAATCCGTATACCACACGACATTCCCTGTGCTGGTGGAGCTTTGTGTGATCGAGAAGTCAGTCGGCAGTAGTAGAGGGGGAAACATGCACAAGATCAATACTCTTCCCCCCCTCCCCCATCTGCTGCCACTCACCCCAATAGTAGGAGCCAAGTAAAGTTCCTCAAATGTGGTTGTTTGGTGTTCATCTGAGGTCCATGATGGGTAAGTAGACATGGAGAATGTTTGAACTGTTATCAGCATTGACCATAAAAAGGTACGGAACATAAACAGGCCCTTTGGCACCTGATGGCAAATTAAACTGTTGGTAATTCTGTGTGTATGCACAAAGTCCAAATCCCACAATTCCTGATCTCTTCACATGTCTGTCTCAATGTTTCTAAAACTTTGCTATCGTATCTGTTCCCACCACTTCTCCTGGTAGTGTATTCCAGGCACCGATCTCCCTTTGTGTAACAAATAAAATGCCACAAAAATTCCCCATCCCCCCATTCCCAGCCCCGCAACTTCAAATTAAACCTATCACCATGAGTATTTGACATTCACACTATGGGAAAATTATTTGTTATATTCTTTTGAAGCCTCTTCTAGTTTTATATCAATTTATTGCCTTAGCAATCGTGTCTGCCTGTCCCGCATCGGACTTGTCAGCCACAAACGAGCCTGCAGCTGACGTGGACTTTTTACCCCCTCCATAAATCTTCGTCCGCGAAGCCAAGCCAAAGAAGAAGCCTCCTATGCTCCAAAGTCAACATTCCAAGCTTGAACCACTCTGAATAGCAAATGCACTCTAATCCAGACAATATCCTGGTGAATCTGTTCTGCACCCTCTCGAAAGTCTTCACAACTTTGCACTGCCTGCAATATTCCAAATGTCACTGAATTAAGGTTTTATACAGCTGCAATGTTCTGCATCTTGAGAAAATGGTAGGATGCTGAGGGAACTTGCACCCCAAGAATGCTGTGCTCCTTAGCATTCCGATAGGTCCTGCCATTTAGTGTGTACTTTACTCATACACTGACCTCCCAAATTTAACAGGCCACACTTATCCTGCATAAACTCTAACTCTCATTTCTTTGCTCCATTTTCCTATGCCATAGGTGCTCTATGATTAGTAAGGGATGACTTAAAGTGGTATGTGGGAGGAAAGAGAAAGATTGAGAACCACTGTTCGAGTATTTGGCATTTTTACCCTGGGGAAAAAGGTTCTCACCATTTACCTCTCTATGCCTCTCACAGTTTAAAACATTTCTGTTTGATCTCCCCTCAGATTTTGACACTGAAAACAAGAAGTTTGTACAACCTCTTCTTTTTGCTCTAATGCGGGCAGGTCTACAGAGACCTTCTGTACTCTTTTTAAAGACTTCACATCATTACTGCAATGTGGCATCTCAAAGCTATTATAAAGGATCTGCAACCTTCTGAATCCTTCGGGAGGTATTGGTGCTTCAATATTAAAGCTGAGTTAAAAATGTCCTGAGTAGCCCACTGCCTCATACTGCCATGAGGAAAATCCTATCTGTGAATGTTTTTTTTCAAACTTTATTTATTCGTTCAAAAAACAAATAATATATGACATATGCAGCAATTAAACATGAACATGAACTTTTTTTAGAAAAAAAAGAAAAGAGCCCCCCCTCAGCCAAATATCCTAAGGAGAGCCATAAAAAAAGAAAAAAGAGAGAATATTAAAGAAAAAGTTAAATATACATATTAAAATCTAGTCAATATAAATTGAAATGTAAATATTCCGAGTATAACAGCCACATATTAATAAAAAAATTATAATTATCATGTGAAACATACGTAATTTTTTCTATTATTAAACAATATTTCATCTCATGATGCCATCTATTAATATCAATCATATATGTATCTTTCCACGTACTAGCAATACATTTTTTCGCTACGGATAAAGCTAAAGATACAAAAGCAACCTGAAACTTATCTAATCCCAAGCCTTTCAGAGGTTGCAAACTACCCAATAAAAATATTGTTGGATCTAAAACTATTTTAATCTTATACAGGTATTCTAAATACAATTGAATTTTCTTCCAAAAAGATTGTATATGTACACATAACCAAACAGCATGAAGGAAAGTTCCAACTGTATCACCACATCTCAAACACAAATCTGATTCATTAAAACCATATTTTTTAAATTTTTCAGGTGTCAAATATAATTGATGTAAAAAGTTGTAATTAATCATTGCATAATGTGCATGTATCAATCTAGTTACATTATCATAACAGATATCTAACCAATCATCTTCAGAAAAAATAAAGCCAATATCCGCTTCCCATTTAATTTTAGATCTATCCCAACCCTTTTTATCCATACCATCCTGTAATATTTGATACATATATGAAATATAACCCTTCTCTGGTACCTTCATAAGAAAAGTCTCAAATTTAGTCATTTTAGGTAAAATCATATCTCTACCAAACATACATTTTACCAAAGATCAAATTTGATAATAAAGAAATAAAGAGTTCTTATCAATACCAAAATCTTCCCTCATCTGATTAAAAGATAAAAACTTACCCTCTTTAAAACAATCTCCCACATTTTTCACACCTTTAAATCTCCAATGCAATAAACTTTATGTATTGAAAAAGAAATAAGTTGATTATTCTTCTCTCTTTGGCTTGGCTTCGCGGACGAAGATTTATGGAGGGGGTAAAAAGTCCACGTCAGCTGCAGGCTCGTTTGTGGTTGACAAGTCCGATGCGGGACAGGCAGACACAATTGCAGCGGTTGCAAGGGAAAATTGGTTGGTTGGGGTTGGGTGTTGGGTTTTTCCTCCTTTGCCTTTTGTCAGTGAGGTGGGCTCTGCGGTCTTCTTCAAAGGAGGTTGCTGCCTGCCAAACTGTGAGGCGCCAAGATGCACGGTTTGAGGCGTTATCAGCCCACTGGCGGTGGTCAATGTGGCAGGCACCAAGAGATTTCTTTAGGCAGTCCTTGTACCTTTTCTTTGGTGCACCTCTGTCACGGTGGCCAGTGGAGAGCTCGCCATATAACACGATCTTGGGAAGGCGATGGTCCTCCATTCTGGAGACGTGACCCATCCAGCGTAGCTGGATCTTCAGCAGCGTGGACTCGATGCTGTCGACCTCTGCCATCTCGAGTACTTCGACGTTAGGGGTGTAAACGCTCCAATGGATGTTGAGGATGGAGCGGAGACAACGCTGGTGGAAGTTGATTATTATACAATGGAGGCAAAGCCAATAATTTATCCATAGAGCCTATTATTTTATTTTTCTTTATCCATAACTTCATTAAATGTTTTAGTATTGGCACATTATATTGTTGTAACAAATTTATATTCCACCTAAACAAAAATTGATGTATTTCAAATTCAGAAATACTTGCCATCTCAATTTTAGCCCAACTAGGAGGCCGTACCAAATCCATCAATGAACGAATAAATTTAAGTTGGGCTGCTTCATAATAATTTTGAAAATGTGGTAAACGTAGTCCCCCTAACTCTTATTTCCAAGTTAATTTATTCAAAGCTACTCTCGAAAATTTACCTATCCATAAAAACTCCCTAACCATTTTATTCAAATCTTTTAAAAAAATTTATCACGTAAATACGGAATAGATTAAAACAAATATCGTATACGCGGAAAGATATTCATCTTAATTGTATTTATCCTTCCCATTAAATTAATAGGTAAATTTTTCCATTTAATCAAATCAATTTTAATTTTTTTCATTTACGAAGCATAATTTAATTTATCTAAAGATTGATAATTAACATTCAAAATTATACCCAGATATTTAATTCGATCAGTCCACTTCAAATTCTTATAAACTGAATAATCTCCTTCACTTACCGGTAATATTTCACTTTTTTCCCAATTAACTTTATATCCAGAAAGACATCCATATTATATTAAACATTCCTTCAAATGCAAAAGTGACTGGGCTGGGTTTATTAAATTCACCAATACATCTTCAGCAAATAAATTAATTTTATACTCTTCATCTACAACTTTCATACCTTTTATCTGTGTATTTTGTATTATCAACTGTGCTAAAGGTTCAATCACTAACGCAAACAAAGCTGGTGATAAAGGACAACCTTGACAAGTGATTCGAGTTAACTTAAAAGATTCTGAAATCAAACCATTTGTCAATACTCTAGCTACTGGTTTAATCCATCCAATAAAAGAAATGACCAAGCTTAAATTTCTCCAAAAGTTTAAACAAAAAATTCCATTCAATTCTATCAAATGCTTTTTCTGCATCTAAGGATATCACCATTGGGTGATCTAAAGATTGTCGAAATCTATTAATCAAACTAATCACGCGCAAAATGTTATCTGAAGCATATCTATTCTTTGTAAAACCTGTTTGATCTATATGAATCAACTTTGGTAAAAATTTAGACATTCTATTTTAGCTATTATTTTATAATCTACATTTAACAACAAAATTGGTCTATATGAAGATATTTTCAAAAGATCTCTATCTTTTTTAGGAATTACTCTAATTAAAGCACTAGAACAAGGCTCAGGTAATTCATAATGTTCTCCAACTTGACGTAATGCATCCCCAAACACTGTAGATAAATCATCATAAAAAAATTTATAAAATTCAACCGAAAATCCATCATCACCAGGTGATTTACCGTTCGGCATTTCCAACATAGCCATTTTAATTTCTGAATCAGTAAATGGTTCTTCTAACTCCTGTATATCTCCATCCTCTAATATCAGTAAATTCAACTGTGATTAAAAAAAGATCAATCGATCCAGTTTCTTGTTTTTCTTCAGATGTATAGAACATTTTATAAAATGAATAAAATTCATCATTAATCTCATGAGGTTTATAAGTGAATTCCGTCTAACAGCATTAATAGTCCTCGATATCTGTTCTTTCTTTAATTGCCACGCCAATACCTTATGTGCCTTCTCTCCCCATTCGTAATACCGTTGTTTAGTCCTATTAATCACACATTCAAATTGATAATATTGCAAAGTTTTATATTTCAATTTCAACCTAGATCATTCTATTTTCTAATCTTCTGTAACATCTTTCTGAAATTCCTTTTCTAACTCATCGATCTGTTTCTCTAATTCAAGACTCTGATTTAATCGATTCTTTTTTATTTTAGAAGTATAACTAATTATTTGTCCTCTCAATAGGCTTTCATAGCATCCCATAATACAAACTTACTTTGAACAGAATTAGAATTTTCTTTCAAAAAAAATTAATTAGTTTTTTAAAAATATCAATAAATTCCATATTTTTTAACAACATTGTATTAAATCTCAAACGATAAGCTATTTGAGTTTTCTCAGAAGTTTCATATGTAAAATATAACAGAGAATGATCTGAAGTCACTCTACTTTTATATTCCGCTTACTGTATTTTCCCTTGTAAATATGCCGATACTAAAAAAAAAGTCAATCCTTGAAAACGATTCATGTCTAGATGAATAAAAGGAAAAATCTTTCTCCATCAGATTAAGATGTCTCCAAATATCTACTAAATTAAGATCTTTCATCAACCTTTGGACCTGAATTGCCTTCTTGGATTTTTTAACTTTCTTCGGAGATTTGTCTAATAAAGGTTCCAAAACACAATTAAAATCACCACCAACTAAAATATTATCATTAGCCTGACCCAAACATAAAAATGCATCTGAAATAAATATTTCATCATCTGCATTTGGGGCATAAATATTAAGTAAAGTCCAAAATTCACTAAAAATCTTACAATTCAATCCTGCCTTTTCCTCCATAGTTTGTAATTTAAAAGATAAATTTTTATGTATCAAAATTGCTACACCTTTAGCTCTAGAATTAAATGAAGAAGAATATACATGCCCAACCCAGTCCCTTTTTAATTTCATGCTTTTCTTCACATTCAAATGTGTTTCTTGTAAAAAGGCAATATCAATTTTCGTTTTCTTAATATACGCCAAGACTTGCTTACGCTTAATCATACTATTTAATCCTCGAACATTAAAAGTAGCGAACTTCAACTTTGACATATCTACTATTATTACTAAATACCAATAATATCTTGATATAAAAACTCAAATCAACATATATAGGCCCTCCAATAGAAAAAAAATCACGAATTAAAAACTAAATAAAATAAAAAAATAATTAAAATAAAGAAAAATCCCCCCCAAAAAAACTACCAAAAGGTAATAATCCCCTAAACAAAAATTGGATGTGGGTCACCCACCAATGTCTGATGACTAGTAAAGAACTTAGTGCAAATCTCTCCCTCCCCAGCCAAACAGTCAATAACATCAAAATATCATAATAACGAAAGAAAAAAATAGAATAAGAAAATTCTTCTTTTCATCCAGAAGATTCCAATCTCGAAGATCCCATTTCAGAAGGAGGTAGACTCTTTCCATTCCCGTTTTTCCCATTTCTGCCATTTCTTCCGTTTCCAGAACAACCAGATTTTTCTTTAGGAGATAATGGTGGACTACGTGTTTGTCCTCTTATATCTGGCAATGAATCAGCAAAAATCATTGCTTCACGATCAGTTTCAAAAGAACGAAATTGATAGTCTCCATAAAACACCTTCAAAACTGCAGGGTAACGAAAAGTAGACTTATAACCTTTATGCCACAAAACTTCTTTAACTGGTCAGCTCCCACAGGCAGTCTTTGGGGTTTAGACAATGAAGAGATTGAGCCTGGGGCTGTATCAATTCATCTAGGCCCCAAATCTTCAGCACTTCGAAAATGTAACTTCTTCTGCACTTGAGGTTTTGTCTTTTTACCATTAGTGGCCATAATAATTCCTTAATACTTTAAACTAAAATTTAAAAAGTTTAAACTGAAAACAAAGAATTAAAAAACAGGTACTTAAAAGTCTGGCCAGAGAGGTCGAGATTGTACGTCTCAACTCTACGCCATCTTGCCACGCCCCCCCCCCCCCCCCCTCTATCTGTGAATGTTTTGATGAAACTTAATCGGTGGAACATGTGGGAAACATTAAATTTGGACAATAAAGCTAATGAAGAAGAGTCTTATGTGCTCAGGGTATCCCCATAGTGTTGGCACCATGTAGTTTAAGTCATTTTAGTTGTGTCCATTTTGCATGACATGTTGCAGTGAGGAGATGCAGGGAGCAGTGCAGTATGAAGTGGTACTGTAAAATGAGGTATGGTTAACATGAATAGGGTGAACAGAAGACGGCAGATTGGATCTGTTGTAACAACCTTGAGTGTCAGGAGGTAGGTTATCAACTGCAAGATAACCAGTATCTGTCTTGTTCTTGTAGCCCCGGCATTGAAGAGACTCATTCCATTTAATTTCTGGTCAATGATAGTTCGCAGGAATTATTGAGTCCTGGAGCTATCCAATATGGAAAAAGGCCCTTCAGCCCAACTGATCTCTGATATCAATCTGAGTAATTTGCCTGCATTTGGCCCAGATCTTTCCAGACTTTCATTGTACATGAACCTAGTCCAAATGTCTTTTAAATGTCATAATTGTACCTGGCTGCACTTTTTCCTCAAGCAGCTTTTCCACACCTGCTGTGTGGGAAAGCATAGTCCCTTTTATATCTTTCCCTCCTCAACCATGAACTTGTGTCTTCTCATTTTAGAATCCCTTACCTTGGGGGGGGGGGGGGGAGGGGTGAGAGAGAGAGAGTGACCTTTGACCTTATCAATACATGATTTTATTTGCCTCCATAAGATCATCCTCCAGCCTCTAACATTTCAGATAAAAAGTCTGAGATCCAATCTCTGCTCAAAGCTCACACACTCTGGTCCCAGTAACCTCACTGTGAATTTGTTTTTGCAGTTTAATTTCATCCATGGCCAGAACTGTGCACAATCTTCAAATGTGGCCTTACAACTTTGCAACAGCTGTTAATGATGTCCCAACTCCTGTGCCCTGACCTTGATAAAGGCAATCATGAAAATGCCTTCCTCCTCATTCTGTCTACCTTGCCACTAATAATGTAAATGATGTAACTATACACCTTGATCTCTTTGTTCTACAACATTCTACCATTTTCTGTGTCTGTCCAGCCTTGGTTTGATGGAACAAAAATGCATCATCTTGCATGATATGAATTAAACTTCATCTGTCATCCCTTGGTCCACTAACCCAGTTGATCAAGATCCTATTGTAGTCAGAGATAATCTGCTTCAGTGGACCAATTTTAGTCTCAACAGCAAAGTGGGTAGCCATATCAACTGCATTCTCATCCAAATCATTAATATAGATGATGAACAGTAGACCCAGCACTGAAATCTGAGAATATCACTGGTTAAAGGTCTCATATCTAAAAAATGTGGCATTCAATCGGTCAACTCACCTTGGATCTCATGTGATCTTCCTTTATGGACCAATCTGCAATGTGGAACTTTGTTGAATGCTGAAGCCCTCATCCAGCTTCTTCATCAGCTCTTCAAATTTCCCACAAACAAAGCCATGGTGACCGTCCTGATCCCCTCCTTGCCTTTCCAAATGTAAGTAAACCTCTCTCTCATAATCTTTTCTAGCAACTTACCTATGTCTGATGTGAAGCTCACTGGTCTACAGTTCCCAGGTGACTAACAGTGATAGAAATATCTCTGCCAGGGCTCCTACCATTTCTACCCTGGCTTCCCACCTTGCCAAGGATACTCTTAGTTCAGCCAAAGGGTTTTCTGTGATTTTGTTTTATTTAAAGATCTCCAGCACCTCCTCTTCAAGACATCACTATTTACTTCCCGCGTTCCTGAGCATCCATATCTTTCTCATTGATAAATAAAGAATAGAAATATTAATTTAATTTCTTGCCCATCTTCTGTAGCTTCATACATAGATGTCTACATTGACCTTTGAGAGTCCTTTGTTTCTTTCCAGTCACTCTTTTGAACAATATACTTGCAGAATCTCTGTGTTGTTCATTCCCAACTTCTCAAAGTTTTCTCATGTCCCCCTCTTGCCTTCCTGATTTTATTTTTGTTATACTCATTCATCCCCTATGCTCCTTTCAAAATTCACTTAATCCCAGTTGCTTCTCCCTCAGAAATGCATCTTCTTTCTTGTCCAAGAGCTTCATTAACCAGAGTTCCTTCATCCTGCCTTTACTCTCACTGGAACTTGATCTCTTGCTCTATCACTTTTAAAAGCCTCCCACTTACCAGACATCTCTTCACAGACAAACAGCCTCCTCCAATCAGCATGTGCAAATTCCTGTCTCATACCATCAAAATTTAGGAGTTCAGCTTGTGAGATAGTTCAGTCCCTTTCCCCAATTATGTTGAAGTGCAGATCTGTGGTAATAGGGAACTGATCCAAAGTGGAAATGTTGTCTTTTTGCAAATGTAACTTTTTATATGGAGGCCATTAACATACCTCAATGTCTTCTGGAAACGAAAAGCATGAAATTATACATTTATGACTGGGATAGACAGATAGATACTGAGAAACATTACCTTAAAGCAGGTGTATCTCTGAACAGAGTGCATTGAAAAATCTAGAGGGATTTTGTGAAAGAATTCTTTTCCTGTGAGAAGATAGTTGAAATGTACAACCTGAAAGAGAGGTGGAGGTAAGTATTCTTGTCACATTTGAATTCGTTAGATGAGCACTTTCAGGCATCATGGTTTGGAAGTCTTTGTGCTGAATGCTGAAGAATGGGATGAGTATAGTTACATGCTCAATGGCTGCCACTGACAAGGTGAACTTGAAGTGACAGTTTTTGTGATTCTAATTTGGTTGAACGTTCATTCCCTCCACTACAAGTCTACTGATAACAAGAGTGCACTCGATTTACAAAATGCATTGCCTAGGCTATTCGAAAAGCACCTGTGAAACCTACAACTTATAACAACAGCAAGGTGCTTTGGAACATGGCAATTTGCTGTTTTTTTAAAAAATGGTGGTGCTGCTGTATCGGCAATGTTGCTGCTGGTGTGGACCCTGTGAGAGTGGGAAGTGGAGACAAAACATTCTCCCGTGAGTTCCAACAACCCAGGGCTACTACTGACAGCTTCCAACAGGCTTTAAACAGCCTGTTGAAGAAGCCAATGGTGTTTTATTTAAAATCCTACAACACCGGAGTCTGAGCCAAAGATGGCAGTGGTTGTTTTCGGAAATGACTTTGAAGGGCTTTGGACTCCACGGGAGCAGCGAACTGGCACAGGGCACCAGTCACAAAGAGAACACCCACCACTGAGAAGGAAATAACCTAAAGCATGGTGACCACAGTGGTGGATCAGCGAGGGACTCTGTGGCTGAAGGAAACACACAGGCGGCAAGCTGTTGGCAACTTGGAAATGAAGAATTCACACAGGCTGTTGCCTGTTGGCAACTCTAGGTCGTTGCGTCATCATGTCGGAGGTTTGGATCTGGGCTCGGCTAGCCAATGGTTTGAACTGAACTGGAGTCTTGTGTGGCTTCAGAAGCTGGTGTTGAATCACTCAGTGACTCTGGAGAGATTCTCTTTCTCTGACTGTAAGGGCTTCTGGTCAATGACAATGATGTCTTGTGGCAGACTGAGGGCAATTTTGTGTAATATTACATTTCTATTACATGACAATAAATAATATCTGAAATCATGTTTGAACATAACTTTCATTGTCATTGACTCTCAAACCTGTCACTTGCTCTCCACTGTGAATTGGCAGTCCTTTCAGCAGAAGGAATGAAGCAAATCAAAAAGGCAGCTCAGTACCAATTTCTGGAGGTCATTTTAGGGAATGGAGTTGATGCTCGCCTTGCCAATAACACCTATATCTTCAACATGACGAAAAGAGAGTTATCACAATGACGTATTCAATTGTAAAATCAAAGTTCTGGAAGTGAATAACCATTCAGAAAGAAGCTGTCAGGGAGGAGCAAAGTTGAAGCTGAAATTTATGTCATTGATGACATACACCCTATTTTACTCTATTTTACTCTTTGACTGACTTTTGGATTGTGGTAAACCACTGAAATGTATAATTACCTGGCCAGTTGTACCTGTGGCCCCTCCCTACAGGCTCCTGTATAAAGGTGATTGTTCCACAGTTCCCTGCAACTCAATGCAGGACAACCAAACAGAAGGGATATGCTATGTTCTTAAGTGAATTAAAGGCTTTTAGTTTCTCCACAATCCTGAATGATTGATGGAGCATCAGGGAGCATTTCCAGCATTGTCTGGCATTGTTCTAGATTCCCAGCTTATGCCATCATTTGGTTTTGGAATCAGGCCCCTGACTCGGAAGTGGGAATATTGTCAGCCAACTCAGCCAGACACTGTCCACCCATCCTGTACTTTGTGACCTATCATGCTGCAGACCAAGAATGATGAAAAAAGCTTTAATGAGAAGCTCCAAATGTGATTAGAAGTCAATTTGGAAAAGAACATTGCAGTAATTCTTTAATCAACCAAGTGGTTTTCTGCCATGAAGGATCATTTATTTAGACCAGTCCAATGAGCAGTTTCCCAGTGAGTTTCTGCTGAGCTGGTGCAAGATTGCCACTATTCATGTTACTTCTTGAGATGGCTCTGGATAACTATCTCTCAGAGGAGTATTTTCTGTGGTGTGAGTGAACTTTTGCTCCCTTTAACTATTCACAAGGACAAGGGTGTTATTTGGAATGCTGTCAGTTGAAGTTTGTATCACTAGACTCATTGCATTTGCAAGACAGACTTCTTCTACTAACAAAGAGGATTTAGTCCTTGAATGAAATTTTCATTTGTTTCATCCATTTGACATATGCTGAATAACAGAAGTAAATTAATATGATTTCAGTATCTACCTCTCTCACTGTGGTGTGTGGCAGCAATTAAAGTGAATATGCACATTAAGTGGGCTCATATTAGCCTCAGAAATTATGCTGAGCAATTTTGCACCGACATTGTGCTCTCATTGATAACATGAGCAATCTGTTCATCACATATTCTAGTTAAGTGGCTCATTAACAACTTGAGAAAGGAACAAGGATCATTCTTGCAGGTAAGGCATGATTATGTTTCATTTTCATTCTCAACATGTTCAGGAGCTGCACATTTGAAATTGGCACATTTGTGTTTGTCAGGATGTCAGAAATAAAAACATAATAATTTCACTGGCAGCAGTTTCTGACACTAAATTACATAGTTAAAATTAAAAATTAGAGATACAGCACGGTAACAGGCCATTTTGGCCCACGAGCCCGTGCCACCCAATTAACCAACAAGTATGTTTTTGAATAGTGGGAGGAAACCAGAGCCCCCTGGGGAAAATGCACGCAGACACTTGGGGGTAGGTACAAACTCCTTACAGTGCGGGATTTCAACCCAAGTCCCGATCGTTGGCACTGGAAATGCGTTGCACTAACTGCCATGCCACCCATAACTTTCAAAATGAAAATGTAAATTACACAAATGAGACAAGGAATTTGAGATCAATCCATTTTTTGATTATCTAAAATTTACATTGAAAATCATCAAAATGATTTGCCACATCTCCCTCAATTACCTCATTGCTAGAATATACAGTTCATGGGCCACCAGATGTCTTGTCCCATTCCTCTCTTGGATGGGATGCTCAGGAATGGGTTAAAGAGAATCTTCACCAAGCTCCATTGTTTCTCGGTGAATGTACTTGTATTCCTTTTGATACTATTGGTTCTATGAATCAGGTACTCGACAATTAATATTGACTGGAATGAGGTTTACACAGCCATTCGATGTATGAACATTATACTGAAAAATGTTTATTTGATTATATTTGTTCCAACATATGCACTGATTATGATTTGTCCTTTGCTCTGAAAAATATTTAACCCAACAAAATATTATTATTACTTTACCATTATTACCCAATAAATGGTAAAGTAAATGTGTTGATGTATTACACTTAACAGCCACTAAATATAAGTGCCACTGAAAGAATTTGAAAGTGTAATGATCAGTTCTGCTCACCTCATTATAGGAAGGATATGGAAACTCTGGAGAGGGTGCAGAGGAAATATCCCAGGATGCTGCCAGGATTGGGAAACGAGACTTATGAGGCAAGGTTAGCTGAGCCAGGACTTTGCACTTTGGAGCATAGAAGGATGAGAAGAGACTTGAAAGAGGTTAACAAAGATAATGAGAGGCTTAGATAGTGTGGACAGCCAGTACCTGTTTCCCAGGGCAGGATCGGCAAACACCAGAAGACATAAGTCCAAAGTTAAGGGAGGGAAAGTTAGGGGAGACATCAGGAGTAAGTTTTTGTTTTGCGCAGAGAGTTGTGGGGCCTGGAATGCCTTGCTGGGTATGGTGGTGGAAGCTGAAACATTGGGGGGATTTAAGAGACTCTTAGACAGACACATGGATGAAAGAAAAATAAAGGGTTACGGGGTAGGGTGGGGGTTAGTACTTTTTTTTAGGACGGAGCGTATGGGCCAGCACAACATCAATGGTTTAAGGGCCTGTATTGTGCTGTAGTGTTGTATGCTGTAATGTTGGCACATGTAGCAGCCTTGTACATAATGGAACCTTTGAGACAGGAGTGAGATTGACCAAAGAATGACTGTTTCATCTGTTCTTCATCGATGTTCATGTTCCTTGTGGAAAATTATTAAGTCTCTGTTAGATATGATATCAGTAATGTGAATATTACTGCTTTAACTTCCCCTCAATTTATAAAATACAAATTGTATCTGGTGATTGCATGGAGTTCACTTTTCGTCTTATAAATTTCTTAAATAGTTAAACATTACCCCATAAGATCTGAACAAAATTGATGAAATGATGGCAAAACCAGTGATATCCTGGTCCATACATATTTTCAGAAAGGCCTTTGGTTGGGATACCACACAGAAGTGCAAAATTCTCCCATTGGAAATAAAATATTTTTTAAATTGAATTTTAAAAAAATTTAGATGTCCGTACGTACATGCCATTTTGACCCACGAGCCCATGCTGGCCAATTACACCCAATTGACCTACAACTCCCGAATGTACAAACTCCTTTCAGACAGCACGGTCACTGTCACAGCGCTAACCACTACACCAATGGTGCGTCCCAATTCCTCTTGAAAATATGGTCACTTTGCACCAGATGAGCAAATTATTTCCTCTGAAATTGATGGTGATGGAGGACTCTTTAATCCTGTCTTTTGGGGCTTGTTGGTAGAAAACATGAAAGCAAAGAAAGAAGCATTTGTTGCAAGTAATGATGTTGTAAAGGCATCTTGTGGTATTGCTTTGAAACTCTTCAATCATTTTATTTGGGTTCTTCATCTGTCTCTACCTGCTAACCCCTTTCCACAATGTTTGTCTGGTTTTCCCAATTTCCATCTTTTAGGTCACAGTCTGTGTCAAACAAGATCACGTGCGCACACCTTCACCTTCTAAACGCTACAAAAGCTATGCCTACATGCACGCCGCTTATGTTGTGTCTCCTGACCAAAAAATGGACCTCCCTCCAAAGGTCTGTTACTGCTGCATGATCTTATGAAATTGCTTGTTCCTTTGTCCTGATTTCACGCAGCCATTTTTTTTTTGTTGCTTAGATTATTTTTGCTCGATAAAAGCTGGATTTAAGCCACACTCTGCATGTGTTGACTGTTGAGGCATGAACTAACTCAGGAATGAATGATTTAATGTTGATGATTTGAGGACTGTTCTGATTTTTTTTAAAATTGTGATATATGGGGTTAAAATTTCAGTGCCTTACGTGCCACAAATTTGGTAGAGTACTGAGCATCAGAGGTATGTTCATTTTAAAGACTGTACACTGTAAATATATGAACAGTAATTTTGAGCAAGGGTGATTAGCAGGATTGTTTAAAATCAGTTAACCATAACATCAGCATTGACAATTTAATCAAGAATGTAACAATTTACGCACATTTTTATTCTCAGAAGACAACATACACTGGAAGCTATTTCAGTGATCCATCTTGCAATGCTGAACCATTAAGCAGACTTGTAAATATACACCTGTTTTTGTATCTTCAAAGTCTAAAAACCTTTGTTCAGAACTTGATTCCACACAAATTGTGATTTCAATTTTATGGTTCAAATTAGAGACGAGAGATAATTAAGGGTATGCGGTTGAACACAAGGACCATGATCACTTTTTGGGCTTGGTTTAAGTTCATCTTTGGCTCTCAAGATAAAAATTTCAATATCTGACTGCAAAGGCACACACACAGAAATAGAGGTAAACCAGGAATCTTCCGACGCTGGAGAAACTCAGCAGGTCATGCAGCATCCTTGGAAAGTAAAAGACAGTCAACATTTAGAGCTTGAGTCCTCCTCAGGAGTGCTGAAAATCAGGCTGAATACAAAATAAGGGGAAGGAAAGAGGGATGTGAAATGGGAGGACAGAGTAACAGGTAATTGGTGCATACAGTAAAGAGAAACAAGCTGGCAGTGCTTTATTTGCTGAGAATCTCCAGCATTTTCTGTTTCCATTTTCAGAATTCTTACGGTTGATGAACAGTGTTCCAAACCAGTGTTCATATTTTATTTTAAGCAGTATTCAAAAGGTTCTGTGCCTCAACCTGGAACATGCAGTACCTAAATTGACTTCTGTCTTTCGTTTTAATTTTTCTGGTGTTTAACTTTGCAGTGAATTTTTGAACAATTATATCTGTGGCAAATATGGAGAGAATTCTACAATTGAGATGTTTGGAAAATACTTAGTACCATGTAATATTCCTTCTGAAATGTAGGAACTCTAAAGATATTAAGCAGGATTAAGAAAATTTTCAGAAAACTATGTTCATTTTTACTGATGCTACCATTTGTATAAAATGTTTTTGTAGCAAATTTCTATAAGCAAGATTAAAGTTTAATTTTATTCATCGTGTGTTGAAAATATTGCATTAGACAGGATTTTTAAAAATTTAGACACGGTAACAGGCCATTTCAGCCCACGAGTCCATGCCGCCCAGTACACTTTGAAACCAGAGCCCCCAAAGAATACCCACACAGAATCGGGGAGAACGTATAAACTCTTTGCAGACAATGTAGGACTCAAACTCAGGTCCGGACCTGACTGCTGGCGCTGCAAAGGCATTGCACTAACAACTACACCAAATGGGCCACACAATTTTGAAGTTTCATAAGGATTAAACTGGCCAAGCATTGACAACATTGCAACTCGTTTTTTTTTTAAACAGACAGGATAGGTAGTTTACAATTCAGATTTAGGTACTTAGATTAGAAATTAATTGCTCTAGTTGTAAACTCAAAAAACTGACTTTTTGGTTACATACATAGAGGCCTTTCGCCCCTAGAAGTTGTGCTGACCAAGTATTCCAACCAAAAAAAAAACAAAACCATCTCTACCTCATATCGCTCGATTTCTCTTTCCTCCTTGTGCCTGTTTCTTAAATGCCCCTCATATTTCAGCCTCCACCATCAACCCTGGCAATGCATTCCAGGCACCCACAACTCTCTGTGCATCCCTGATATTTTCCCTAAACTTTGCTTCCTTCACTTTGGAGAGATGTCCTCTGTGACTATGTTTTTTTGATTTGTTTCTTGGGACTTCATCATTGTTATTAGTTCAAAGAATGTTCATCTTATTCTCATTGTTACTTTAGACCAGATCCTATCTGTCCAGGTTGTGCCTCAGAGTAGTTGCAGTCTGATATTCAAATTTTATATCCTTGTTCTCTCGCAAAGGACAAGACTACACCTACCCAATGCAGGCAGTCTGAATTAACGTGCCCTCTCTTGAATTTCAGTGAATAATATTTGAACTGTATCTAAAAGGGTAATGTTGCTTTATGCTGATATTTTATTTGGGATGATGTTGGGGGACTATGTGCCAGAGGAATTACTGTATATTCTCCTTGAATCACTTTGACCAATTGTCAGGATGGATATTTCACGTGTACGGTGTAAGGTAAAACATCATGAGTTGGGAATGTGTAAGGAGTTACCCTGTACAGGGCTGTAACAAGAAGGGGAGGTGTCCTTGTACTCCTGTTAGGTAAAACATCATGAGATGGGAATGTACAGGGCTGTAACAAGATGTGAATGCATCCTTGTACTTACAAGATAAGAGAGACATTGATGGATTGAGAGGCAGGAAGCTAGCAGGGAAAGGATAGCAACAGTTTTAGTCATTGGACAAGTAATGATATGATGATGTTCTAAGCACATATCCAAGGGTATAAAAAATCACCATTTTGCTGATAACGGCAGAATGCATTCTCCGACTAACATGTTTAGTCGCAAGTGTTACAATCCGGTAATAAAGAACAAAGAACCCTGATTTCGACTCAGCCTGGTGTTTGTCTCACTCATTCATGAACAAAGCAGACCTAACAACGGAGAACGCCTCCATGGCTAATCTGCCTCAATGTCACATGGACCAAATCTAAAGTAAATCTCAATTAAAGTAACTCTCAATTTTCATGGTAATTTAATGACATGGAAAAATAATGAAAAAAACTTTTTAATTGAATCATTTTTGAAAAATGGTTTGTCTTCTGAAATTCATCTTTTGAAACAGGAAGACACTATTTATAATGATAGGATTGTTACCGATCATTATTAGAATATGTCAGTCATTGACAGGTTTGAAGGCTAAAAATGTCATTCTATAAGAATATAGTTCTCATAACAAAAGTGTGATTTATTTAACATGGAATGATTAAAGATTCAAGAGCTCAGAAATTGCTTGAGATTGACATTGCAGTAAATGGCATGAATTGGATTTTTTATTTTGCTTCTCAGATTGCATGGTGCCGATTTTTAATGAAAAAATTATACCAGTTCCACATGGATTTTCCAACAGACTTTACAAAAGTGCAAGCATGTTGGGAACCCTTGTTCTTCTGTATGCATCAAAGTCTCAGAATCAGTGTGAAACACAGAAACTGGCCCTTCAGCCCAATGAGTTTGCACCATCCATCTAGCATTTACACTTTTTACATTACTTTGACACCCAATTTGTTCTCCCTGCATTCCCATCTACTCCCCAGACATCACAGGCACAAGACTTCACTCCAGTGAGGACATCTCCATGAAGCAGTGTCTTAAAAAAGACCCCCACACCCAGGCCACGCCCTCTTCACTCTGCTACCATTGGGGGAAAAAGTACAGGAGCCTAAAGAGGAGCAGTGGCATAAGGACAACTTCTTTCCTGCTTCTTCCTGAATAATCAATAAACCCAAGACACTGCCTTACTTTTCGTGCACTATTTTTTATAGTAATGTTGTATGATGGTTATAGTATGTATGTTTGCATTTTGATGCTGCCGCAAAACACCAAAGATTCTGATTCTATTGCGCTAAGTGCTGCACTAAGCGTGCCACTTCTGAAAAGCGATGGGATTGTTTCTCTCAATGCTTTAGAGGCCATTGCTGCCAGAGTTCTCTGTTTGACCATATTCAGCTTCTTTCTTCCATCGGACAAGCAAAAGATCAGAATGTTTGCTGATGGTGACAGCACGCAGGATGACCTCAACTGCATCCAGGCTGACAAGTCCACGTACCTTCCATGCAACAAAATTTTTTGCTGGGCGATGTCCATTTTCAACAAGACCAAGATGAGCCACATATTCTTAAAATTAAATTGCATATTTTTCCTCAAGCTTCCCACCATCAATATGCTGGCCGCGCCTTCATTAGGACCAACTGCATAAAAACCAGAAAGAGGGGGTGAGAGGGTGGGTATTCTGTGCTCAGTAACTAACTGCCTGACATCCATCCCAGAGTCATTCCACCATTTGCAAGGTATATATTGAAAAGTATGATGTCATGTCTCCCCTTGTTTCGAGAAGTGTGTCTCTGACAATATTGGACATGATTCAAGACAAAACAGCTCATTTGGTTGCTCCCTGATCACCCACCATAAAAATTTAGTGGAGATTTCTCTAACAGTTTCTCCTGAATCAGTGTCCTTCCATGACCAGGAGTAACAAGGACAGCGGACTTGTGGGAACATCACCCAATGTATTGCCGTCCAGGTTGCACACAATTCTGACTCGATAATGTTTCATTGCTGTATCCAAGTACTCAAATTACTTCCCCAACAAAACTGTGGGATTGTTTTTAACCAGAAGAACTGGATTGGTTCCTGCTGGTATTTTGTCACGACCTTCTCAAGGATGATTGGTGTTAGTCTTGCCAGAGATGTTTCCTATTCTGGAAAATTACTGAACACTGATCTTTAGGGTATGCTCAATTTGGGGCACAGTTAAATGTGAGGTGAATTTTGTGCCATTTTAATGAATCAATAAGAAGAAGAGTTGCAGATTAAAACCAAGCTGCACATTCTAACGCCAAGTTGACAAGAAAATCTGTTAGGAAGCATCCAATAAACTGAGCCAAATGTGAGTGAACTTTCTTACATTGGTAGTATATTTCTCCTTGAAATAAATTTTATAGTATTAATCAACTTTGCTGTCTTATTTTTTTGGCAGAGAGATCCAAATGAATTCCAGTGGCATACCTTTGTAGTGCGCATCGAAAGAACCAAAGACTTGTTGATCCAAACCAAGGCTTTTATTAACTAAAAGACTGGAGCATATCACAAGTAGGTCGACCAGTCCAGAATGACCTGGTCTGGCTCGGAGCAATCCTTTAAGACCTGCCAGTAGGTGTGGCTACACTCTCAGCCAATCACAGTCATCCTACACTACCATCTGTACATATGTACATAAACGCATTGGTGATAGATCACAACCTTCAAATTACTCAGCGGAGAATGTTACCAAATCTAGGATGAGACTTTAGACTGAAACAGCGAGAAACAGGATGTGTTTTACAATGTAGATTCTAGTCCCCCCAATAAAAATTGGCTGCAATATGGGTCTTCGAATATCATCGCCCATAATTCAACCCCTTTCCCTGACATGTGGCTGTACCTGGAACATGCTTTGCATTGTTGTCACTCAGCAATTAATAAAGCAAAACAGGGTCTTTTTTTTTAATAATTTGAACTTTCTGTGTAAGTAAAGGCTTAAATGCAGAAGCGGGCAATTGTTCCTGTCTCGCAAAACATGAGCAAATGTTACCGAAGGTAGAAAAATTTTGGGGTGTCAGGAGACAAGTTATTTTCATGTAAATCTGCCTGTTGTAACATTTATTTAAATGTCTGAGGAATGTGCTTTATTTTTCCAAAGCTCAGTTGCTCTGAGTCATTGCGCTGAAATGAAGATGAGATTATTGTGGAGCAGACTTCTGCAGGATTCATGAACAGCTTGAGGCGGCAGACTCTTCCTGACCCTGTGTCATGCTGAATGCCAGCAGTGGGGGAAGACATCTCTCGAGAAGCAGATATTGCAAGACAGCTCAGGACATGAACCCGAGGGAGGAAATGATAGCTGAGAATGTGGGGCTTGTCAGGAAAGAGAGAAATAGACGGGCTACATTTGTTTTTCTGTTTATGGTTTTTTTAAAATAAAGAATTTTAAACCACATTCATGAATACATATTCAGTAAAAATCAATTTGAAACATAGTTAACCTTAGTTTAGGTCTAACCACTTTAATATTACCCAACAAAAATAATATTGGGTCCTGTGGGAGTTTAACCCCTGAAATTTTCTCCAAAAAAATTCCTACCTATAACCAAGAAGGTTTTACTCTTGGACATTTCCAAATAGAATGCAAAAACAAGCCAACTTCTTGATCATATCTAAAACATAAATCTGATAATATTGTGTTCAATTTTTTAAATTTTTGAGGAGTTAAATATAATTGATGTAAAAAATATTATATTGAACCAATCTATACATAACATTAAAAATTTTTGACATAATTGCATCTAATCATTTTCATCTATTCGTCTATTTAAATTAACCTCCCATCTTAATCTCGATTTATGAATTCCTAATTTAGGAGCTTTTTTGAGTAATTTATACATGACCAAAATAAACTTATTCATGTCACCCTTGCATATCAATAATTCTAATTAATTCTGTCGAGGTAGTATCAAATTAGAACTTAACTTATCAACCAAGAAAGCCTTAACCTGATAAGAACAAAAAAAAGGTATTATTTGGGACATTGAATTTTTCCTTCATTTGTTGAAAAGTAATAAATTTACCAGCTTCAAAACAGTCTTCTATTTAATTAATCCCCATTTGACTCCAAATCCTCAAAAATTGATGATCCATAGAAAAAGGAAGAAATCTATTTTGATATAAAAGCATTTTTCAAGAATTCAAAACTTTTCCACCCATATCATCATCTATTTTATTCCATAATTCAATCAAATGTTTCAAAACAGGCATATCTCTACTTCCTATTAACAATTTTGAATTCCATTTATAAATCAAGTCCTGCATACAGTTTTCTCCTATTTTACTCAATTCTATTTTAACCCAGGCTGAAGATTTATCTACATCAAACATCCCATAAATAAATTTAAATTGAATTATAATAATTCTTAAAATGGGGAAGTTGCAAACCTCCAAATTCAAATTTCCAGGTCAATTTTTCCAAACACACTCTAGCCATCTTTCCTTTCCATAAAAACTTCCTAATACTCAAATGTAAATCCTTAAAAAATTTTTGAGCTATCGAACATGGAATTAACTGAAAAAGATATTGAACCCTTGGAAAAGTATTCATCTTTAAACAATTCACTCTACTTACTAAAGTGATAGGCAAGTTATTCCACCTATTTAAATCTTCTTTAATTTTATTAAATCAAGGACAATAATTCAATATATATAAATCATTTAAATCATCATCAACTTTAATCCCAAAATATTTAATTCCATCATCTGACCACTTAAATCACCCAAATTCTCCACTTACTGTTTATAGGTTATCAAACTTGGTGGGGGGTAAAAAGTACTTATGATACAACCATAGAATGTTACAGTAGAGAAAAACAGGCGATTTGACCCTTCTGGTCTGGGCTGATCAATAAACCTAGCTAGTCCCACTGACCTGCTCTCTTTCCATAACCCTTCAGAACTTTTCCACACTCCTATCAACTCTGAGTGAAAAACTTTCCCCTTATGTTCCCCATATACTTCTCCCCTTTCAGCCTAAAGCTATGACCTCTCATATTTATCTTCCTCAATCTAAGTGGAAACATCCTACTCTCATTTACTCTGACTATACCCTCATAATCTTATAAACCATTATCAAGTTTCCCCTCATTCTTCTTCGTCCCAAGGAGTATAGTCCTAACCTGATTAATCTTTTCCAGCAACTCAACTCCTGACAACTTCTTTGTAAATCTTAGTTGTATATTGTCAGCACTTATTCTGCAGTATCAAATATATCTTTTTTTCAATCTTTTTATTGGTTTTTATAATAAATACAGTACAATGAAGATATCAAGATAAAACTTCAAACAATGTAAAATTGGTCCCCCCTCCACTGAAGACAAAAAATACATCAAAAAATAATATACACACACACACACCCACACACCCTACTCTATTGGAAAAAAGTGAACATCTGAGCAGATTATCCTGAGGGTTATATGTGTAGTTTTTTAGCTTTTGATTCATACCATGAATCGAAAAACAAAGTTAAGACAATATCTTGTCTGGTGGAAGAGTGAGTACATCTAATCACACTTAAAACATTTACATCAAATTAAAATAAGACATAAAATGTCACCATATATCTTCAAATTTCACCAATGAATCAAATACATGGTATCTTATTTTTTATTCACTTAAACAGCACATGATATGAAAGAACCATTGAAACACAGTTGGAGGTCTAGATTCTTTCCATTTGAATAAGTTGGCTCTTCTAGCCAAATTGTAAGGAAGGCCACAACCCATTGCGCAGGTACAGAAAAAAATTCCTATGACTGGTTCAATAATTCAAAAAGAGCAGATCCCCCCCTTGATAACTAAATCATACACTTCAAATTTTTGCTTCCTGAAGTCTACCATCAGCTCCTTGGTGTTTGGTGACGTTGAGTGAGAGGTTGTTGTGAGTAGACCATTCAGCCACGTTTTCAACCTCCCTCCTATATACTGGCTCATCACCTGTTTTCTACAGCCCCACGACTGTGGTATCATTAGCAGGTTTGTAGATGGTGTTGCACCGAACCACACAGCCGTAGGTTAGCTCTCTCTCCTTGTGTACTGGTACAATTGAGACCTGCTTGAAGCAGGTGGGTGGGTACCACATCCTATCGGAGTGAGATGTTGAAGATGTTCATGAATATGTTGGCCAGTTGGTCAGCACAGGTTTTCTGTACTGTGCCAGGTTCTCTGCCTGGACTGGATGCTTTCTTTGAATTGACTCTTCTGAAGGCAGCCTGCAAGTCATCTTTAGATACTGACAGGTGATCAAATTGGGTGTAAAAGGCATGAAGCTCATCTGGGAGTAAGACTTTCCTGTCTCCTATTGCTCTGGATTTGGTTTTGTTATTAGGATGTGTTCAGAATCAGAATTTATTGTCATGAACAAGTCATGAAATTTGGTGTTTTGCAGCAGCGTCAGAGAGCAAACGTTCATATTATAACCATCTTTCGACACTTCTGTAAATTAAAAAAAAAAATTAAAGTAGTTGTACACGAAAAGTAAGATGATGTCCGGTTCAATGATTATTTGGGATCTGATGGTTGTACCTTTTTCCCGATGGTGGCAGAGCGAAGTGGGTGTGGCCTGGATGGTGGGGGTCTTTGAGAATAGAGGCTGCTTTTTTAAGACACCACCTCATGTAGATGTCCCCAATGGAGTGAGGTCTGGTGCCTATGATATTGCAGGCTGAGTTAACAAACCTCTGGAATTTATTCATTCTACAAATTGGCATCTCCATATCCGGCAGTGATGCAACCAGCCAGAATACTCTCCACTGTATACCTGTAGATGTTTTCAGTGTCATACCGAATCTCCTCAGATACCTTACTACTGGCAAGCCTTCTTTGTGATTACATCAACAAGGAGGCTCCAGGACCAATCCTTGGAGATGTTGACACCCAGGAATTAGAAGTTCTTGAGCCTCTCCACTACTGAGCCCTCGATGAGGACTGGGTTGTGTTCCCCTGACTTAGGATAGGAACTGATCAATCGAGAGAGATCAGATGAAATTTCTTTGAATGTTACAAATTTTGGGAACTTTGTGGGGAACGAACATGGAAATGGAATTGATGCCATTATATAGATGAACTATGACCTTACAGTGTGGTGCAGCAGGCTCAATGGGTCTTTTGACTTACTACGATATAGTTGTGCCAGTGCATTGTGATCTGCTTCAGAAATTAATTCCATTCAATTGAGTTTGAACATGATATTCAAACATAATTTAACAGATCATTTCATGTATCTAACCAGACATGAATTTCCAGTTAATAATCTGTAACAGTGGGAGCACTTTGCTTGAATTCTATTTGATGAATTGTCAGTTTGTTTTTCTCTCAAAAGTGGGAGAGTCTAAAAGTAAAAGGTTTAAGATGAAGGGATAAAGATTTGAAATGGACATGAGAGGTAACTTTTCCGCATGAGTTTGAGGTACGTGTATGGTGGGTACAGTTCTACTTTAAAGACGATGCAGGTGCGTGGATAGGAAAAGATTAATTGGGATTTGTGCCAAGTGTGACAACCTCAGATGGGCAATTTGATTGGCACAGACCATTTGGGCTGAAAGGCCTGTTTCCATTCCTGCATAGTGGTGACTTCCTCTCAAATGGCTGGTCTGACTGTGAAGGCATCGACATCCTGTTGCACTCAGTGAGAAGAAGGCCCAAGCTGTGGTGTACTCAAGCCTCACATTTTGATTATGTATTTCAGTCATGTTGTTATCTTTGAGTCTGCAATTTCGGCTAGTTTCTACCACTGTTCCATTTTTATGTAATGGTCTTGCTGTGAATGTTCAAAAATATCAACAGAAAACATGATAGGTCAAAGGGCCCATTTTTGCACATTGATTTCAAAATATATTTTCCATGTTTAATGCCAAATTTGGAAGTGTAAGGAAACTACCAAGCATCATACAGGTTTAAAAAGATAGGCTAATACTTGTAAGATTGTATTTTATTCCAAGACACAACCGGCATTTATTCCTTGTAATTAGAAATATGTCAAAAATATAAATTAGTTCACGTTTTAAAATATAAATCATCACTTTAAAAGGTAAATTGATATTAATTGATGTTGTGGATGTTCAAAGAAATGAAACAAAGCAGGCAACATTAGCGATTTTTTTTTGGAGCAGTTTTAGTTCAGGTTGATGAAGCTAGAGAGAGAGGAATTAATTCTTTGGTGGGCAGAAAAAGTCATGTGTGTTTTGAAAATATTCCTGCCTGTTTTGGAATGGAGCCTGAAAAAAAAACAAAATCATGCTTCTTTCATTTTCCAGAACCTATTTCACATTAAATAGTTCTAGTGGAGAGGCCTACATTTGATCCTGAGATCTCAGGGGAGATCTTGGAGGATTTAATGTTCTCAGAAGTTGATCTGTGGTAAAAGAGATTTTGCACTCACTCATTGCTGATGTGTGTAATACCATAGTTCGACCTTTTCTGATGCTTTGTTCTCTTAACCAAATAGAATTGCATTCATGCAAGGGAAAAGGATGCTACTGTATCAGTGTGCTCAAAATTCCATGCAGCAATCATCAAACCCGATTTGAAGAGTATTTATTTTTTCTGACAATTTTCTCAATAATTTGGCCTGAACAATTCCAGCTGCTCTTCCCTGTCCACAGCGATATTTCAGCTATAATCTTGGAACAAGTGAATGTTGATGGGATCATGCATTGATTAGATTGAGAGTGTTATGTGGTGCATTTTTCTCATTTCTGATATATTCATTCCAGTTTGTTTCACAACCCTGTGGGACCCAAGTTTCAGTTCTCCCCTTCCATACCTTTCTCTCTTCTCATTGCTAGAAAACACCAGAAAACACACTTTACCAGCCTTTTAGATGTCTGAACCTCTCTTCCAGGAGCCAAATTGTAGGATTTGATGATTGATTGACTTGATGAATCAAAAATCCCTAAAGAATGATTTTTCTCTTCATAGAAAGTAGTTGAGCTTCAGGCAGTATCACTGGATGATTTCATGCAAATTTGTATTGATATGCTATTGGAGATTGGTCATTTTTAATTTCTGCTTTTAGATTACATAGGTATAAATGGTCTTTTTCATGATGGTAAAGGGTGTAGAGAAAAGTGCAAAAACATGAGGAAGAGTACTTCCAGATGAAGGATAAAGTGAAATGGTAAGACTGTGAAGTCTCAGAAGACATTAATCAGTTATGAATATATTACGCCATGAAATTGGTTTGGATGTTGGCAAAGCACAATAAAATGAGCAGTGAAAAATCTAAACACACCTATTTCTTTCTGCAGAGGGGGACAAATGACCATAGGAAACTTCACTTGTTTTAGCTTCCTGTGCATTTTTGAACAAAACTTGCAAAGATGTTTCTGCAGAGAATGAAGTTGGGCCATAACTCTTTTCTCTTTATAAATCCATACAGCTGTTGCTTTGATAATTGAGTGAATGAAGCAGAATGGTTTGGACTGTCTTTAATGGAAGAATATCCACTCGTTCTTTTTAATTAAGCAGCTCATGGAATCCTCAGCAGAGAAGCCGGTTGGAAGCTCACTGGTGGAAACTGAAGTGGACCTGGACAGTTACCAGACTGCATTGGAGATCGTACTGACATGGCTGCTTACGGCTGAGGATTCATTGCAGGCACAGAGTGAGGTCTCCGATGACGTGGAGGAAGTTAAAGAGCAGTTTCATGCCCATGAAGTAAATGAAGTAATGTGTTTGTACAACCATAGGGGGAGGGGGGCTCATACATTTGATAATTATTATGCACTGAATGCAAGGGTTTGAAATATACAATCATTTGCACAGATACATTTGGTTCAATTATCATATCTTTCCCTTCCATGTAAACACAATAGCATGGAAGAATTTTCTGCCCATAAGATCCAGAGTGAAAGCTTGTGAGGATAAATTTTCATTCAATTTAAATTAAACATTAAGCTTGGATATTAAGTTGACATTAATTAATTCTACCTTTTGAAGTCTTCAATCATTGTTTGAAAATCAGATATCAATGACTGACATGAGTTATTTTTGGCAGGGTTTTATGATGGAGCTAACCTCCCATCAGGGCAGTGTGGGTAATATTCTACAAGCTGGAAATCAACTTATTGAAGAGGGAAAGCTCACTGAAGATGAAGAAAATGAAATTCGGGAACAGATGAACTTGCTGAATTCCCGATGGGAAACACTCAGGGTAGCCAGCATGGAAAGACAAAGCAAGTAAGTAAATGGTCTTATCTGTGCTGAACAGATTTCCCCACCTTTTTTGGTTTGGAAATTATTCACACAATAATTTGATAATTTGGCTTCAAGCCAATATCTCACATAAATGCAAAATAATTTACAAAAAATTGCTTTCTGTTTGAATACCAAGGCACAAGTTTATTTTGAATTCTATTTATGATCTTGGTTTTTTTTTGTTAGTAACACATGAGAACAAGACTGTATTGTGACATATTGAATGATTGGAGCCTGTGGAAGGCTTTTAGTCACACTTGATTAATAAAATCTGATTTTGGTCACTTTAAATCCCAGATTTGGTACTCATGCTTTGACTGTCAGGCCAATACCCTTTTGTGCGTTGCACTACAATCACGGCATCTGCAGACTTTCTTGTTTCAGGCCAATGTATTTTGTTTTGCAGACTTTAATCCCAGTTTGCTTTGCATGCAGGATTTGTGATGCAAGTTCAGATGTTATCGAATTATCTCCCATGGGGATACTTGTGTGGTTATTTTGAGCACTGTACTGACCTGCTCCTTCTTCTTATCTTCACATCTCTCCCAAAAGGAAGAGCAGTAACATCATATAAACAGGAGTATTGCTTTTATTTTATATTTTCCATTTTTCCCATAAATGAGAGCTTTTTTATTATTATTTGTGACATTTTCCTG